>NC_133132.1:5478460-5828583 GCF_048418815.1 Hemitrygon akajei | reverse complement strand
CACAGTGCCCCAAGTGCAGTCTGACTGAACTGCACACAGTGCTCCAAGTGCAGTCTGACTGAACTGCACACAGTGCTCCAAGTGTAGTCTGACTGAACTGCACACAGTGCTCCAAGTGCAGTCTGACTGAACTGCACACAATGCTCCAAGTGCAGTCTGACAGAACTGCACACAGTGCTCCAAGTGCAGTCTGACAGAACTGCACACAATGCTCCAAGTGTAGTCTGACTGAACGGCACACAGTGCTCCAAGTGTAGTCTGACTGAACTGCACACAGTGCTCCAAGTAGTCTGACTGAATTGCACACAGTACTCCAAATTCAGTCTGACTGAACTGCACACAGCGCTCCAAGTGTAGTCCTACTGAACTGCACATAGTGCTCCAAGTAGTCTGACTGAATTGCACACAGTACTCCAAATTCAGTCTGACAGAAGTGCACACAGTGCTCCAAGTGCAGTCTGACTGAACTGCACACTATGCTCCAAGTGTAGTCTGACTGAACTGCACACAGTGCTCCAAGTGTAGTCTGACTGAACTGCACACAGTGCTCCAAGTGCAGTCTGACTGAACTACATACAGTGCTCCAAGTGAGATCTGAATGAACTACATACAGTGCTCCAAGTGCAGTCTGAATGAACTGCACACAGTGCTCCAAGTGAGGTCTGAATGAACTGCTCACAGTGCTCCAAGTGCAGTCTGACAGAACTGTACACAGTGCTCCAAGTGAGGTCTGACTGAACTGCACACAGTGCTCCAAGTGCAGTCTGACAGAACTGCACACAATGCTCCAAGTGCAGTCTGAATGAACTGCACACAGTGCTCCAAGTGCAGTCTGACTGAACTGCACACAGTGCTCCAAGTGCAGTCTAACAGAACTGCACACAGTGCTCCAAGTGCAGTCTGACAGAACTGCACACAGTGCTCCAAGTGAGGTCTGACAGAACTGCACACAGTGCTCCAAGTGCAGTCTGACAGAACTGCACACAGTGCTCCAAGTGTAGTCTGACTGAAATGCACACAGTGCTCCAAGTGCAGTCTGACAGAACTGCACACAGTGCTCCAAGTGCAGTCTGACTGAACTGCACACTGTGCTCCGTGAGGTCTGACAGAACTGCACACAGTGCTCCAAGTGTAGTCTGACTGAACTGCACACAGTGCTCCAAGTAGTCTAACTGAATTGCACACAGTGCTCCAAGTGCAGTCTGACTGAACTGCACACAGTGCCCCAAGTGCAGTCTGACTGAACTGCACACAGTGCTCCAAGTGCAGTCTGACTGAACTGCACACAGTGCTCCAAGTGTAGTCTGACTGAACTGCACACAGTGCTCCAAGTGCAGTCTGACTGAACTGCACACAATGCTCCAAGTGCAGTCTGACTGAACTGCACACTGTGCTCCAAGTGTAGTCTGACTGAACGGCACACAGTGCTCCAAGTGTAGTCTGACTGAACTGCACACAGTGCTCCAAGTAGTCTGACTGAATTGCACACAGTACTCCAAATTCAGTCTGACAGAAGTGCACACAGTGCTCCAAGTGCAGTCTGACTGAACTGCACACTATGCTCCAAGTGTAGTCTGACTGAACTGCACACAGTGCTCCAAGTGTAGTCTGACTGAACTTCACACAATGCTCCAAGTGTAGTCTGACTGAACTGCACACTATGCTCCAAGTGTAGTCTGCCTGAACTGCGCACAGTGCTCCAAGTGCAGTCTGACTGAACTGCACACAATGCTCCAAGTGCAGTCTGACTGAACTGCACACAGTGCTCCAAGTGTAGTCTGAATGAACTGCACACAATGCTCCAAGTGTAGTCTGACTGAACTGCACACTATGCTCCAAGTGCAGTCTGACTGAACTGCACACAATGCTCCAAGTGCAGTCTGACTGAACTGCACACAATGCTCCAAGTGCAGTCTGACAGAACTGCACACAGTGCTCCAAGTACAGTCTGACAGAACTGCACACAATGCTCCAAGTGTAGTCTGACTGAACGGCACACAGTGCTCCAAGTGTAGTCTGACTGAACTGCACACAGTGCTCCAAGTAGTCTGACTGAATTGCACACAGTACTCCAAATTCAGTCTGACTGAACTGCACACAGCGCTCCAAGTGTAGTCCTACTGAACTGCACATAGTGCTCCAAGTAGTCTGACTGAATTGCACACAGTACTCCAAATTCAGTCTGACAGAAGTGCACACAGTGCTCCAAGTGCAGTCTGACTGAACTGCACACTATGCTCCAAGTGTAGTCTGACTGAACTGCACACAGTGCTCCAAGTGTAGTCTGACTGAACTGCACACAATGCTCCAAGTGTAGTCTGACTGAACTGCACACTATGCTCCAAGTGTAGTCTGACTGAACTGCACACAGTGCTCCAAGTGTAGTCTGACTGAACTGCACACTATGCTCCAAGTGCAGTCTGACTGAACTGCACACTATGCTCCAAGTGTAGTCTGACTGAACTGCACACAGTGCTCCAAGTGTAGTCTGACTGAACTGCACACTATGCTCCAAGTGCAGTCTGACTGAACTGCACACAGTGCTCCAAGTGTAGTCTGACTGAACTGCACACAGTGCTCCAAGTGCAGTCTGACTGAACTGCACACAATGCTCCAAGTGCAGTCTGACTGAACTGCACACAGTGCTCCAAGTGTAGTCTGAATGAACTGCTCACAGTGCTCCAAGTGTAGTCTGACTGAACTGCACACAATGCTCCAAGTGTAGTCTGACTGAACTGCACACTATGCTCCAAGTGCAGTCTGACTGAACTGCACACTATGCTCCAAGTGTAGTCTGACTGAACTGCACACAGTGCTCCAAGTGTAGTCTGAATGAACTGCACACAATGCTCCAAGTGTAGTCTGTCTGAACTGCACACTATGCTCCAAGTGTAGTCTGACTGAACTGCACACAGTGCTCCAAGTGCAGTCTGACTGAACTGTACACAGTGCTCCAAGTGCAGTCTGACTGAACTGCACACAGTGCTCCAAGTAGTCTGACTGAATTGCATACAGTACTCCAAATTCAGTCTGACTGAAGTGCATACAATACTCCAAAGCAGTCAAACTGATGTGCACACAGTACTCCAAGTGTAGTCTGACAGAAGTGCACACAGTATTCCAATTGCAGTCAGACTGAATTACACACAGTACTCCAAGTTCAGTCTGAATGAACTGCACACAGTACTCCAAGTGAGGTCTGAATGAACTGCACACAGTGCTCCGTGCAGTCTGAATGAACTGCTCACAGTGCTCCAAGTGCAGTCTGAATGAACTGCACACAGTGCTCCAAGTGCAGTCTGAATGGACTGCACACAGTGCTCCAAGTGAGGTCTGACAGAACTGCACACAATGCTCCAAGTGCAGTCTGACTGAACTGCACACTGTGCTCCAAGTGCAGTCTGACTGAACTGCACACAGTGCTCCAAGTGCAGTCTGACTGAACTGCACACAGTATTCCAAGTGCAGTCTGAATGAACTGCACACAGTGCTCCAAGTGAGGTCTGAATGAACTGCACACAGTGCTCCAAGTGCAGTCTGACTGAACTAAACACAGTATTCCAAGTGCAGTCTGACTGAACTGCACACAGTGCTCCAAGTGCAGTCTGACAGAACTGCACACAGTGCTCCAAGTTCAGTCTGAATGAACTGCACACAGTGCTCCAAGTGCAGTCTGACTGAACTGCACACAGTGTTCCAAGTGCAGTCTGAATGAACTGCACACAGTGCTCCAAGTGCTGTCTGACTGAACTGCACACAGTGCTCCAAGTGCAGTCTGAATGAACTGCACACAGTGCTCCAAGTGCAGTCTGACTGAACTGCACACTGTGCTCCAAGTGCAGTCTGACAGAACTGCACACAGTGCTCCAAGTGAGGTCTGACAGAAGTGCATACAGTGCTCCAAGTGCAGTCTGACTGAACTGCACACAGTGCTCCAAGTGCAGTCTGACTGAACTGCACACAGTGCTCCAAGTGAGGTCTGAATGAACTGCACACAGTGTTCCAAGTGCATTCTGAATGAACTGCACACAGTGCTCCAAGTGAGGTCTGACAGAAGTGCATACAGTGCTCCAAGTGCGGTCTGAATGAACTGCACACAGTGCTCCAAGTGCAATCTGACTGAACTGCACACAGTGCTCCAAGTGAGGTCTGAATGAACTGCACACAGTGCTCCAAGTGAGGTCTGAATGAACTGCACACAGTGCTCCAAGTGAGGTCTGACTGAACTGCACACAGTGCTCCAAGTGCAGTCTGAATGAACTGCACACAGTGCTCCAAGTGAGGTCTGACAGAACCGCACACAGTGCTCCAAGTGAGATCTGAATGAACTACATACAGTGCTCCAAGTGCAGTCTGAATGAACTGCACACAGTGCTCCAAGTGAGATCTGAATGAACTACATACAGTGCTCCAAGTGAGATCTGAATGAACTACATACAGTACTCCAAGTGCAGTCTGAATGAACTGCACACAGTGCTCCAAGTGCAGTCTGAATGAACTGCACACTGTGCTCCAAGTGCAGTCTGAATGAACTGCACACAGTGCTCCAAGTGCAGTCTGACTGAACTGCACACAGTGCTCCAAGTGAGGTCTGAATGAACTGCACACAGTGCTCCAAGTGCAGTCTGAATGAACTGCACACTGTGCTCCAAGTGCAGTCTGAATGAACTGCACACAGTGCTCCAAGTGCAGTCTGACTGAACTGCACACAGTGCTCCAAGTGAGGTCTGAATGAACTGCACACAGTGCTCCAAGTGCAGTCTGAATGAACTGCACACTGTGCTCCAAGTGCAGTCTGAATGAACTGCACACAGTGCTCCAAGTGCAGTCTGACAGAAGTGCACACAGTGCTCCAAGTGTAGTCTGACTGAACTGCACACAGTGCTCCAAGTAGTCTGACTGAATTGCACACAGTACTCCAAATTCAGTCTGACTGAACTGCACACAGCGCTCCAAGTGTAGTCCTACTGAACTGCACATAGTGCTCCAAGTAGTCTGACTGAATTGCACACAGTACTCCAAATTCAGTCTGACAGAAGTGCACACAGTGCTCCAAGTGCAGTCTGACTGAACTGCACACTATGCTCCAAGTGTAGTCTGACTGAACTGCACACAGTGCTCCAAGTGTAGTCTGACTGAACTGCACACAATGCTCCAAGTGTAGTCTGACTGAACTGCACACTATGCTCCAAGTGTAGTCTGACTGAACTGCACACAGTGCTCCAAGTGTAGTCTGACTGAACTGCACACTATGCTCCAAGTGCAGTCTGACTGAACTGCACACTATGCTCCAAGTGTAGTCTGACTGAACTGCACACAGTGCTCCAAGTGTAGTCTGACTGAACTGCACACTATGCTCCAAGTGCAGTCTGACTGAACTGCACACAGTGCTCCAAGTGTAGTCTGACTGAACTGCACACAGTGCTCCAAGTGCAGTCTGACTGAACTGCACACAATGCTCCAAGTGCAGTCTGACTGAACTGCACACAGTGCTCCAAGTGTAGTCTGAATGAACTGCTCACAGTGCTCCAAGTGTAGTCTGACTGAACTGCACACAATGCTCCAAGTGTAGTCTGACTGAACTGCACACTATGCTCCAAGTGCAGTCTGACTGAACTGCACACTATGCTCCAAGTGTAGTCTGACTGAACTGCACACAGTGCTCCAAGTGTAGTCTGAATGAACTGCACACAATGCTCCAAGTGTAGTCTGTCTGAACTGCACACTATGCTCCAAGTGTAGTCTGACTGAACTGCACACAGTGCTCCAAGTGCAGTCTGACTGAACTGTACACAGTGCTCCAAGTGCAGTCTGACTGAACTGCACACAGTGCTCCAAGTAGTCTGACTGAATTGCATACAGTACTCCAAATTCAGTCTGACTGAAGTGCATACAATACTCCAAAGCAGTCAAACTGATGTGCACACAGTACTCCAAGTGTAGTCTGACAGAAGTGCACACAGTATTCCAATTGCAGTCAGACTGAATTACACACAGTACTCCAAGTTCAGTCTGAATGAACTGCACACAGTACTCCAAGTGAGGTCTGAATGAACTGCACACAGTGCTCCGTGCAGTCTGAATGAACTGCTCACAGTGCTCCAAGTGCAGTCTGAATGAACTGCACACAGTGCTCCAAGTGCAGTCTGAATGGACTGCACACAGTGCTCCAAGTGAGGTCTGACAGAACTGCACACAATGCTCCAAGTGCAGTCTGACTGAACTGCACACTGTGCTCCAAGTGCAGTCTGACTGAACTGCACACAGTGCTCCAAGTGCAGTCTGACTGAACTGCACACAGTATTCCAAGTGCAGTCTGAATGAACTGCACACAGTGCTCCAAGTGAGGTCTGAATGAACTGCACACAGTGCTCCAAGTGCAGTCTGACTGAACTAAACACAGTATTCCAAGTGCAGTCTGACTGAACTGCACACAGTGCTCCAAGTGCAGTCTGACAGAACTGCACACAGTGCTCCAAGTTCAGTCTGAATGAACTGCACACAGTGCTCCAAGTGCAGTCTGACTGAACTGCACACAGTGTTCCAAGTGCAGTCTGAATGAACTGCACACAGTGCTCCAAGTGCTGTCTGACTGAACTGCACACAGTGCTCCAAGTGCAGTCTGAATGAACTGCACACAGTGCTCCAAGTGCAGTCTGACTGAACTGCACACTGTGCTCCAAGTGCAGTCTGACAGAACTGCACACAGTGCTCCAAGTGAGGTCTGACAGAAGTGCATACAGTGCTCCAAGTGCAGTCTGACTGAACTGCACACAGTGCTCCAAGTGCAGTCTGACTGAACTGCACACAGTGCTCCAAGTGAGGTCTGAATGAACTGCACACAGTGTTCCAAGTGCATTCTGAATGAACTGCACACAGTGCTCCAAGTGAGGTCTGACAGAAGTGCATACAGTGCTCCAAGTGCGGTCTGAATGAACTGCACACAGTGCTCCAAGTGCAATCTGACTGAACTGCACACAGTGCTCCAAGTGAGGTCTGAATGAACTGCACACAGTGCTCCAAGTGAGGTCTGAATGAACTGCACACAGTGCTCCAAGTGAGGTCTGACTGAACTGCACACAGTGCTCCAAGTGCAGTCTGAATGAACTGCACACAGTGCTCCAAGTGAGGTCTGACAGAACCGCACACAGTGCTCCAAGTGAGATCTGAATGAACTACATACAGTGCTCCAAGTGCAGTCTGAATGAACTGCACACAGTGCTCCAAGTGAGATCTGAATGAACTACATACAGTGCTCCAAGTGAGATCTGAATGAACTACATACAGTACTCCAAGTGCAGTCTGAATGAACTGCACACAGTGCTCCAAGTGCAGTCTGAATGAACTGCACACTGTGCTCCAAGTGCAGTCTGAATGAACTGCACACAGTGCTCCAAGTGCAGTCTGACTGAACTGCACACAGTGCTCCAAGTGAGGTCTGAATGAACTGCACACAGTGCTCCAAGTGCAGTCTGAATGAACTGCACACTGTGCTCCAAGTGCAGTCTGAATGAACTGCACACAGTGCTCCAAGTGCAGTCTGACAGAAGTGCACACAGTGCTCCAAGTGTAGTCTGACTGAACGGCACACAGCGCTCCAAGTGCAGTCTGACTGAACTGCACACAGTGCTCCAAGTGCAGTCTGACAACAGTGCACACAGTGCTCCAAGTGCAGACTGACTGAACTGCACACAGTGCTCCAAGTGCAGTCTGACTGAACTGCACACAGTGCTCCAAATGCAGTCTGACAGAACTGCACACAGTGCTCCAAGTGAGGTCTGACTGAACTGCAAACAGTGCTCCAAATGCAGTCTGACAGAACTGCACACAATGCTCCAAGTGCAGTCTGAATGAACTGCACACAGTGCTCCAAGTGCAGTCTGACTGAACTGCACACAGTGCTCCAAGTGCAGTCTGACAGAACTGCACACAGTGCTCCAAGTGCAGTCTGACAGAACTGCACACAGTGCTCCAAGTGCAGTCTGACAGAACTGCACACAGTGCTCCAAGTGTAGTCTGACTGAACTGCACACAGTGCTCCAAGTGCAGTCTGACAGAACTGCACACAGTGCTCCAAGTGCAGTCTGACTGAACTGCACACTGTGCTCCATGAGGTCTGACAGAACTGCACACAGTGCTCCAAGTAGTCTAACTGAATTGCACACAGTGCTCCAAGTGCAGTCTGACTGAACTGCACACAGTGCCCCAAGTGCAGTCTGACTGAACTGCACACAGTGCTCCAAGTGCAGTCTGACTGAACTGCACACAGTGCTCCAAGTGTAGTCTGACTGAACTGCACACAGTGCTCCAAGTGCAGTCTGACTGAACTGCACACAATGCTCCAAGTGCAGTCTGACAGAACTGCACACAGTGCTCCAAGTGCAGTCTGACAGAACTGCACACAATGCTCCAAGTGTAGTCTGACTGAACGGCACACAGTGCTCCAAGTGTAGTCTGACTGAACTGCACACAGTGCTCCAAGTAGTCTGACTGAATTGCACACAGTACTCCAAATTCAGTCTGACTGAACTGCACACAGCGCTCCAAGTGTAGTCCTACTGAACTGCACATAGTGCTCCAAGTAGTCTGACTGAATTGCACACAGTACTCCAAATTCAGTCTGACAGAAGTGCACACAGTGCTCCAAGTGCAGTCTGACTGAACTGCACACTATGCTCCAAGTGTAGTCTGACTGAACTGCACACAGTGCTCCAAGTGTAGTCTGACTGAACTGCACACTATGCTCCAAGTGTAGTCTGACTGAACTGCGCACAGTGCTCCAAGTGTAGTCTGAATGAACTGCACACAATGCTCCAAGTGTAGTCTGACTGAACTGCACACTATGCTCCAAGTGCAGTCTGACTGAACTGCACACTATGCTCCAAGTGTAGTCTGACTGAACTGCACACAGTGCTCCAAGTGTAGTCTGAATGAACTGCACACAATGCTCCAAGTGTAGTCTGACTGAACTGCACACTATGCTCCAAGTGTAGTCTGACTGAACTGCACACAGTGCTCCAAGTGCAGTCTGACTGAACTGTACACAGTGCTCCAAGTGCAGTCTGACTGAACTGCACACAGTGCTCCAAGTGCAGTCTGACTGAACTGCACACAGTGCTCCAAGTGCAGTCTGACAGAACTGCACACAGTGCTCCAAGTGCAGTCTGACTGAACTGCACACAGTGCTCCAAGTAGTCTAACTGAATTGCACACAGTGCTCCAAGTGCAGTCTGACTGAACTGCACACAGTGCCCCAAGTGCAGTCTGACTGAACTGCACACAGTGCTCCAAGTGCAGTCTGACTGAACTGCACACAGTGCTCCAAGTGTAGTCTGACTGAACTGCACACAGTGCTCCAAGTGCAGTCTGACTGAACTGCACACAATGCTCCAAGTGCAGTCTGACTGAACTGCACACTGTGCTCCAAGTGTAGTCTGACTGAACGGCACACAGTGCTCCAAGTGTAGTCTGACTGAACTGCACACAGTGCTCCAAGTAGTCTGACTGAATTGCACACAGTACTCCAAATTCAGTCTGACTGAACTGCACACAGCGCTCCAAGTGTAGTCCTACTGAACTGCACATAGTGCTCCAAGTAGTCTGACTGAATTGCACACAGTACTCCAAATTCAGTCTGACAGAAGTGCACACAGTGCTCCAAGTGCAGTCTGACTGAACTGCACACTATGCTCCAAGTGCAGTCTGACTGAACTGCACACAGTGCTCCAAGTGTAGTCTGAATGAACTGCTCACAGTGCTCCAAGTGTAGTCTGACTGAACTGCACACAGTGCTCCAAGTGTAGTCTGAATGAACTGCACACAATGCTCCAAGTGTAGTCTGACTGAACTGCACACTATGCTCCAAGTGCAGTCTGACTGAACTGCACACAGTGCTCCAAGTGTAGTCTGAATGAACTGCACACAATGCTCCAAGTGTAGTCTGTCTGAACTGCACACTATGCTCCAAGTGTAGTCTGACTGAACTGCACACAGTGCTCCAAGTGCAGTCTGACTGAACTGTACACAGTGCTCCAAGTGCAGTCTGACTGAACTGCACACAGTGCTCCAAGTGCAGTCTGACTGAACTGTACACAGTGCTCCAAGTGCAGTCTGACTGAACTGTACACAGTGCTCCAAGTGCAGTCTGACTGAACTGCACACAGTGCTCCAAGTAGTCTGACTGAATTGCATACAGTACTCCAAATTCAGTCTGACTGAAGTGCATACAATACTCCAAAGCAGTCAAACTGATGTGCACACAGTACTCCAAGTGTTGTCTGACAGAAGTGCACACAGTATTCCAATTGCAGTCAGACTGAATTACACACAGTACTCCAAGTACTGTCTGATTGAACTGCACACAGTACTCCACATTTAGTCTGACTGAACTGCACAAAATGCACCAAGTGCAGTCTGACTGAACTGCACACTATGCTCCAAGTGCAGTCTGAATGAACTGCACACACTGCTCCAAGTGCAGTCTGAATGAACTGCACACAGTGCTCCAAGTGCAGTCTGAATGAACTGCACACAGTGCTCCAAGTGAGGTCTGAATGAACTGCACACAGTGCTCCAAGTGCAGTCTGAATGAACTGCACACAGTGCTCCAAGTGCAGTCTGAATGAACTGCACACACTGCTCCAAGTGCAGTCTGAATGAACTGCACACAGTGCTCCAAGTGCAGTCTGAATGAACTGCACACAGTGCTCCAAGTGAGGTCTGAATGAACTGCACACACTGCTCCAAGTGCAGTCTGAATGAACTGCACACAATGCTCCAAGTGAGATCTGACTGAACTGCACACAGTGCTCCAAGTGAGGTCTGAATGAACTGCACACAGTGCTCCAAGTTCAGTCTGAATGAACTGCACACAATGCTCCAAGTGAGGTCTGAATGAACTGCACACAGTGCTCCAAGTGAGGTCTGACTGAACTGCACACAATGCTCCAAGTGCAGTCTGAATGAACTGCACACAGTGCTCCAAGTGCAGTCTGACTGTACTGCACACAGTGCTCCAAGTGCAGTCTGACAGAATTGCACACAGTGCTCCAAGTGTAGTCTGACTGAACTGCACACAGCGCTCCAAGTGCAGTCTGACTGAACTGCACACAGTGCTCCAAGTGTAGTCTGACAGAACTGCACACAGTGCTCCAAGTGCAGTCTGACTTAACTGCACACAATTCTCCAAGTGCAGTCTGACTGAACTGCACAAGGTCCTCCAAGTGCAGTCTGACTGAACTGCACACAGTGCTCCAAGTGAGGTCTGACTGAACTGCACACAGTGCTCCAAGTGCAGTCTGACTGAACTGCACACAGTGCTCCAAGTGCAGTCTGACTGAACTGCACACAGTGCTCCAAGTGCAGTCTGACTGAACTGCACACAGTGCTCCAAGTGCAGTCTGAATGAACTGCACACAGTGCTCCAAGTGCAGTCTGAATGAACTGCACACAGTGCTCCAAGTGAGGTCTGACAGAACTGCACACAGTGCTCCAAGTGCAGTCTGACTGAACTGCACACAGTGCTCCAAGTGTAGTCTGACTGAACTGCACACAGTGCTCCAAGTGTAGTCTGACTGAACTGCACACAGTATTCCAAGTGCAGTCTGACTGAACTGCACACTGTGCTCCAAGTGCAGTCTGACAGAACTGCACACAGTGCTCCAAGTGCAGTCTGACTGAACTGCACACAGTATTCCAAGTGCAGTCTGAATGAACTGCACACAGTGCTCCAAGTGAGGTCTGAATGAACTGCACACAGTGCTCCAAGTGCAGTCTGACTGAACTAAACACAGTATTCCAAGTGCAGTCTGACTGAACTGCACACAGTGCTCCAAGTGCAGTCTGACTGAACTGCACACAGTGCTCCAAGTGCAGTCTGACAGAACTGCACACAGTGCTCCAAGTTCAGTCTGAATGAACTGCACACAGTGCTCCAAGTTCAGTCTGAATGAACTGCACACAGTGCTCCAAGTGCAGTCTGACTGAACTGCACACAGTGTTCCAAGTGCAGTCTGAATGAACTGCACACACTGCTCCAAGTGCAGTCTGACTGAACTGAACACAGTGCTCCAAGTGCAGTCTGACTGAACTGCACACAGTGCTCCAAGTGCAGTCTGAATGAACTGCACACAGTGCTCCAAGTGCTGTCTGGCTGAACTGCACACAGTGCTCCAAGTGCAGTCTGAATGAACTGCACACAGTGTTCCAAGTGAGGTCTGAATGAACTGCACACAGTTCTCCAAGTGCAGTCTGACTGAACTGCACACTGTGCTCCAAGTACAGTCTGAAGGAACTGCACACAGTGCTCCAAGTGAGGTCTGACAGAAGTGCATACAGTGCTCCAAGTGCAGTCTGACTGAACTGCACACAGTGCTCCAAGTGCAGTCTGACTGAACTGCACACAGTGCTCCAAGTGAGGTCTGAATGAACTGCACACAGTGTTCCAAGTGCAGTCTGACTGAACTGCACACAGTGCTCCAAGTGAGGTCTGACTGAACTGCACACAGTGCTCCAAGTGCAGTCTGACTGAACTGCACACAGTGCTCCAAGTGAGGTCTGACTGAACTGCACACAGTGCTCCAAGTGCAGTCTGACTGTACTGCACACAGTGCTCCAAGTGCAGTCTGACAGAATTGCACACAGTGCTCCAAGTGTAGTCTGACTGAACTGCACACAGCGCTCCAAGTGCAGTCTGACTGAACTGCACACAGTGCTCCAAGTGTAGTCTGACAGAACTGCACACAGTGCTCCAAGTGCAGTCTGACTTAACTGCACACAATTCTCCAAGTGCAGTCTGACTGAACTGCACAAGGTCCTCCAAGTGCAGTCTGACTGAACTGCACACAGTGCTCCAAGTGAGGTCTGACTGAACTGCACACAGTGCTCCAAGTGCAGTCTGACTGAACTGCACACAGTGCTCCAAGTGCAGTCTGACTGAACTGCACACAGTGCTCCAAGTGCAGTCTGACTGAACTGCACACAGTGCTCCAAGTGCAGTCTGAATGAACTGCACACAGTGCTCCAAGTGCAGTCTGAATGAACTGCACACAGTGCTCCAAGTGAGGTCTGACGGAACTGCACACAGTGCTCCAAGTGCAGTCTGACTGAACTGCACACAGTGCTCCAAGTGCAGTCTGACTGAACTGCACACAGTGCTCCAAGTGTAGTCTGACTGAACTGCACACAGTGCTCCAAGTGTAGTCTGACTGAACTGCACACAGTATTCCAAGTGCAGTCTGACTGAACTGCACACTGTGCTCCAAGTGCAGTCTGACAGAACTGCACACAGTGCTCCAAGTGCAGTCTGACTGAACTGCACACAGTATTCCAAGTGCAGTCTGAATGAACTGCACACAGTGCTCCAAGTGAGGTCTGAATGAACTGCACACAGTGCTCCAAGTGCAGTCTGACTGAACTAAACACAGTATTCCAAGTGCAGTCTGAATGAACTGCACACAGTGCTCCAAGTGAGGTCTGAATGAACTGCACACAGTGCTCCAAGTGTAGTCTGACTGAACTGCACACAGTGCTCCAAGTGTAGTCTGACTGAACTGCACACAGTATTCCAAGTGCAGTCTGACTGAACTGCACACTGTGCTCCAAGTGCAGTCTGACAGAACTGCACACAGTGCTCCAAGTGCAGTCTGACTGAACTGCACACAGTATTCCAAGTGCAGTCTGAATGAACTGCACACAGTGCTCCAAGTGAGGTCTGAATGAACTGCACACAGTGCTCCAAGTGCAGTCTGACTGAACTAAACACAGTATTCCAAGTGCAGTCTGACTGAACTGCACACAGTGCTCCAAGTGCAGTCTGACTGAACTGCACACAGTGCTCCAAGTGCAGTCTGACAGAACTGCACACAGTGCTCCAAGTTCAGTCTGAATGAACTGCACACAGTGCTCCAAGTTCAGTCTGAATGAACTGCACACAGTGCTCCAAGTGCAGTCTGACTGAACTGCACACAGTGTTCCAAGTGCAGTCTGAATGAACTGCACACACTGCTCCAAGTGCAGTCTGACTGAACTGAACACAGTGCTCCAAGTGCAGTCTGACTGAACTGCACACAGTGCTCCAAGTGCAGTCTGAATGAACTGCACACAGTGCTCCAAGTGCTGTCTGGCTGAACTGCACACAGTGCTCCAAGTGCAGTCTGAATGAACTGCACACAGTGTTCCAAGTGAGGTCTGAATGAACTGCACACAGTTCTCCAAGTGCAGTCTGACTGAACTGCACACTGTGCTCCAAGTACAGTCTGAAGGAACTGCACACAGTGCTCCAAGTGAGGTCTGACAGAAGTGCATACAGTGCTCCAAGTGCAGTCTGACTGAACTGCACACAGTGCTCCAAGTGTAGTCTGACTGAACTGCACACAGTGCTCCAAGTGTAGTCTGACTGAACTGCACACAGTATTCCAAGTGCAGTCTGACTGAACTGCACACTGTGCTCCAAGTGCAGTCTGACAGAACTGCACACAGTGCTCCAAGTGCAGTCTGACTGAACTGCACACAGTATTCCAAGTGCAGTCTGACTGAACTGCACACTATGCTCCAAGTGCAGTCTGACTGAACTGCACACAGTGCTCCAAGTGTAGTCTGAATGAACTGCTCACAGTGCTCCAAGTGTAGTCTGACTGAACTGCACACAGTGCTCCAAGTGTAGTCTGAATGAACTGCACACAATGCTCCAAGTGTAGTCTGACTGAACTGCACACTATGCTCCAAGTGCAGTCTGACTGAACTGCACACAGTGCTCCAAGTGTAGTCTGAATGAACTGCACACAATGCTCCAAGTGTAGTCTGTCTGAACTGCACACTATGCTCCAAGTGTAGTCTGACTGAACTGCACACAGTGCTCCAAGTGCAGTCTGACTGAACTGCACACTATGCTCCAAGTGCAGTCTGACTGAACTGCACACAGTGCTCCAAGTGTAGTCTGAATGAACTGCTCACAGTGCTCCAAGTGTAGTCTGACTGAACTGCACACAGTGCTCCAAGTGTAGTCTGAATGAACTGCACACAATGCTCCAAGTGTAGTCTGACTGAACTGCACACTATGCTCCAAGTGCAGTCTGACTGAACTGCACACAGTGCTCCAAGTGTAGTCTGAATGAACTGCACACAATGCTCCAAGTGTAGTCTGTCTGAACTGCACACTATGCTCCAAGTGTAGTCTGACTGAACTGCACACAGTGCTCCAAGTGCAGTCTGACTGAACTGTACACAGTGCTCCAAGTGCAGTCTGACTGAACTGCACACAGTGCTCCAAGTGCAGTCTGACTGAACTGTACACAGTGCTCCAAGTGCAGTCTGACTGAACTGTACACAGTGCTCCAAGTGCAGTCTGACTGAACTGCACACAGTGCTCCAAGTAGTCTGACTGAATTGCATACAGTACTCCAAATTCAGTCTGACTGAAGTGCATACAATACTCCAAAGCAGTCAAACTGATGTGCACACAGTACTCCAAGTGTTGTCTGACAGAAGTGCACACAGTATTCCAATTGCAGTCAGACTGAATTACACACAGTACTCCAAGTACTGTCTGATTGAACAGCACACAGTACTCCACATTTAGTCTGACTGAACTGCACAAAATGCACCAAGTGCAGTCTGAATGAACTGCACACAGTGCTCCAAGTGCAGTCTGAATGAACTGCACACAGTGCTCCAAGTGCAGTCTGAATGAACTGCACACACTGCTCCAAGTGCAGTCTGAATGAACTGCACACACTGCTCCAAGTGCAGTCTGAATGAACTGCACACAATGCTCCAAGTGAGATCTGACTGAACTGCACACAGTGCTCCAAGTGAGGTCTGAATGAACTGCACACAGTGCTCCAAGTTCAGTCTGAATGAACTGCACACAATGCTCCAAGTGAGGTCTGAATGAACTGCACACAGTGCTCCAAGTGAGGTCTGACTGAACTGCACACAATGCTCCAAGTGCAGTCTGAATGAACTGCACACAGTGCTCCAAGTGCAGTCTGACTGTACTGCACACAGTGCTCCAAGTGCAGTCTGACAGAATTGCACACAGTGCTCCAAGTGTAGTCTGACTGAACTGCACACAGCGCTCCAAGTGCAGTCTGAATGAACTGCACACAGTGCTCCAAGTGCAGTCTGAATGAACTGCACACAGTGCTCCAAGTGAGGTCTGACAGAACTGCACACAATGCTCCAAGTGCAGTCTGACTGAACTGCACACTGTGCTCCAAGTGCAGTCTGACTGAACTGCACACAGTGCTCCAAGTGCAGTCTGACTGAACTGCACACAGTATTCCAAGTGCAGTCTGAATGAACTGCACACAGTGCTCCAAGTGAGGTCTGAATGAACTGCACACAGTGCTCCAAGTGCAGTCTGACTGAACTAAACACAGTATTCCAAGTGCAGTCTGACTGAACTGCACACAGTGCTCCAAGTGCAGTCTGACTGAACTGCACACAGTGCTCCAAGTGCAGTCTGAATGAACTGCACACAGTGCTCCAAGTGCAGTCTGAATGAACTGCACACAGTGCTCCAAGTGAGGTCTGACGGAACTGCACACAGTGCTCCAAGTGCAGTCTGACTGAACTGCACACAGTGCTCCAAGTGCAGTCTGACTGAACTGCACACAGTGCTCCAAGTGTAGTCTGACTGAACTGCACACAGTGCTCCAAGTGTAGTCTGACTGAACTGCACACAGTATTCCAAGTGCAGTCTGACTGAACTGCACACTGTGCTCCAAGTGCAGTCTGACAGAACTGCACACAGTGCTCCAAGTGCAGTCTGACTGAACTGCACACAGTATTCCAAGTGCAGTCTGAATGAACTGCACACAGTGCTCCAAGTGAGGTCTGAATGAACTGCACACAGTGCTCCAAGTGCAGTCTGACTGAACTAAACACAGTATTCCAAGTGCAGTCTGAATGAACTGCACACAGTGCTCCAAGTGAGGTCTGAATGAACTGCACACAGTGCTCCAAGTGTAGTCTGACTGAACTGCACACAGTGCTCCAAGTGTAGTCTGACTGAACTGCACACAGTATTCCAAGTGCAGTCTGACTGAACTGCACACTGTGCTCCAAGTGCAGTCTGACAGAACTGCACACAGTGCTCCAAGTGCAGTCTGACTGAACTGCACACAGTATTCCAAGTGCAGTCTGAATGAACTGCACACAGTGCTCCAAGTGAGGTCTGAATGAACTGCACACAGTGCTCCAAGTGCAGTCTGACTGAACTAAACACAGTATTCCAAGTGCAGTCTGACTGAACTGCACACAGTGCTCCAAGTGCAGTCTGACTGAACTGCACACAGTGCTCCAAGTGCAGTCTGACAGAACTGCACACAGTGCTCCAAGTTCAGTCTGAATGAACTGCACACAGTGCTCCAAGTTCAGTCTGAATGAACTGCACACAGTGCTCCAAGTGCAGTCTGACTGAACTGCACACAGTGTTCCAAGTGCAGTCTGAATGAACTGCACACACTGCTCCAAGTGCAGTCTGACTGAACTGAACACAGTGCTCCAAGTGCAGTCTGACTGAACTGCACACAGTGCTCCAAGTGCAGTCTGAATGAACTGCACACAGTGCTCCAAGTGCTGTCTGGCTGAACTGCACACAGTGCTCCAAGTGCAGTCTGAATGAACTGCACACAGTGTTCCAAGTGAGGTCTGAATGAACTGCACACAGTTCTCCAAGTGCAGTCTGACTGAACTGCACACTGTGCTCCAAGTACAGTCTGAAGGAACTGCACACAGTGCTCCAAGTGAGGTCTGACAGAAGTGCATACAGTGCTCCAAGTGCAGTCTGACTGAACTGCACACAGTGCTCCAAGTGTAGTCTGACTGAACTGCACACAGTGCTCCAAGTGTAGTCTGACTGAACTGCACACAGTATTCCAAGTGCAGTCTGACTGAACTGCACACTGTGCTCCAAGTGCAGTCTGACAGAACTGCACACAGTGCTCCAAGTGCAGTCTGACTGAACTGCACACAGTATTCCAAGTGCAGTCTGACTGAACTGCACACTATGCTCCAAGTGCAGTCTGACTGAACTGCACACAGTGCTCCAAGTGTAGTCTGAATGAACTGCTCACAGTGCTCCAAGTGTAGTCTGACTGAACTGCACACAGTGCTCCAAGTGTAGTCTGAATGAACTGCACACAATGCTCCAAGTGTAGTCTGACTGAACTGCACACTATGCTCCAAGTGCAGTCTGACTGAACTGCACACAGTGCTCCAAGTGTAGTCTGAATGAACTGCACACAATGCTCCAAGTGTAGTCTGTCTGAACTGCACACTATGCTCCAAGTGTAGTCTGACTGAACTGCACACAGTGCTCCAAGTGCAGTCTGACTGAACTGCACACTATGCTCCAAGTGCAGTCTGACTGAACTGCACACAGTGCTCCAAGTGTAGTCTGAATGAACTGCTCACAGTGCTCCAAGTGTAGTCTGACTGAACTGCACACAGTGCTCCAAGTGTAGTCTGAATGAACTGCACACAATGCTCCAAGTGTAGTCTGACTGAACTGCACACTATGCTCCAAGTGCAGTCTGACTGAACTGCACACAGTGCTCCAAGTGTAGTCTGAATGAACTGCACACAATGCTCCAAGTGTAGTCTGTCTGAACTGCACACTATGCTCCAAGTGTAGTCTGACTGAACTGCACACAGTGCTCCAAGTGCAGTCTGACTGAACTGTACACAGTGCTCCAAGTGCAGTCTGACTGAACTGCACACAGTGCTCCAAGTGCAGTCTGACTGAACTGTACACAGTGCTCCAAGTGCAGTCTGACTGAACTGTACACAGTGCTCCAAGTGCAGTCTGACTGAACTGCACACAGTGCTCCAAGTAGTCTGACTGAATTGCATACAGTACTCCAAATTCAGTCTGACTGAAGTGCATACAATACTCCAAAGCAGTCAAACTGATGTGCACACAGTACTCCAAGTGTTGTCTGACAGAAGTGCACACAGTATTCCAATTGCAGTCAGACTGAATTACACACAGTACTCCAAGTACTGTCTGATTGAACAGCACACAGTACTCCACATTTAGTCTGACTGAACTGCACAAAATGCACCAAGTGCAGTCTGAATGAACTGCACACAGTGCTCCAAGTGCAGTCTGAATGAACTGCACACAGTGCTCCAAGTGCAGTCTGAATGAACTGCACACACTGCTCCAAGTGCAGTCTGAATGAACTGCACACACTGCTCCAAGTGCAGTCTGAATGAACTGCACACAATGCTCCAAGTGAGATCTGACTGAACTGCACACAGTGCTCCAAGTGAGGTCTGAATGAACTGCACACAGTGCTCCAAGTTCAGTCTGAATGAACTGCACACAATGCTCCAAGTGAGGTCTGAATGAACTGCACACAGTGCTCCAAGTGAGGTCTGACTGAACTGCACACAATGCTCCAAGTGCAGTCTGAATGAACTGCACACAGTGCTCCAAGTGCAGTCTGACTGTACTGCACACAGTGCTCCAAGTGCAGTCTGACAGAATTGCACACAGTGCTCCAAGTGTAGTCTGACTGAACTGCACACAGCGCTCCAAGTGCAGTCTGACTGAACTGCACACAGTGCTCCAAGTGTAGTCTGACAGAACTGCACACAGTGCTCCAAGTGCAGTCTGACTTAACTGCACACAATTCTCCAAGTGCAGTCTGACTGAACTGCACAAGGTCCTCCAAGTGCAGTCTGACTGAACTGCACACAGTGCTCCAAGTGAGGTCTGACTGAACTGCACACAGTGCTCCAAGTGCAGTCTGACTGAACTGCACACAGTGCTCCAAGTGCAGTCTGACTGAACTGCACACAGTGCTCCAAGTGCAGTCTGACTGAACTACATACAGTGCTCCAAGTGAGATCTGAATGAACTACATACAGTGCTCCAAGTGCAGTCTGAATGAACTGCACACAGTGCTCCAAGTGAGGTCTGAATGAACTGCTCACAGTGCTCCAAGTGCAGTCTGACTGAACTGCACACAGTGCTCCAAGTGCAGTCTGAATGAACTGCACACAGTGCTCCAAGTGCAGTCTGAATGAACTGCACACAGTGCTCCAAGTGAGGTCTGACAGAACTGCACACAGTGCTCCAAGTGCAGTCTGACTGAACTGCACACAGTGCTCCAAGTGTAGTCTGACTGAACTGCACACAGTGCTCCAAGTGTAGTCTGACTGAACTGCACACAGTATTCCAAGTGCAGTCTGACTGAACTGCACACTGTGCTCCAAGTGCAGTCTGACAGAACTGCACACAGTGCTCCAAGTGCAGTCTGACTGAACTGCACACAGTATTCCAAGTGCAGTCTGAATGAACTGCACACAGTGCTCCAAGTGAGGTCTGAATGAACTGCACACAGTGCTCCAAGTGCAGTCTGACTGAACTAAACACAGTATTCCAAGTGCAGTCTGACTGAACTGCACACAGTGCTCCAAGTGCAGTCTGACTGAACTGCACACAGTGCTCCAAGTGCAGTCTGACAGAACTGCACACAGTGCTCCAAGTTCAGTCTGAATGAACTGCACACAGTGCTCCAAGTTCAGTCTGAATGAACTGCACACAGTGCTCCAAGTGCAGTCTGACTGAACTGCACACAGTGTTCCAAGTGCAGTCTGAATGAACTGCACACACTGCTCCAAGTGCAGTCTGACTGAACTGAACACAGTGCTCCAAGTGCAGTCTGACTGAACTGCACACAGTGCTCCAAGTGCAGTCTGAATGAACTGCACACAGTGCTCCAAGTGCTGTCTGGCTGAACTGCACACAGTGCTCCAAGTGCAGTCTGAATGAACTGCACACAGTGTTCCAAGTGAGGTCTGAATGAACTGCACACAGTTCTCCAAGTGCAGTCTGACTGAACTGCACACTGTGCTCCAAGTACAGTCTGAAGGAACTGCACACAGTGCTCCAAGTGAGGTCTGACAGAAGTGCATACAGTGCTCCAAGTGCAGTCTGACTGAACTGCACACAGTGCTCCAAGTGCAGTCTGACTGAACTGCACACAGTGCTCCAAGTGAGGTCTGAATGAACTGCACACAGTGTTCCAAGTGCATTCTGAATGAACTGCACACAGTGCTCCAAGTGAGGTCTGACAGAAGTGCATACAGTGCTCCAAGTGCGGTCTGAATGAACTGCACACAGTGCTCCAAGTGCAATCTGACTGAACTGCACACAGTGCTCCAAGTGAGGTCTGAATGAACTGCACACAGTGCTCCAAGTGAGGTCTGAATGAACTGCACACAGTGCTCCAAGTGAGGTCTGACTGAACTGCACACAGTGCTCCAAGTGCAGTCTGAATGAACTGCACACAGTGCTCCAAGTGAGGTCTGACAGAACCGCACACAGTGCTCCAAGTGAGGTCTGACTGAACTGCACACAGTGTTCCAAGTGCAGTCTGAATGAACTGCACACAGTGCTCCAAGTGAGGTCTGACAGAACCGCACACAGTGCTCCAAGTGAGGTCTGACTGAACTGCACACAGTGTTCCAAGTGCAGTCTGAATGAACTACATACAGTGCTCCAAGTGCAGTCTGAATGAACTGCACACAGTGCTCCAAGTGAGATCTGAATGAACTACATACAGTGCTCCAAGTGAGATCTGAATGAACTACATACAGTACTCCAAGTGCAGACTGAATGAACTGCACACAGTGCTCCTAGTGCAGTCTGAATGAACTGCACACTGTGCTCCAAGTGCAGTCTGAATGAACTGCACACAGTGCTCCAAGTGCAGTCTGACAGAAGTGCACACAGTGCTCCAAGTGAGGTCTGAATGAACTGCACACTGTGCTCCAAGTGCAGTCTGAATGAACTGCACACAGTGCTCCAAGTGCAGTCTGACAGAAGTGCACACAGTGCTCCAAGTGCAGTCTGACAGAACTGCAAACAGTGCTCCAAGTGAGGTCTGACAGAACTGCACACAGTGCTCCAAGTGCAGTCTGACAGAACTGCACACAGTGCTCCAAGTGCAGTCTGACAGAACTGCACACAGTGCTCCTAGTGCAGTCTGAATGAACTGCACACTGTGCTCCAAGTGAGGTCTGAATGAACTGCACACTGTGCTCCAAGTGCAGTCTGAATGAACTGCACACAGTGCTCCAAGTGCAGTCTGACTGAACTGCACACAGCGCTCCAAGTGCAGTCTGACAGAACTGCAAACAGTGCTCCAAGTGAGGTCTGACAGAACTGCACACAGTGCTCCAAGTGCAGTCTGACAGAACTGCACACAGTGCTCCAAGTGTAGTCTGACTGAACTGCACACAGTGCTCCAAGTGCAGTCTGACAGAACTGCACACAGTGCTCCAAGTGCAGTCTGACTGAACTGCACACTGTGCTCCGTGAGGTCTGACAGAACTGCACACAGTGCTCCAAGTGTAGTCTGACTGAACTGCACACAGTGCTCCAAGTAGTCTAACTGAATTGCACACAGTGCTCCAAGTGCAGTCTGACTGAACTGCACACAGTGCCCCAAGTGCAGTCTGACTGAACTGCACACAGTGCTCCAAGTGCAGTCTGACTGAACTGCACACAGTGCTCCAAGTGTAGTCTGACTGAACTGCACACAGTGCTCCAAGTGCAGTCTGACTGAACTGCACACAATGCTCCAAGTGTAGTCTGACTGAACGGCACACAGTGCTCCAAGTGTAGTCTGACTGAACTGCACACAGTGCTCCAAGTAGTCTGACTGAATTGCACACAGTACTCCAAATTCAGTCTGACAGAAGTGCACACAGTGCTCCAAGTGCAGTCTGACTGAACTGCACACTATGCTCCAAGTGTAGTCTGACTGAACTGCACACAGTGCTCCAAGTGTAGTCTGACTGAACTGCACACAATGCTCCAAGTGTAGTCTGACTGAACTGCACACTATGCTCCAAGTGTAGTCTGACTGAACTGCGCACAGTGCTCCAAGTGCAGTCTGACTGAACTGCACACAATGCTCCAAGTGCAGTCTGACTGAACTGCACACAGTGCTCCAAGTGTAGTCTGAATGAACTGCACACAATGCTCCAAGTGTAGTCTGACTGAACTGCACACTATGCTCCAAGTGCAGTCTGACTGAACTGCACACAATGCTCCAAGTGCAGTCTGACTGAACTGCACACAATGCTCCAAGTGCAGTCTGACAGAACTGCACACAGTGCTCCAAGTACAGTCTGACAGAACTGCACACAATGCTCCAAGTGTAGTCTGACTGAACGGCACACAGTGCTCCAAGTGTAGTCTGACTGAACTGCACACAGTGCTCCAAGTAGTCTGACTGAATTGCACACAGTACTCCAAATTCAGTCTGACTGAACTGCACACAGCGCTCCAAGTGTAGTCCTACTGAACTGCACATAGTGCTCCAAGTAGTCTGACTGAATTGCACACAGTACTCCAAATTCAGTCTGACAGAAGTGCACACAGTGCTCCAAGTGCAGTCTGACTGAACTGCACACTATGCTCCAAGTGTAGTCTGACTGAACTGCACACAGTGCTCCAAGTGTAGTCTGACTGAACTGCACACAATGCTCCAAGTGTAGTCTGACTGAACTGCACACTATGCTCCAAGTGTAGTCTGACTGAACTGCACACAGTGCTCCAAGTGTAGTCTGACTGAACTGCACACTATGCTCCAAGTGCAGTCTGACTGAACTGCACACTATGCTCCAAGTGTAGTCTGACTGAACTGCACACAGTGCTCCAAGTGTAGTCTGACTGAACTGCACACTATGCTCCAAGTGCAGTCTGACTGAACTGCACACAGTGCTCCAAGTGTAGTCTGACTGAACTGCACACAGTGCTCCAAGTGCAGTCTGACTGAACTGCACACAATGCTCCAAGTGCAGTCTGACTGAACTGCACACAGTGCTCCAAGTGTAGTCTGAATGAACTGCTCACAGTGCTCCAAGTGTAGTCTGACTGAACTGCACACAATGCTCCAAGTGTAGTCTGACTGAACTGCACACTATGCTCCAAGTGCAGTCTGACTGAACTGCACACTATGCTCCAAGTGTAGTCTGACTGAACTGCACACAGTGCTCCAAGTGTAGTCTGAATGAACTGCACACAATGCTCCAAGTGTAGTCTGTCTGAACTGCGCACTATGCTCCAAGTGTAGTCTGACTGAACTGCACACAGTGCTCCAAGTGCAGTCTGACTGAACTGTACACAGTGCTCCAAGTGCAGTCTGACTGAACTGCACACAGTGCTCCAAGTAGTCTGACTGAATTGCATACAGTACTCCAAATTCAGTCTGACTGAAGTGCATACAATACTCCAAAGCAGTCAAACTGATGTGCACACAGTACTCCAAGTGTTGTCTGACAGAAGTGCACACAGTATTCCAATTGCTGTCAGACTGAATTACACACAGTACTCCAAGTACTGTCTGATTGAACAGCACACAGTACTCCACATTTAGTCTGACTGAACTGCACAAAATGCACCAAGTGCAGTCTGAATGAACTGCACACAGTGCTCCAAGTGAGGTCTGAATGAACTGCTCACAGTGCTCCAAGTGCAGTCTGAATGAACTGCTCACAGTGCTCCAAGTGCAGTCTGAATGAACTGCACACAGTACTCCAAGTGAGGTCTGAATGAACTGCTCACAGTGCTCCAAGTGCAGTCTGAATGAACTGCACACAGTGCTCCAAGTGCAGTCTGAATGAACTGCACACAGTGCTCCAAGTGAGGTCTGACAGAACTGCACACAATGCTCCAAGTGCAGTCTGACTGAACTGCACACTGTGCTCCAAGTGCAGTCTGACTGAACTGCACACAGTGCTCCAAGTGCAGTCTGACTGAACTGCACACAGTATTCCAAGTGCAGTCTGAATGAACTGCACACAGTGCTCCAAGTGAGGTCTGAATGAACTGCACACAGTGCTCCAAGTGCAGTCTGACTGAACTAAACACAGTATTCCAAGTGCAGTCTGACTGAACTGCACACAGTGCTCCAAGTGCAGTCTGACAGAACTGCACACAGTGCTCCAAGTTCAGTCTGAATGAACTGCACACAGTGCTCCAAGTGCAGTCTGACTGAACTGCACACAGTGTTCCAAGTGCAGTCTGAATGAACTGCACACAGTGCTCCAATTGCTGTCTGACTGACCTGCACACAGTGCTCCAAGTGCAGTCTGAATGAACTGCACACAGTGCTCCAAGTGCAGTCTGACTGAACTGCACACTGTGCTCCAAGTGCAGTCTGACAGAACTGCACACAGTGCTCCAAGTGAGGTCTGACAGAAGTGCATACAGTGCTCCAAGTGCAGTCTGACTGAACTGCACACAGTGCTCCAAGTGCAGTCTGACTGAACTGCACACAGTGCTCCAAGTGAGGTCTGAATGAACTGCACACAGTGTTCCAAGTGCATACTGAATGAACTGCACACAGTGCTCCAAGTGAGGTCTGACAGAAGTGCATACAGTGCTCCAAGTGCGGTCTGAATGAACTGCACACAGTGCTCCAAGTGCAATCTGACTGAACTGCACACAGTGCTCCAAGTGAGGTCTGTATGAACTGCACACAGTGCTCCAAGTGAGGTCTGAATGAACTGCACACAGTGCTCCAAGTGAGGTCTGACTGAACTGCACACAGTGCTCCAAGTGCAGTCTGAATGAACTGCACACAGTGCTCCAAGTGAGGTCTGACAGAACCGCACACAGTGCTCCAAGTGAGATCTGAATGAACTACATACAGTGCTCCAAGTGCAGTCTGAATGAACTGCACACAGTGCTCCAAGTGAGATCTGAATGAACTACATACAGTGCTCCAAGTGAGATCTGAATGAACTACATACAGTACTCCAAGTGCAGTCTGAATGAACTGCACACAGTGCTCCAAGTGCAGTCTGAATGAACTGCACACTGTGCTCCAAGTGCAGTCTGAATGAACTGCACACAGTGCTCCAAGTGCAGTCTGACAGAAGTGCACACAGTGCTCCAAGTGAGGTCTGAATGAACTGCACACAGTGCTCCAAGTGCAGTCTGAATGAACTGCACACTGTGCTCCAAGTGCAGTCTGAATGAACTGCACACAGTGCTCCAAGTGCAGTCTGACAGAAGTGCACACAGTGCTCCAAGTGTAGTCTGACTGAACGGCACACAGCGCTCCAAGTGCAGTCTGACTGAACTGCACACAGTGCTCCAAGTGCAGTCTGACAACAGTGCACACAGTGCTCCAAGTGCAGACTGACTGAACTGCACACAGTGCTCCAAGTGCAGTCTGACTGAACTGCACACAGTGCTCCAAATGCAGTCTGACAGAACTGCACACAGTGCTCCAAGTGAGGTCTGACTGAACTGCACACAGTGCTCCAAATGCAGTCTGACAGAACTGCACACAATGCTCCAAGTGCAGTCTGAATGAACTGCACACAGTGCTCCAAGTGCAGTCTGACTGAACTGCACACAGTGCTCCAAGTGCAGTCTGACAGAACTGCACACAGTGCTCCAAGTGCAGTCTGACAGAACTGCACACAGTGCTCCAAGTGCAGTCTGACAGAACTGCACACAGTGCTCCAAGTGTAGTCTGACTGAACTGCACACAGTGCTCCAAGTGCAGTCTGACAGAACTGCACACAGTGCTCCAAGTGCAGTCTGACTGAACTGCACACTGTGCTCCATGAGGTCTGACAGAACTGCACACAGTGCTCCAAGTAGTCTAACTGAATTGCACACAGTGCTCCAAGTGCAGTCTGACTGAACTGCACACAGTGCCCCAAGTGCAGTCTGACTGAACTGCACACAGTGCTCCAAGTGCAGTCTGACTGAACTGCACACAGTGCTCCAAGTGTAGTCTGACTGAACTGCACACAGTGCTCCAAGTGCAGTCTGACTGAACTGCACACAATGCTCCAAGTGCAGTCTGACTGAACTGCACACAATGCTCCAAGTGCAGTCTGACAGAACTGCACACAGTGCTCCAAGTGCAGTCTGACAGAACTGCACACAATGCTCCAAGTGTAGTCTGACTGAACGGCACACAGTGCTCCAAGTGTAGTCTGACTGAACTGCACACAGTGCTGCAAGTAGTCTGACTGAATTGCACACAGTACTCCAAATTCAGTCTGACTGAACTGCACACAGCGCTCCAAGTGTAGTCCTACTGAACTGCACATAGTGCTCCAAGTGTAGTCTGACTGAATTGCACACAGTACTCCAAATTCAGTCTGACAGAAGTGCACACAGTGCTCCAAGTGCAGTCTGACTGAACTGCACACTATGCTCCAAGTGTAGTCTGACTGAACTGCACACAGTGCTCCAAGTGTAGTCTGACTGAACTGCACACTATGCTCCAAGTGTAGTCTGACTGAACTGCGCACAGTGCTCCAAGTGTAGTCTGAATGAACTGCACACAATGCTCCAAGTGTAGTCTGACTGAACTGCACACTATGCTCCAAGTGCAGTCTGACTGAACTGCACACTATGCTCCAAGTGTAGTCTGACTGAACTGCACACAGTGCTCCAAGTGTAGTCTGAATGAACTGCACACAATGCTCCAAGTGTAGTCTGACTGAACTGCACACTATGCTCCAAGTGTAGTCTGACTGAACTGCACACAGTGCTCCAAGTGCAGTCTGACTGAACTGTACACAGTGCTCCAAGTGCAGTCTGACTGAACTGCACACAGTGCTCCAAGTGCAGTCTGACTGAACTGCACACAGTGCTCCAAGTGCAGTCTGACAGAACTGCACACAGTGCTCCAAGTGCAGTCTGACTGAACTGCACACAGTGCTCCAAGTAGTCTAACTGAATTGCACACAGTGCTCCAAGTGCAGTCTGACTGAACTGCACACAGTGCCCCAAGTGCAGTCTGACTGAACTGCACACAGTGCTCCAAGTGCAGTCTGACTGAACTGCACACAGTGCTCCAAGTGTAGTCTGACTGAACTGCACACAGTGCTCCAAGTGCAGTCTGACTGAACTGCACACAATGCTCCAAGTGCAGTCTGACTGAACTGCACACTGTGCTCCAAGTGTAGTCTGACTGAACGGCACACAGTGCTCCAAGTGTAGTCTGACTGAACTGCACACAGTGCTCCAAGTAGTCTGACTGAATTGCACACAGTACTCCAAATTCAGTCTGACTGAACTGCACACAGCGCTCCAAGTGTAGTCCTACTGAACTGCACATAGTGCTCCAAGTAGTCTGACTGAATTGCACACAGTACTCCAAATTCAGTCTGACAGAAGTGCACACAGTGCTCCAAGTGCAGTCTGACTGAACTGCACACTATGCTCCAAGTGTAGTCTGACTGAACTGCACACAGTGCTCCAAGTGTAGTCTGACTGAACTGCACACAATGCTCCAAGTGTAGTCTGACTGAACTGCACACTATGCTCCAAGTGTAGTCTGACTGAACTGCGCACAGTGCTCCAAGTGCAGTCTGACTGAACTGCACACAATGCTCCAAGTGCAGTCTGACTGAACTGCACACAGTGCTCCAAGTGTAGTCTGAATGAACTGCACACAATGCTCCAAGTGTAGTCTGACTGAACTGCACACTATGCTCCAAGTGCAGTCTGACTGAACTGCACACAATGCTCCAAGTGCAGTCTGACTGAACTGCACACAATGCTCCAAGTGCAGTCTGACAGAACTGCACACAGTGCTCCAAGTACAGTCTGACAGAACTGCACACAATGCTCCAAGTGTAGTCTGACTGAACGGCACACAGTGCTCCAAGTGTAGTCTGACTGAACTGCACACAGTGCTCCAAGTAGTCTGACTGAATTGCACACAGTACTCCAAATTCAGTCTGACTGAACTGCACACAGCGCTCCAAGTGTAGTCCTACTGAACTGCACATAGTGCTCCAAGTAGTCTGACTGAATTGCACACAGTACTCCAAATTCAGTCTGACAGAAGTGCACACAGTGCTCCAAGTGCAGTCTGACTGAACTGCACACTATGCTCCAAGTGTAGTCTGACTGAACTGCACACAGTGCTCCAAGTGTAGTCTGACTGAACTGCACACAATGCTCCAAGTGTAGTCTGACTGAACTGCACACTATGCTCCAAGTGTAGTCTGACTGAACTGCACACAGTGCTCCAAGTGTAGTCTGACTGAACTGCACACTATGCTCCAAGTGCAGTCTGACTGAACTGCACACTATGCTCCAAGTGTAGTCTGACTGAACTGCACACAGTGCTCCAAGTGTAGTCTGACTGAACTGCACACTATGCTCCAAGTGCAGTCTGACTGAACTGCACACAGTGCTCCAAGTGTAGTCTGACTGAACTGCACACAGTGCTCCAAGTGCAGTCTGACTGAACTGCACACAATGCTCCAAGTGCAGTCTGACTGAACTGCACACAGTGCTCCAAGTGTAGTCTGAATGAACTGCTCACAGTGCTCCAAGTGTAGTCTGACTGAACTGCACACAATGCTCCAAGTGTAGTCTGACTGAACTGCACACTATGCTCCAAGTGCAGTCTGACTGAACTGCACACTATGCTCCAAGTGTAGTCTGACTGAACTGCACACAGTGCTCCAAGTGTAGTCTGAATGAACTGCACACAATGCTCCAAGTGCAGTCTGACTGAACTGCACACAGTTCTCCAAGTAGTCTGACTGAATTGCATACAGTACTCCAAATTCAGTCTGACTGAAGTGCATACAATACTCCAAAGCAGTCAAACTGATGTGCACACAGTACTCCAAGTGTTGTCTGACAGAAGTGCACACAGTATTCCAATTGCAGTCAGACTGAATTACACACAGTACTCCAAGTACTGTCTGATTGAACTGCACACAGTACTCCACATTTAGTCTGACTGAACTGCACAAAATGCACCAAGTGCAGTCTGAATGAACTGCACACAGTGCTCCAAGTGCAGTCTGAATGAACTGCACACAGTGCTCCAAGTGCAGTCTGAATGAACTGCACACACTGCTCCAAGTGCAGTCTGAATGAACTGCACACAATGCTCCAAGTGAGGTCTGACTGAACTGCACACAGTGCTCCAAGTGAGGTCTGAATGAACTGCACACAGTGCTCCAAGTTCAGTCTGAATGAACTGCACACAGTGCTCCAAGTGAGGTCTGAATGAACTGCACACAGTGCTCCAAGTGAGGTCTGACTGAACTGCACACAATGCTCCAAGTGCAGTCTGAATGAACTGCACACAGTGCTCCAAGTGCAGTCTGACTGTACTGCACACAGTGCTCCAAGTGCAGTCTGACAGAAGTGCACACAGTGCTCCAAGTGTAGTCTGACTGAACTGCACACAGCGCTCCAAGTGCAGTCTGACTGAACTGCACACAGTGCTCCAAGTGTAGTCTGACAGAACTGCACACAGTGCTCCAAGTGCAGTCTGACTTAACTGCACACAATTCTCCAAGTGCAGTCTGACTGAACTGCACAAGGTCCTCCAAGTGCAGTCTGACTGAACTGCACACAGTGCTCCAAGTGAGGTCTGACTGAACTGCACACAGTGCTCCAAGTGCAGTCTGACTGAACTGCACACAGTGCTCCAAGTGCAGTCTGACTGAACTGCACACAGTGCTCCAAGTGCAGTCTGACTGAACTACATACAGTGCTCCAAGTGAGATCTGAATGAACTACATACAGTGCTCCAAGTGCAGTCTGAATGAACTGCACACAGTGCTCCAAGTGAGGTCTGAATGAACTGCTCACAGTGCTCCAAGTGCAGTCTGACTGAACTGCACACAGTGCTCCAAGTGCAGTCTGAATGAACTGCACACAGTGCTCCAAGTGCAGTCTGAATGAACTGCACACAGTGCTCCAAGTGAGGTCTGACAGAACTGCACACAGTGCTCCAAGTGCAGTCTGACTGAACTGCACACAGTGCTCCAAGTGTAGTCTGACTGAACTGCACACAGTGCTCCAAGTGTAGTCTGACTGAACTGCACACAGTATTCCAAGTGCAGTCTGACTGAACTGCACACTGTGCTCCAAGTGCAGTCTGACAGAACTGCACACAGTGCTCCAAGTGCAGTCTGACTGAACTGCACACAGTATTCCAAGTGCAGTCTGAATGAACTGCACACAGTGCTCCAAGTGAGGTCTGAATGAACTGCACACAGTGCTCCAAGTGCAGTCTGACTGAACTAAACACAGTATTCCAAGTGCAGTCTGACTGAACTGCACACAGTGCTCCAAGTGCAGTCTGACAGAACTGCACACAGTGCTCCAAGTTCAGTCTGAATGAACTGCACACAGTGCTCCAAGTGCAGTCTGACTGAACTGCACACAGTGTTCCAAGTGCAGTCTGAATGAACTGCACACACTGCTCCAAGTGCAGTCTGACTGAACTGAACACAGTGCTCCAAGTGCAGTCTGACTGAACTGCACACAGTGCTCCAAGTGCAGTCTGAATGAACTGCACACAGTGCTCCAAGTGCTGTCTGACTGAACTGCACACAGTGCTCCAAGTGCAGTCTGAATGAACTGCACACAGTGTTCCAAGTGAGGTCTGAATGAACTGCACACAGTTCTCCAAGTGCAGTCTGACTGAACTGCACACTGTGCTCCAAGTGCAGTCTGACAGAACTGCACACAGTGCTCCAAGTGAGGTCTGACAGAAGTGCATACAGTGCTCCAAGTGCAGTCTGACTGAACTGCACACAGTGCTCCAAGTACAGTCTGACTGAACTGGACACAGTGCTCCAAGTGAGGTCTGAATGAACTGCACACAGTGTTCCAAGTGCATTCTGAATGAACTGCACACAGTGCTCCAAGTGAGGTCTGACAGAAGTGCACACAGTGCTCCAAGTGCGGTCTGAATGAACTGCACACAGTGCTCCAAGTGCAATCTGACTGAACTGCACACAGTGCTCCAAGTGAGGTCTGAATGAACTGCACACAGTGCTCCAAGTGAGGTCTGAATGAACTGCACACAGTGCTCCAAGTGCAGTCTGACTGAACTGCACACAGTGCTCCAAGTGCAGTCTGACTGAACTGCACACAGTGCTCCAAGTGAGGTCTGAATGAACTGCACACAGTGCTCCAAGTGAGGTCTGACAGAACCGCACACAGTGCTCCAAGTGAGATCTGAATGAACTGCACACAGTGCTCCAAGTGAGGTCTGAATGAACTGCACACAGTGCTCCAAGTGAGGTCTGAATGAACTGCACACAGTGCTCCAAGTGAGGTCTGAATGAACTGCACACAGTGCTCCAAGTGAGGTCTGAATGAACTGCACACAGTGCTCCAAGTGAGGTCTGAATGAACTGCACACAGTGCTCCAAGTGCAGTCTGACTGAACTGCACACAGTGCTCCAAGTGAGGTCTGAATGAACTGCACACAGTGCTCCAAGTGAGGTCTGACAGAACCGCACACAGTGCTCCAAGTGAGATCTGAATGAACTACATACAGTGCTCCAAGTGCAGTCTGAATGAACTGCACACAGTGCTCCAAGTGAGATCTGAATGAACTACATACAGTGCTCCAAGTGAGATCTGAATGAACTACATACAGTACTCCAAGTGCAGTCTGAATGAACTGCACACAGTGCTCCAAGTGCAGTCTGAATGAACTGCACACTGTGCTCCAAGTGCAGTCTGAATGAACTGCACACAGTGCTCCAAGTGCAGTCTGACAGAAGTGCACACAGTGCTCCAAGTGAGGTCTGAATGAACTGCACACAGTGCTCCAAGTGCAGTCTGAATGAACTGCACACTGTGCTCCAAGTGCAGTCTGAATGAACTGCACACAGTGCTCCAAGTGCAGTCTGACAGAAGTGCACACAGTGCTCCAAGTGTAGTCTGACTGAACTGCACACAGCGCTCCAAGTGCAGTCTGACTGAACTGCACACAGTGCTCCAAGTGCAGTCTGACTGAACTGCTCACAGTTCTCCAAGTGCAGTCTGAATGAACTGCACACAGTGCTCCAAGTGCAGTCTGACAGAATTGCACACAGTGCTCCAAGTGCAGTCAGACTGAAGTGTACACAGTGCTCCAAGTGCAGTCTGACTGAACAGCACACAGTGCTCCAAGTGCAGACTGACTGAACTGCACACAGTGCTCGAAGTGCAGTCTGACAACAGTGCACACAGTGCTCCAAGTGCAGACTGACTGAACTGCACACAGTGCTCCAAGTGCAGTCTGACTGAACTGCACACAGTGCTCCAAATGCAGTCTGACAGAACTGCACACAGTGCTCCAAGTGCAGTCTGAATGAACTGCACACAGTGCTCCAAGTGAGGTCTGACTGAACTGCACACAGTGCTCCAAGTGCAGTCTGACAGAACTGCACACAGTGCTCCAAGTGTAGTCTGACTGAACTGCACACAGTACTCCAAGTGTAGTCTGACTGAACTGCACACTGTGCTCCAAGTGCAGTCTGAATGAACTGCACACAGTGCTCCAAGTGCAGTCTGACTGAACTGCACACAGTGCTCCAAGTGCAGTCTGACAGAACTGCACACAATGCTCCAAGTGCAGTCTGAATGAACTGCACACAGTGCTCCAAGTGCAGTCTGACAGAACTGCACACAGTGCTCCAAGTGCAGTCTGACAGAACTGCACACAGTGCTCCAAGTGCAGTCTGACTGAACTGCACACTGGGCTCCGTGAGGTCTGACTGAACTGCACACAGTGCTCCAAGTAGTCTAACTGAATTGCACACAGTGCTCCAAGTGCAGTCTGACTGAACTGCACACAGTGCCCCAAGTGCAGTCTGACTGAACTGCACACAGTGCTCCAAGTGCAGTCTGACTGAACTGCACACAGTGCTCCAAGTGTAGTCTGACTGAACTGCACACAGTGCTCCAAGTGCAGTCTGACTGAACTGCACACAATGCTCCAAGTGCAGTCTGACTGAACTGCACACAATGCTCCAAGTGCAGTCTGACAGAACTGCACACAGTGCTCCAAGTGCAGTCTGACAGAACTGCACACAATGCTCCAAGTGTAGTCTGACTGAACGGCACACAGTGCTCCAAGTGTAGTCTGACTGAACTGCACACAGTGCTCCAAGTAGTCTGACTGAATTGCACACAGTACTCCAAATTCAGTCTGACTGAACTGCACACAGCGCTCCAAGTGTAGTCCTACTGAACTGCACATAGTGCTCCAAGTAGTCTGACTGAATTGCACACAGTACTCCAAATTCAGTCTGACAGAAGTGCACACAGTGCTCCAAGTGCAGTCTGACTGAACTGCACACTATGCTCCAAGTGTAGTCTGACTGAACTGCACACAGTGCTCCAAGTGTAGTCTGACTGAACTGCACACTATGCTCCAAGTGTAGTCTGACTGAACTGCGCACAGTGCTCCAAGTGTAGTCTGAATGAACTGCACACAATGCTCCAAGTGTAGTCTGACTGAACTGCACACTATGCTCCAAGTGCAGTCTGACTGAACTGCACACTATGCTCCAAGTGTAGTCTGACTGAACTGCACACAGTGCTCCAAGTGTAGTCTGAATGAACTGCACACAATGCTCCAAGTGTAGTCTGACTGAACTGCACACAGTGCTCCAAGTGCAGTCTGACTGAACTGCACACAGCGCTCCAAGTGCAGTCTGACTGAACTGCACACAGTGCTCCAAGTGTAGTCTGACAGAACTGCACACAGTGCTCCAAGTGCAGTCTGACTTAACTGCACACAATTCTCCAAGTGCAGTCTGACTGAACTGCACACAGTGCTCCAAGTGTAGTCTGACTGAACTGCACACAGTGCTCCAAGTGCAGTCTGACTGAACTGCACAAGGTCCTCCAAGTACAGTCTGACTGAACTGCACACAGTGCTCCAAGTGCAGTCTGACTGAACTGCACACAGTGCTCCAAGTGCAGTCTGACTGAACTGCACACAGTGCTCCAAGTGCAGTCTGACTGAACTACATACAGTGCTCCAAGTGAGATCTGAATGAACTACATACAGTGCTCCAAGTGCAGTCTGAATGAACTGCACACAGTGCTCCAAGTGAGGTCTGAATGAACTGCTCACAGTGCTCCAAGTGCAGTCTGACTGAACTGCACACAGTGCTCCAAGTGCAGTCTGAATGAACTGCACACAGTGCTCCAAGTGCAGTCTGACAGAACTGCACACAATGCTCCAAGTGCAGTCTGACTGAACTGCACACTGTGCTCCAAGTGCAGTCTGACTGAACTGCACACAGTGCTCCAAGTGCAGTCTGACTGAACTGCACACAGTGCTCCAAGTGCAGTCTGACTTAACTGCACACAGTGCTCCAAGTGCAGTCTGACAGAACTGCACACAGTGCTCCAAGTGCAGTCTGACTGAACTGCACACAGTATTCCAAGTGCAGTCTGAATGAACTGCACACAGTGCTCCAAGTGAGGTCTGAATGAACTGCACACAGTGCTCCAAGTGCAGTCTGACTGAACTAAACACAGTATTCCAAGTGCAGTCTGACTGAACTGCACACAGTGCTCCAAGTGCAGTCTGACAGAACTGCACACAGTGCTCCAAGTTCAGTCTGAATGAACTGCACACAGTGCTCCAAGTGCAGTCTGACTGAACTGCACACAGTGTTCCAAGTGCAGTCTGAATGAACTGCACACAGTGCTCCAAGTGCTGTCTGACTGAACTGCACACAGTGCTCCAAGTGAGGTCTGAATGAACTGCACACAGTGTTCCAAGTGCATTCTGAATGAACTGCACACAGTGCTCCAAGTGAGGTCTGACAGAAGTGCATACAGTGCTCCAAGTGCAGTCTGAATGAACTGCACACAGTGCTCCAAGTGCAATCTGACTGAACTGCACACAGTGCTCCAAGTGAGGTCTGACTGAACTGCACACAGTGCTCCAAGTGTAGTCTGAATGAACTGCACACAGTGCTCCAAGTGCAATCTGACTGAACTGCACACAGTGCTCCAAGTGCAGTCTGAATGAACTGCACACAGTGCTCCAAGTGTAGTCTGAATGAACTGCACACAGTGTTCCAAGTGCAGTCTGAATGAACTGCACACAGTGCTCCAAGTGAGGTCTGAATGAACTGCACACAGTGTTCCAAGTGCAGTCTGAATGAACTGCACACAGTGCTCCAAGTGAGGTCTGACAGAAGTGCATACAGTACTCCAAGTGCGGTCTGAATGAACTGCACACAGTGCTCCAAGTAGTCTGACTGAACTGCACACAGTGCTCCAAGTAGTCTGACTGAACTGCACACAGTGCTCCAAGTGAGGTCTGAATGAACTGCACACAGTGCTCCAAGTGCAGTCTGACTGAACTGCACACAGTGCTCCAAGTGAGGTCTGAATGAACTGCACACAGTGTTCCAAGTGCTGTCTGACTGAAGTGCACACGTTAGTCCAAGTGCAATCGGACTGAACCGAAGTGGGCACAGTTCTGTGGTGAGGAAGGCAAATGCAATGTTAAACATTCATTTCAAGAGGACAAGAATACAAAATAAGGATGTAATGGTAAGGTTTTATAAAGCACTGGTGAGGCCTCACTTGGAGTATTGTGGGCAGTTTTGGCCCCTTATCTGAGAAAGGATGAGCTGAAAGTGGAGAGGGTTCAAAGGAGGTTCACAAAAATGATTCATGATTGAATGCCTTGTCATATCAAGAATGTTTGATGTCTTCACTGGAATTCAGAAGAATGAGGGGTTACCTCATTGAAACCTATTGGATGGTAAAAGGCCTTAACAGAGTGGATGGGGAGAGGATGCTTCCTATGGTGGGAGAGTCTAGGACCAGAGAGCACCACAGAATAGAGGGGGATCCATTTAGAGGTGACCTGACAGAGGTGTATAAGATGATGAGAGGCATTGATCGTGTGGATAGTCAGAGGCTTTTTCCCAGGGCTGAAATGGTTGCTACAAGAGGATATATGTTTAAAGTGCTTGGGAGCAGGTACAGAGGAGAGTGGTAAGTGTGTGGATTGGGCTCCTGGCAACGGTGGTGGAGGTGGATGTGATAGGGTCTTATCCACCCTATCTATCCATAGATTTAAGGATAGGTGAATGGAGCTTAGAAAAATAGAGGGCTATGATAAGCTGTGTAATTTCTAAAGTAAGGGCATGTTCAGCACAACTTTGTGGGCCGAAGGGCCTGTATTGTGCTGTAGGTTTTCTATGTTTTTCAGTGTTTCTTAGAATGGAAATATGGAGGAATTTCTTTAGTCAGAGGGTGGTTAATCTGTGGAATTCTTTGCCACAGGCATTTGTGGAGGCAAAGTCTTCATGTATATTTAAGGCAGAGGTTGAAAGATTCTTGATTGGTCAGGGATACAGGAAGGAAGGAGATTGGAGCTGAGAGGAAAATTGGATCAGATATGATGAATTGACAGAGCAGATTTGTTGGGCCAAATGGCTTAATTCTGTTCTTGTATCATATGGTCTTATGGTCTTTATCAAATGTCTTACTAAAGTCCATGTAGATAACATCAGCTGCCTTGCCCTCATCAAACACCTTTGTCACCTCCTCAAAAACTTGTAAGTTATGACCTTCCCCACACAAAGCCAGGCTGATTGTCCCTCGGAAGGCAATGCCTTTCCAAATGTGCATAGATCCAATCTGGATTATCCAGGTATCAGTATCCTCTGATAACTTTCCTGCCACTGATGTGAGGCTCTCTGGTCTATAATGGCTCACTGGTCCTGGTGAAGGGAGTTGGCCCAGAACATCGACACTTTATTCCTCCCCATAGATGCTGCCAAATCTAGTCAGCTCCATCTTCGGCACTAGCCAACAAAATATCCAGGACATCTTTAGGGAGCGGTGTCTCAGAAAGGCAGCATCCATTATTAAGTACCTCCAGCACCCAGGGCATGCCCTTTTCTCACTGTTACCATCAGGAAGGAGGTACTGAAGCCTGAAGGTACACACTCAGTGATTCAGTAACAGCTTCTTCCCCTCTGCCATCCGATTCCTAAATGGACATTGAAGTTTTGGACACCACCTCACTTTTTTTGATATACAGTATTTCTGTTTTTTGCACATTTAAAAAAATCTATTCAATATGTGTAATTGATTTACTTGTTTATTTATTATTATTATTATTTTTCTCTCTCTGCTAGATTATCTATTGCATTGAACTGCTGCTGCTAAGTTAACAAATTTCACGTCACATGCCAGTGATAATAAACCTGATTCTGATTCTGACCCACAAAGGGTTTGTTGTTCTGGCCAATAAGTATCTGCATTATCCTCCGTTCACTTCTTGAACAAAGGCACAACATTGTCACTCTCTGGGACTTTGCCTGTTGCTAGTGAGGACATCAAGATCTTTGTCAAACCCAAAGTACTAACAATCTCCTCACTTGCTTCTTTCAATATTCTATGATGCATGCCATCAGAACCTAAGGACTTGTCGCACCTTAGTGCCTCACAGAAGAGCCAGCACCACCTCCTCCCTAATCTCAAAATGTCCCAGCACATTAACTCACTTCACTCTGCTTCACCACCCTCCAAGCCGTGCTCGTCAGTCAGTACTGAGACACTGACTGCTTACGTCCCACATATTGACCATTGGTAAAGGCTGAAGCCAGAAAGCAGGGGAGGAGTGTTTGTGTAGGGAGTCAGTGGGGAAAACAGCCTGCAGTCTTGTACACATTTGCTGTGAGCGGTTCACAATCTGTTGCATTGCAGCCAGAGCCACCTGACTCTTTGCTTCCTCTCCACAGTGAGGTGTTCTGTAAGGATGGTACCATTCTCCAGAAAGGCGATATCATCAGATTCCCAAAACTGGCTGCAACCTATCAGGTGCTGGCAGATGAAGGTGCTGATGCATTTTACAATGGATCCCTGTCCGAGCAGATTGTGGCTGACATCAGGAATGCAGGTGGGTAGCGGCCTTCTCCATTGGGATTATAGCAGTGACCAGGATCCTTGTCTCCTGATCTCATCCGTTCCACTGGTATCCTATGCCCTCACAGCTGAGAAACAGGTCATCTGGCCCACTCTATCTGCGTCCATCCCGATACTAATGGTGTTCATTTTAACTTGGACTGGGAATGATTTTATGTGTAATGTGAACGTTAACTAGTCTCTCAAACCCAGAGATCACCGGGCTTTGACCTTCAAATGGTGAAGAGAGCACAGTGTATAGAGCACAAGATATGAGCAGAATTAGTCCATTAAGACTATCAAATCATCTTCACCATTCATCTAATCTTCTTTCAACCCCGCTTTCCTGCTACGTTAACCTTTAACCCTCTTACTCATCGAGATGTATCCATCTCAGCCTTAAAGCAGTTGTCTGTGGCAATGAATTCCACAGATTCACCACCCCACGGCTGAAGAAATTCCTCCTCTTTCCGTTGCAAAGGGATGTCCCTGTACCCTGAGGCTGCACAAATGGATATCTGACTCCGCTACTGATGAGAATATCCTCTACCCTGGCCTTTCAGTATTCATTAGTTCTCCATTCATCCTTCAGGACTTAAAACAAGTTGAAATAGCATGGACAACACACACAAAATGCTGGTAGAACACAGCAGGCCAGGCAGCATCTATAAGGAGAAGCACTGTCGACGTTTTGGGCCGAGACCCTTCGTCGGGACTCATAAATAGCATGGATTGCGCTAAAGTCCTTGTATCATCCAGCATGAAAACAGGCCATTAAGCCCATCTGATCTGAGATTGCCATCGATAAGAGACCATAAGCAATGGGGACAGAATTAGCCTATTTGGCCCATCAAGTCTGCTCTGCCATTTCATCATGGCTGGTCTATTTTCCCTCTCAATATTCTCCTGCCTTCTCTCTGTAACCTGTCCTGCCCTGACAAATCAACCTCCGCCTTAAATACACCCAATGACCTGGCCTCCACAGCCACCTGTGGCAACAATTTCCACAGATTCACCTCCATCTGGCTAAATAAATTCTTCATTTCCATTTTAAATTGATGTCCCTCCATTCTGAGGCTGTGCCCTCTGGTTCTAGACTCTCCAACTGTGGGAAACATCCTCTCCACATTCTCTGTCTAGGCCTTTCAACATTCGATAGGTTTCAATGAGATTCCCCCCCCCCCCGCCCCCATTCTTCTAAATTCCAGCGAGTATAGGCCCAGAGCCATCAAAAGCCCCTTGTGCAATATTCTCTCATTCCTGGAATCATTTTCGTGAACCTGCTCTTAACCCTCTCCAATGTCAGCACATCCTTTCTTAGATAAGGGCCAAGACTGCTCACAATACTCCAAGTGAGGCCTCACCAGTGCCCTATACAGCCTCAGAATTACATCCTTGCTTTTATATTCTAGCCCTCTCGAAATGAATGCTAACATTGCATTTGCCTTCCTCACCACCGACTCAACAAGAGTCCGACTCAACACCGACTTCAGGATCGAAGGACGTCCATTTGGAACAGAGATGCGGAGAAATTACACCTCTTTCTGAGGATCTGATTTCATTTTTTACCAACAGAGCCATCCCACCCCCTCTGTCTACCTGCCTGTCCTTTCAAAACCAGGTGTATCCGTAGATGTTAAGCTTCCAATTATGATCTTCTTTCAGCCATGACTCAGTGATGCCCACAATATCATACCTGCCAATCTATAACTGTGCTACAAGATCATCTACCTTATTTACATGCTGTGTGTGTTCAAACATAACACCTCCAGTCCTGTATTCATCACCTGTAATGTTCAGTCAGAATCGTGGGTCTGGCAAATGAGACAGAAGGCGCTCTCGAAGAACAGATATATTGATCATCTATTAACAAACGGTAAAAATTCAATTCAACCAAGCATTCATGTTCCCTAAGTTGCAGGCACTACAAAGCCAAATATTCAATAAATCCACGTACAGTCAAACATACTCTGATGAAAGTTTACAGAGCATACCTTCCCAATGGTCATGTGCATCCTTGCCTTAAACAAAGGAGGGAGAGAGTAAGCCCTTTCCACGTGTAATTTTATATACCCAGGATGTTTGAAACCGGACAGCAGTCAGCTATCCAATGGTAACCGGAGGTGCAGCTCCTAGACTAACCGGTCATGACGGAAGTGACTTTCAATCAGAATAAGGCACGGTCCACAGGACAGCATCCTTTTCGATTTTGTTTTCATGTAGCACTGCAAATCATCTCTCTGGCAGCAATTTTGCCCTTTCATCTGCCTGTCCTTCCTGACAGTCTTACAGCACACTGCATCTGGCTGTATATGAACTGTCCCATCCTCAGCCCTATCACTCCAATTCCCACTCCCCTGCCAAATCAGTTTAAACCCTCCCCAACAGCTCTAGCAAACCTACCCTCAGGATATTGGTCTCCCTTGAACCAGGTGTAACTCGTCCTTTTTGTACAGGTCACACCTTCCCCAGAAAAGATCCCAGTGATCCAAATTTCTGAAGCCCAGCACCAGTTCCTCAGCCACACAGTGATGTGCCAATCATGCCATACTTGCCCTCACTGGGGCATGGCACAGACACAATCCAGGGACCGCTACCCTGGAGGTCTTGCTTCTCAGCTTTCTATCTAGCACCCTGAATTCTCTTTCAGAACATATGCACAGATATCAGTAAGGAGGACTTTGCCAATGTCGTTCCCAATGCCTCGGTCAATGCGGGGTTATCCATCCCGGTTCATCCCTGATTGTTTTGGTTCAATGGTTGGATACAACGGAATGCTTGCTCAGCAACCAGATTGCTGTGCACTCAGAATCTCATCTATCCAGACCAGGCAGGGCTCCAGGATTCCTCCCCTAAAGGACATGAGTGAACCAGACGGGGTTTTAACACAATCGACATGGTTTCATGGTCTTCAGACATTTTTATTGAATTCAAAGTCACCAGCTGCCATGGTGGGATTCAAAATCATGCCCTGGCATGTCATTGGGTCTCTGGATTACTGATCCAGTGGTAATTACCACTGTGCCAAATGTTAATATAATAATAAATATACCTCAACTTTTACTGTGAAACATTTTAGAGCTTGAAAGTATTTAAATTGACAGTGTTTCAAATTAATTCTAAATATTCATAATGTGAATATTACAAAAAACATTGATTGTGCAACAGAGCTCTCATGTCAAGCAGGCATTGTGATACTCAGCTCTCAGACCGTGTGGACATTGTGATACTCAGCTCTCAGACCGTGTGGACATTGTGATACTCAGCTCTCAGACCGTGTGGACATTGTGATACTCAGCTCTCAGACCGTGTGGACATTGTGATACTCAGCTCTCAGACCGTGTGGACATTGTGAAACTCAGCTCTCATGCTGTGTGGACATTGTGATATTCAGCTCTCATACCGCGTGGACATTGTGTTACTCAGCTCTCAGACCGTGTGGACATTGTGATACTCAGCTCTCATACTGTGTGGACATTGTGATATTCAGCTCTCAGACCGTGTGGACATTGTGATACTCAGCACTCAGACCGTGTGGACAATGTGATACTCAGCTCTCAGACCGTGTGGACATTGTGATACTCAGCACTCAGACCGTGTGGACATTGTGATGCTCAGCACTCAGACCGTGTGGACATTGTGATACTCAGCTCTCAGACTGTGTGGACATTGTGATACTCAGCTCTCAGACCGTGTGGACATTGTGATACTCAGCTCTCAGACCGTGTGGATATTGTGATACTCAGCTCTCAGACCGTGTGGACATTGTGATACTCAGCTCTCAGACCGTGTGGACATTGTGATACTCAGCTCTCAGACCGTTTGGACATTGTGATACTCAGCTCTCAGACCGTGTGGACATTGTGATACTCAGCTCTCAGACCGTTTGGACATTGTGATACTCAGCTCTCAGACCGTGTGGACATTGTGATACTCAGCTCTCAGACCGTGTGGACATTGTGATACTCAGCTATCATACCGTGTAGACACTTCCATCTCAGAATACCTTTAGTATTCTGGTTTATATTACTGGCCAGTTTGCCCTCATATTTCATCTTTTTCCCTTTATAGCTTTTTTAGTTGCCTTTTGTTGGTATTTAACAGTTTCCCAATCACTCAACTTCCCACTCACTTTTGCTGCCTTATATACCCTTTCCGTGGCTTTTTATGCAGTCCTTAACTTCCCTCCTCAACCACAGTTGCCTACTCCTGCCATTTGAGAACACTGCTTCTGTGAGACAAATCTATCCTGCGCCTTGTGAACTATTCCCAGAAACTTCAGCCATCTCTGTTCTGCCATCATCCACGTGGGCAAGCTCCTCTCTCGTGCCTCTGTAATTCCCTGCTGACAAGTGGTTCACTCGCCAGAGCATAAAGCACGGAACACCGCAACAAACATTAACAGCAAACGACGTTTGTGAACTGTGTCCTTTACACAGGACTGCTTTGCTAAAAGTCTTGCCTGTGGAACAACCTGCCCATTCCTGCCCTGTACGGTGTGATTTCTCCTTCTCTCCTTTTCCATTCGCCTTCCCCACAGTTTTATTTCGTCACCTCCTGCGATGAACCTTAAATCCATCATCACTCAGCACTAACCCCTCACAAACACAAAAACCCTCTTTCTTCCTGCGGTACCCATGGACACTGCTTGCTTCTTCTCCAGGGCCACAGCTATCGCGCTGGAACACTGCCCAGCTGGGCCCGTCTGCTGCTCGCTTGCAGGACAAATGGTTTAGCTCTCTTTGCCAGCCCCACAAGCAAGTTTACTACGCATCCTCCTCCCTCCTTGCCCCCACTCTCCTCCTCAGAGACGCAGACTGCTTGCTGTTTCCCAGGGAGATGGGTAAACTTACCATGTTAAGCGGGACCAGGGTGGTAACCAAGTTTACCAGCGCCAAGCAAAGCTCGACAAAGCAAATGGAAACCCTGCTCCTGTGCTGACAAAATTACTTTGCACAATTACACTAGATCCATTTTCTTCCCACAGGTGGCAATATCACTCTGGATGACCTGAAGTCCTACACTCCTCGGTTAATGGAAAACCCGGTGAGGCTGGAACTCGGAGACTACACGCTGCTCACACCCAGCGTGCCCGCTGGTGGCCCGGTGCTGGCATTGATTCTGAACATTCTGAAGGGTGAGAAATGTAGACACCCTCCCTCCTCCAGTGGCGGGGAAGGGGTCTGTCGATATCCTCTCCATGCTCCTCGTCCTGCCGTGAGGACAGTCTCGCTCCCAGGCTGTCTGCCTGGGTCCCGGACACAGCACTGACACAACTGGCTCGCTTTCTTCACTTAATTTCAGTTCATTGATATAGACATTTCTATTTTTATATATTTGAACTAATGAGAGATAAATAGACGTTTTCCCAGATCTGAAATACCAAATACTGAAAGACATAGTTTTAAAGAGAGAGGGGTATGTGGTGACGTGGACGGGGCTGTGGAAGGAGGTGTTGGTGGGACGAAGCTGAACAGGGCACTCAGCAGGACAGAGGGTGGGGACGGTGAATGTCCAAAGTTTCCTCCTGTTGTGCAAAGTTCTGCCCAGTGACACCGACATGTGCGCACTGTATTGCATTTATAAAGGTATTCATTTTAACTGTCATCAAAACAGGGGCAGTAATTATTTTGATCTCTTCTGGGTTTATAGAAACATAGAAACCCTACAGCACAATACAGGCCCTTCGGCCCACAAAGTTGTGCCGAACATGTCCCTACCTTAGAAATTACTAGGCTTCCCCATAGCCCTCTATTTTTCTAAGTTCCTTGTACCCATCCAAAAGTCTCTTAAAAGACCCTATCTTATCCACCTCCACCACCGTTGCCAGCAGCCCATTCCACGCACTCACCACTCTCTGTGTAAAAAACTTAACCCTGACATCTCCTCTGTACCTACTCCCCAGCACCTTAAACCTGTGTCCTCTTGTGGCAACCATTTCAGCCCTGGGAAAAAGCCTCTAACTATCCACACGATCAATGCCTCTCATCATCTTGTACACCTCTATCAGGTCACCTCTCATCCTCTGTCGCTCCAAGGAGAAAAGGCCAAGTTCACTCAACCTATTCTCATAAGCCATGCTCCCCAATCCAGGCAACATCCTTGTAAATCTCCTCTGCACCCTTTCTATGGTTTCTACGTCTGGTGAGGCGACCAGAACTGAGCACAGTACTCCAAGTGCACTCTGACCAGAGTCCTATAAAGCTGTAACATTACCTCTCGACTCCCAAATTCAATCCCACGATTGATGAAGGCTAATACACCGTATGCCTTTTTAACCACAGAGTCAACCTGCACAGCTGCTTTGAGTGTCCTATGGACTCGGACCCCAAGATCCCTCTGAACCTCCACACTGCCAAGAGTCTTACCATTAATTCTATATTCTGCCATCATATTTGAAATACCAGAATGAACCACTTCACACTTATCTGGGTTGAACTCCATCTGCCACTTCTCAGCCCAGTTTTGCATCCAATCAATGTCCCACTGTAACCTCTGACAACCCTCCACACAACCCACAACACCTCCAACCTTTGTGTCATCAGCAAATTTATTAACCCATTCCTGCACTTCCTTATCTAGGTCATTTATAAAAATCATGGTCCCAGTACAGATCCCTGAGGTACCCCACTGGTCACCGACCTCCATGCAGAATGTGACCCGTCTACAACCACTCTTTGCCTTCTGTAGGCAAGTCAGCTCTGAATCCACAAAGCAATGTCCCCTTGGGAGGGGAGGCAGGGTTTGAGGGTCGGCACAACATTGTGGGCCGAAGGGCCTGTAATGTGCTGTACTATTCTATGTTCTATGTCCAAAAGCTCCAGCACATCCTATTTCTTAATATCTACATGCAAAAGCTTTTCAGTCTGCTGAAAGTCATCACCAAGATCCTTTTCCATAGTGAGTACTGAAGTAAAGTATTCATTAAGAACCTCTGCTATTTCCTCCGGTTCCATACACATTTCCCACTGTCACACTTGATAGGTCCTATTCTTTCACCTCTTATCCTCGTGTTCTCCACATACTTGTAGAATGCCTTGGGGTTTTCCTTAATCCTGCCCACCAAGGCCTTCTCATTGCCCCTTCTGGCTCTCCTAATTTCCTTCTTAACTCCTTCTTATTAGCCTTATGATCTTCTAGATCTCTAATATGACCTAGCTCTCTGAACCTTTTGTAGGCTTTTCTTTTCTTCTTGACTATATTTATTACAGCCTTTGTACACCACAGTTCCTGTACCCTACCATAACTTCCCTGTCTCATTGGAATGTACCTATGCAGAACTCCACACAAATATCACCTGAACATTTGCCACATTTCTTCCGTACTTTTCCCTGAGGACATCTGTTCCCAATTTAAGCTTCCAGTTTCCTGCCTGATAGCCTCATAATTCCCCTTACTCCAATTAAACACTTTTCTAACTTGTCTGTTCCTATCTCTCTCCAATGCTATTGTAAAGGAGATAGAATTATGATCACTATCTCCAATATGCTCTCCCACTGAGACATCTGACGCCTGACCAGGTTCATTTCCCAGTACAGCCTCTCCTCCTGTAGGCTTATCTACACACTGTGTCAAGAAACCTTCCTGAACACACCTAACAAACTCCACCCCATCTAAACCCCTTGCTCTAGGGAGATGCCACTTGATATTTGGGAAATTAAAATTTCCCATCCCATCAGTTTCTGTAAATATTTCTCGTAGCTGCACGTTCCAGACCTCATGAGCTTTTGATGTCGCGGTTTCTACTTCATTCAGCCGTTCCACTTTAAATGAACCAGCAGTTCTTTTGCACTTCACACCCTTTGCTTCTTTGGAGTTTGACAGAGTGGATCAATAATTTCTTCAATAAAAACAGTGTCAATGAGCCCGTTCTAAAATCTGCAGACAAATCATCATAAACTCCACGTTGTCAACACCGTCCATATCAGAAACTTTTAAAGGAAATGTGATTGTGTGCGATCGTGAAATATACTGAACATGCCAACAAGGGAGGTGACAACCTTCAATGTGCAGTTTAAATTCCTTCGTGCACTCGTGGAAAAGATGTGTGTGCACGCACCTTAGAGGGAACATTGTCCACGCCAATGTTCTCCCATTTGGGGCAAATGAGAGACTTAATGGTCTTCCTGGTCCTGCATTCAGCTGGAGCCCTGGAGACTGTCTCTCAGCCTCTGGTAGCTTTTAGCACTGTTCCTATCCTAGACCTGGCTCCATTCCCGTCAGAGACCAGACCCCTGTCCCTGTCACCCTTCCAGTCACAAACAGAGGCTCCCTAGACCTCGCGCTCCAGTCACACTCCACCTTCCCCTCACCAAAGCCAACGGCATTCCACATTCGTTCAGCCTGGGCTGTCCCAAGTCAGTTACTGGGGGCTTCCAGTTTGTGTGGGCTCCATGTCTCTGTGGACATGGGAGACACAGAGCCTGCTGGAGGAGCTCAGTGAATCGAGCAGCATCTGTGGGGATTGGGGCTAAGAGTGGCCAGTACAAAGGGGAGAAGGGGGAATGGTGGGACAGGTGATCGGCGGAAGGAGCAGAGGTGAACGATACTGGGTGGATGGGACACTGTTTAGGAGGCTCCACAAGCTCAAAGTGGTTCACAGCAGCAAGCGCCCATTTCCTCAGACCGTGGACAGCCCCAACTCCAACCCTCTCTCCCCCACTTCCAACACCTGTCTGAACCGAGACAGGTTGTGATGACAGACAGCCCTCAGGCAGTGTTGGTACAGTGGGCTGACCCCTACAACAGCCAGACTTGTGTATCTGACGGGACCTCTCCCTTAGTTCTCAGCTCTGGGGGGTGTATCCTGGAGCCCCGGAATCAATACCAGGTGACAAATCGTCTGAGGTATCAGTGAGCTGCCTGAAGGGGGATTACCTGTGATTCCGAGGACAGGGTGAAAGGTCACAGGCTGCCCACATGATGTGTCTGGGTACAGACCATTCTGGATTGCCATCAGCTGGGGTGGGGCTCCTGCCTCTGTCCCACCATCCTTTCCTGGTGCTCCGGCACCACTGACCTTCCTCGGACACTGGTTCTGGAAAAGGTCTTTGTCCAAGGTCCCAGACGTGGAGCATCTCTCTGTCTCTGTCCATTACCCTGCCCTGCCTGTCCCACCAGGAAAGCCATAGCTGAGTTGAGCAGCAGAATGAATTAGAGGGCCTGAATGGCCTTCTGCTGTCCGTTAACTGCCCTGTAGCAGCCAGTGAAACAGAATTAGCCCCCGTCTCTTCAGCACTAACTCACAGCACGTCCTCTGTTGACAGGTTATAACTTCAGCTCGGACAGCGTTTCCACGTCGGCACAGAAAGCTTTGACCTATCACCGGATTACTGAAGCCTTTAAGTTTGCATTCGCACAGAGGAGTAAGCTAGGAGATCCCCGATTCATCAACATCACTGGGGTAAGGTGCCCGTTCTGTTGTCCCGCTATCCCCACACGACCTACCTGCACAGGGCACGGGAAGGGGTCTGGGACCCACGGTGACCCCACACAGGGAGCCTGTCAGGGCTGCACACAGCTCACCGTCCCGGGGGCACGGAATGAGCAGACCGCTCGTAACCGCTGGTGACTGTTTCCAGTGAAGGGTGTCCAGAGCTGGGACCAACCTCCAGTGAGGAGGTGGTGGCGCTTGGAATCAAAGTCCCAGCCCCAGCATGAAGACCAGGAAGGTTTGAAAAGTACCTGCCCATGGTCTCCTTGGCGGCCAAGTTGAAGCTAGACACAGATCAGAGGAACAGCACCACATACTTTATCACGCTCGTCTCCAACCTGACTGCACCTACACCAATTTCTCTCTCTGTTTCCCACCACCCCCCTCCTTCTCTTTACCCTCCCCCAGCAAAGCCTGCACCTTCCTCCTTCCGGGTCTCCACATCCTTTCCTTTATTCCACAGTGCACTGTCCTCTCCTTCGACGAGAACCACCTATCACCTCCCAGCTTCCCACAGCATTCCCGCTCTATGCTTCCTGTCCCTTCTGACCTTCCTTCTCTCACCAGGTCTCACCGAACAGCTTGTGCTCCTTCTCCTCCACCAACCCATTTATTCTGGCTCCTTTCTGGTCCTGATGAAAGGTCACAGTCCAGACCAGTGAATGTTTATCCCCTCCACGGATGCTGCCTGACCTACTGAGCTCTCCCAGTGTTGCTCTGGAAACCCCGGGGAAGCTGGGACCATTGACTTTGTGAGGAATTAGAGAAGGTCTTTTGAAGAGTGAGTGAGGAGGGAACATTTCCCCTCGGAGGAAATGCCGAACAGACATACTCCAGGCATAGAACACTACGGCACAGAAACAGGCCATTTGGCCCATCTAGTCCAGGCCAAATGATTAATCTGCCTACCCAACAACCTGTATTCAGAGCACCGCCCCCCATATCCCTGCCATCCATGTACCCCACACTCACCACTCGCACTAGCAGCTCGTCCTGCACTCTCACCACCCTCCAAGCGAAGACATTTCCCCTCATCTTCCTCTAAAACATTTCACCTTTCACCCTTAACCTATTGTTGCAGTCCCACCCAATCTCAATGGAAAAAGCCTGCTTGCATTTGCTCTATCTATACCCCTCTGTCAAATCCCCCTTATTCTCTGTGCTCCAGGAAATAAATTACTAATATATTTAACCTTTCCCTGAAATGCAGATCCTCAAATCCTGGCAATATCCTCATAAGTTTTCTCTGCATTCTTTCAATCTTATTGAAATCTTTCCTGTAGACAGGTGACCAAAACTGTACACAATATTCCAAATTAGGCCTCACCAATGTCTTATACAACCTCAACCTAACATCCCAACTCCTTCACTCAGTGCTTATTTATGAAGGCCAATGTGCCAGTGATTTTCTTTACAACTCTGTCTACCTGTAATGCCAGTGTGAAGGAATCATGGACCCGTACTCCCAGATCACTCTGCTACAGCACACTCGTTGCCCTGCGGCTCACCAGGAAGCCCTAACCTGGTTGCCCTCTGCTTCCACTCTCTGGCTTCTCCTGTGCAGCCAAAGCCTAATCCAATTTATTACCTCATCTTGAATGCCAAGTGACTGAACTTTCTTGACCAACCTCCCACGTGGAACTTTGTCAAAGGCCTTGCTGATAACATCCATGGCCTTGCCTTCATCAACTTCCCCGGTACTCCCCCAAGAAACTCTAAGACTGCTAGACGTGACCTACTGTGTTGATCGAATCAGACCCTGTCTATTGAAATACTTATACTATGGATTCCAGTTAATTGGGACAATCGGGACCAGGTCATTTCAGCCCAATTAAGGAGTTGCTCCACTTCACTGAAACTTCATCAAAATAGCCAAAGAGATATAAAAAGACAAACTGCTGCTTAACTGACTGAAAATGGATGTATTTAAATGAAATACAAACAAAGTCGAACACTACCAATACCTCTACAATACGATAAAACTGTGTGTTAGTTCCCAATAGTTATCGACAGAGGAATTCTTCCAGTGCACGCTGCCGTGGCCTGATGATTGAACATTAATGAACAAAATCTGTGCAGAGACCTAGTGGCTTCATAGAATCCTTTCGATGATTGCATCCTCCAAATCTTGCAACATTCCAGATGATTGTTGATACCTTTAAATTCGTCATAGTCCCTAAATTGTTGAAGCAGTGAAATAATTTCATTTTCACTCCCAGCTGTTTCTGGCATCTCCAAGCCTGAATGCTTGAAACCACAGTGAGCAAAACGGTTCTGAATTGTCTTACTGCTTATTTCTTGCCAGCCATTAGTGACAAAAATACTGCTTTTTGAACACAGCCACATGCAACTGAGGCTATTTAAAAATTGTTTGCTGGAAATATGGAGTAATGGCATGCAGCTGATGCTAATTAGAACCTGTTCAGCAACAGGCTCCTGCCCCAATTAAGCAGCACAGTGCCCCAAATAAATGAAGGTAATCTCATTTTCTCCACTGCATATCCAACCACTTAGGGTTCCTTCCAGTAACTTCCCCACGACTGATTTCAGGCTCACCGGTCTATAATTTAAGGCTTATTCTTAGAGACTTTCTTAAACAATGGAACAACATTGGCTATCCTCCAATCATCCGGTGCCTCACCCATGGCTAAAGACATTTTAAATATCTCTGCTAGGACCCCACAAATTTCTGGGCTAACATCCCACAGGGTCCAAGGGAACACCTTGTCAGGTCCTGGGGATTTATCCACCCTAATTTGCCCCAGGACAACAAATACCTCCTCCTGTAATCTGTATGCAGTCCGTGACCTCACTGCCGCTTTGCTTCACTTCTATAATCTGTGTCCGACTCCCAAGTAAATCCAGATGCAAAGAATCCATTTAAGATCTCCCCCATCCCTTTCAGCTCCATGCATAGATCATCACTCTGATCTTCCAGTGGACCAATTTTGTCTCTTGCTTTTGATGTTTCTGTGGAATCACTTGGGCTTCTCCTTCACCTTGTCTGCGACAGCAACCTCATCCCTTTATTTAGCCTTCCTGATTTCCTTCTTAACTCCATAAGCACCTTCTTTGCTCCTTCCTGGCTATACCTGTTACGCACCTTCTCTTAACCAGGACCTCGATATCTCTCAAAAACCAAGGTTCCTAAACCTGTTATCGTTGTCTTCTATTCTGACAGGAAAATACAAACTCTATACTCTCAAATTTCACTTTTGAAGGCCTCCCACTTACAAGTGCACCTTTGCCAGAAAACATAATCCACTCTTGCCAGATTCTTTCTCATACAGTATCATCAAAACTTGTCTTTCTCCAATTCAGAATTTCAGCCCAAGGACCTGATCTATCCTTCTCCAAAATTATCTTGAAACTAATGGCATTGTGGTCACAACATTCAAATTGTTCCCCCACACAAACTTCTGCCACCTGCCCTGTCTCATTCCCTACCAGCAGATCAAGTATCACACGCTCTCTCATTGGGACTTCTTTGTACTGATGAAGGAAACTTTCCTGAACACATTTGACAAACTCTATCCCATCTAATCCTTCGACAGTATGGGAGTCCCAGTCAGTGTGTGGAAAGTTAAAATCACCTGCTGTCACAACCTGATGTTTTTTTCAACCGTTTGCGATCTCGCTGCAAATTTGTTCCTCTAAATCGCTCGGCTGCTGGGTGGTCTGTAATATGGCCCCATTAATGAGTCATACCTTTCTTATTCCTCAGTACCACCTGCATAGCTTCAGTGGACCAGCTCTCCAGTCTGTTGTCTGACATTTTCCCTGACTGGAAAGTTTTCCAGGCCTCCCCTCCTCCTTTAACCCCGCCCACTTCAAAGAACAATACAGCACAGTACAGGCCATTTGGCCCACAATGTTGTGCCGACCCTTAAACCCTGCCTCCCATATAACTCTCCACCTTAAATTCCTCCATATACCTGACTAGTAGTCTCTTAAATTTCACTAGTGTATCTGCCTCTACCATTGACTCAGGCAGTGCATTCCACGCACCAACCACTCTCTGAGTGAAAAACCTTCCTCTAATATCCCCCTTGAACTTCCCTCCTTAAAGCCATGTCCTCTTGTACTGAGCAGTGGTGCCCTGGGGAAGAGGCGCTGGCTGTCCACTCTATCTATTCCTCTTAATATCTTGTACACCTCTATCATGTCTCCTCTCATCCTCCTTCTCTCCAGAGAGTAAAGCCCTAGCTCCCTTAATCTCTGATCATAATGGAGACTCTCTAAACCAGGCAGCATCCTGGTAAATCTCCTCTGTACCCTTTCCAATGCTTCCTCACCCTTCCTATAGTGAGGTGACCAGAACTGGACACAATATTCCAAGTGTGGCCTAACTAGAGTTTTATAGAGCTGCATCATTACCCTGCAACTCTTAAACTCTGTCCCTCGACTTATGAAAGTTAACACCGCATAAGCTTTCTTAACTACCCTATCTACCTGTGAGGCAACTTTCAGGGATCTGTGGACATATACCCCCAGATCCCTCTGCTCCTCCACACTACCAAGTATCCTGTCATTTACTTTGTACTTAGCCTTGGAGTTTGTCCTTCCAAAGTGTACCACCTCACACTTCTCCGGTTTGAACTCCATCCGCCACTTCTCAGCCCACTTCTGCATCCTATCAATGTCTCTCTGCAATCTTCGACAATCCTCAACACTATCCACAACACCACCAACCTTTGTGTCGTCTGCAAACTTGCCAACCCAACCTTCTACCCCTACATCCAGGTCGTTAATAAAAATCACAAGTAGAGGTCCCAGAACAGATCCTTGTGGGACACCACTAGTCACAACCCTCCAATCCGAATGTACTCCCTCCACCATGATCCTCTGCCTTCTGCAGGCAAGCCAATTCTGAATCCACCTGGCCAAACTTCCCTGGATCCCATGCATTCTGACTTTCTGAATAAGCTTACCGTATGGTACCTTGTCAAATGCCTTACAAAAATCCATGTAGATCACATCCACTGCACTACCCTCATCTATATACCTGGTCACCTCCTCAAAGAACTCTATCAGGCTTGTTAAACACGATCTGCCCTTCACAAAGCCATGCTGACTGTCCCTGATCAGACCATGGTTCTCTAAATGCCCATAGATTCTATCTCTAAGAATCTTTTCCAACAGCTTTCCCACCACAGACGTAAGGCTCACTGGTCCATAATTACCCAGACTATCCCTACTACCTTTTTTGAACAAGGGGTCAACATTCACCTCCCTCCAATCCTCCGGTACCATTCCCGTGGACAACAAGGACATAAAGATCCTAGCCAGAGGTTCAGCAATCTCTTCCCTCGCCTCGTGGAGCAGCCTGGGGAATATTCTGTCAGGCCCCAGGGACTTATCCGTCCTAATGTATTTTAACAACTCCAACACCTCCTCTCCCTTAATATCAACATGCTCCAGAACATCAACCTCACTCATATTGTCCTCACCATCATCAAGTTCCCTCTCATTGGTGAATACCGAAGAGAAGTATTCACTGAGGACCTCGCTCACTTCCACAGCCTCCAGGCACATCTTCCCACCTTTTCAGTCCTATCTTCACTCCTGTCATCCTTTTGTTCTTCACATAATTGAAGAATGCCTTGGGGTTTTCTTTTACCCTACTCACCAAGGCCTTCTCATGCCCCCTTCTTGCTCTCCTCAGCCCCTTCTTAAGCTCCTTTCTTGCTACCCTATATTCCTCAATAGACTCATCTGATCCTTGCTTCCTAAACCTCACGTATGCTGCTTTCTACCATCTGTTTGGATTCTCCACTTCACTTGTCACCCATGGTTCCTTCACCCTACCATTCTTTATCTTCCTCACTGGGACAAATTTATCCCTAACATCCTGCAAGAGATCCCTAAACAGTGACCACATGTCCATAGCACATTTCCCTGCAAAAACATCATCCCAATTCTCACCCACAAGTTCGTGCCTTATAGCCTCATAATTTGCCCTTCCCCAATTAAAAATTTTCCTGTCCTCACTGATTCTATCCTTTTCCATGATAATACTAAAGGCCAGGGAGCAGTGGTCACTGTCCCCCAGATGCTCACCCACTGAGAGATCTGTGACCTGACCCGGTTCGTTACCTAATACTAGATCTAGTATGGCAATGCTGTTTGTCATATACATTAATGATCTGGATGGTGGGATGGTAAATTGGATTAGTAAGTATGCAGATGATACTAAGATAGGTGGCATTGTGGATAATGAAGTAGGTTTTCAAAGCTTGCAGAGAGATTTAGGCCAGTTAGAAGAGTGGGCTGAAAGATGGCAGATGGAGTTTAATGCTGATAAGTGTGAGGTGCTACATTTTGGTAGGACTAATCAAAATAGGACATACATGGTAAATGGTAGGGCATTGAAGAATGGAGTAGAACAGAGTGATCTAGGAATAATGGTGCATAGTTCCCTGAAGGTGAAATCTCATGTGGAAAGGGTGGTGAAGAAAGCTTTTGGTATGCTGGCCTTTATAAATCAGAGCATTGAGTATAGGAGTTGGGATGTAACGTTAAAACTGTACAAGGTGTTGGTGAGGCCAAATTTGGAAAATTGTGTACAGCTCTGGTCACCGAATTATAGGACAGATGTCAACAAAGTAGAGAGAGTACAGAGAAGATTTACTAGAATGTTACCTGGGTTTCAGCACCTAAGTTACAGGGAAAGGTTAAACAAGTTAGGTCTTTATTCTTTGGAGTGTAGAAGGTTGAGGGGGGACTTGATAGAGGTATTTAAAATTATGAAGGGGATAGATAGAGTTGACGTGGATAGGCTTTTTCCATTGAGAGTATGGGAGATTCAAACAAGAGGACATGAGTTGAGAGTTAAGGGGCAAAAGTTTAGGGGTAACACGAGAGGGTACTTCTTTACTCAGAGAGTGGTACCTCTGTGGAACGAGCTTCCAGTAGAAGTGGTAGAGGCAGGTTCAATATTGTCATTTTAAAAAATTGGATAGGTATATGGACAGGAAAGGAATGGAGGGTTATGGGCTGAGTGCAGGTCGGTGGGACTAGGTGAGAGTAAGCGTTCGGCACAGACTAGAAGGGCCGAGATTGCCTGTTTCCGTGCTGTAATTGTTATATGGTTATATGGTTATATTCCCCCAGGTCGGCCTGTCAACATACCGTGACAGGAATCCATCCTGGGCGCACTTGACAAACTCTGCCCCGTCTAAACCATTGGAACTAATCAGGTGCCAATCAATATTAGGGAAGTTAAAGTCACCCATCATAACAACCCTATTATTTTTGCACCTTTCCAAAATCTGCCTCCCAATCTGCTCCTCGGTATCTCTGCTGCTACCAGGGGGCCTATAGAATACCCCCAGTAGAGTAACTGCACCCTTCTTGTTCTTGACTTCCACCTATACTGACTCAAAAGAGAATACTGCTACATTACCCACCCTTTCTGTAGCTGTAATAGTATCCCTGACCAGTAATGCCACCCCTCCTCCCCTTTTCCCCCCTCTCTATCCCTTCTAAAGCACTGAAATCCAGGAATATTGAGAATCCATTCCTGCCCTGGTGCCAGCCAAGTCTCTGCAATGGCCATTACATCATCATTCCATGTATGTATCCAAGCTCGCAGTTCATCACCTTTGTTCCTGATGCTTCTTGCATTGAAGTACACACACTTTAGCCCTTCTACCTTACTACCTTTATACCCTTTATTCTGCTGCTCTTTCCTCAAAGCCTCTCTATATGTTAGATCTGGCTTTACTCCATGCACTATACTTGCAGCTCTCGCATGACCTTTATCCTCCTCCACCTCACTATCTGCTCTAACACTCTGGTTCCCCTCCCCCTGCAAATCTAGTTTAAACCCCCCGGAGCAGCACTAGCAAACCTTCCCACAAGGATGTTAGTACCCCTCCAGTTCAGGTGCAACCCGTCCCATCGGAACAGGTCCCACCTTCCCTGGAGCAAGGCCCAATTGTCCAGAAACATGAAGCCCTCCCTCCTGCACCAACTCCTTAGCCACATATTCAGCTGCATTATCTTCCTAATTCTGTCCACACTAGCACGTGGCACAGGTAGCAACCCTGAGATTGCAACCCTGCAGGTCCTGTCCACCGGTAACTCCTGTTTATTATTGCCTCTGCCGCGCAAATGATCAGAAGTTCATCCATCTCCAGTTCCCTAACTCGGTTTGGCAGGAGCTGCAGCTGACAGACAGACAGACATACTTTATTGATCCTGAGGGAAATTGGGTTTTGTTACAGCCGCACCAAGAACAGCAAAGAAATATAGCAACATAAAACCATAAATAATAATAAGTTAATCATGTCAAGTGGAAAAATAAGTCCAGGACCAGCCTATTGGCACAGGGTGTCTGACACTCCGAGGGAGGAGTTGGAAAGTTTGAGGGCCACAGGTAGGAATGACTTCCTATGATGCTCAGTGTTACATCTCGGTGGAATGAGTCTCTGGCTGAATGGCTGAGACTCGGTGGAATGAGTCTCTGGCTGAATGGCTGAGACTCGGTGGAATGAGTCTCTGGCTGAATGTACTCCTGTGCCTAACCAGTACATTATGGAGTGGATGGGAGACATTGTCCAAGATAGCATGCAACTTGGACAGCATCCTCTTTTCAGACACCACCGTCAGAGAGTCCAGTTACACCCCCACAACGTCACTGGCCTTACGAATGAGTTTGTTGATTCTGTTGGTGTCTGCTACCCTCAGCATGCTGCCCCAGCACACAACAGCAAACATGATAGCACTTTTGCAGGTGTAGTCATCAGGGACAACAGTGCTCACCCTGACTTCCCACATATTGCAAACTGAGCACTCGACTACCCTAACTGTTGCCTCCATTACCTACTCCTCATTAACCTACTTCATCGCATCTAAAACCATCAACATCAGGACATTGATCTTCCAGTCCTACCCCTCCCGCAACCAAGTATCTCTAATGGCTACAATCTCTTAATTTCACTTGCTGATCCATACACAGAGCCTAACTCCTTTTCACCTACTGATCCCAGAGCCCATCTCCTCCACCTACTGATCCCAGAGCCCATCTCCTCCACCTACTGATCCCAGAGCCCATCTCCCCTTCACCTACTGATCCCAGAGCCCATCAGCCCTTCACCTACTGATCCGAGAGCCCATTACCCTTCACCTACTGATCCCAGAGCCCATCTCCCCTTCACCTACTGATCCCAGAGCCCATCTCCCCTTCACCTACTGATCCCAGAGCCCATCAGCCCTTCACCTACTGATCCCAGAGCCCATCAGCCCTTCACCTACTGATCCCAGAGCCCATCAGCCCTTCACCTACTGATCCCAGAGCCCATCTCCCCTTCACCTACTGATCCCAGAGCCCATCTCCCATTCACCTACTGATCCCAGAGCCCATCTCCCCTTCACCTACTGATCCCAGAGCCCATCTCCCCTTCACCTACTGATCCCAGAGCCCATCAGCCCTTCACCTACTGATCCCAGAGCCCATCTCCCCTTCACCTACTGATCCCAGAGCCCATCTCCCCTTCACCTACTGATCCCAGAGCCCATCTCCCCTTCACCTACTGATCCCAGAGCCCATCAGCCCTTCACCTACTGATCCCAGAGCCCATCAGCACTTCACCTACTGATCCCAGAGCCCATCTCCCCTTCACCTACTGATCCCAGAGCCCATCTCCCATTCACCTACTGATCCCAGAGCCCATCTCCCCTTCACCTACTGATCCCAGAGCCCATCTCCCCTTCACCTACTGATCCCAGAGCCCATCTCCCCTTCACCTACTGATCCCAGAGCCCATCTCCTCGTCACCTACTGATCCCAAAGCCCATCAGTCCTTCAGCTACTGATCCCAATCAGCCCTTCACCTACTGATCCCAGAGCCCATCTCCCCTTCACCTACTGATCCCAGAGTCCATCTCCCCTTCACCTACTGATCCCAGAGCCCATCAGCCCTTCACCTACTGATCCCAGAGCCCATCTCCCCTTCACCTACTGATCCCAGAGCCCATCTCCCCTTCACCTACTGATCCCAGAGCCCATCTCCCTTCACCTACTGATCCCAGAGCCCATCTCCCCTTCACCTACTGATCCCAGAGCCCATCTACCTTTCACCTACTGATCCCAGAGTCCATCTGCCCTTCACTTACTGTTCCCAGAGCCCATCTCCCATTCACCTACTGATCCCAGAGCCCATCTCCCATTCACCTACTGATCCCAGAGCCCATCAGCCCTTCACCTACTGATCCCAGAGCCCAGCTCCCCTTCACTTACTGATCCCAGAGCCCATCAGCCCTTCACCTACTGATCCCAGAGCCCATCTCCTCTTCACCTACTGATCCCAGAGCACATCAGCCCTTTACCTACTGATCCCAGAGCCCATCAGCCCTTCACCTACTGATCCCAGAGCCCATCTCCCCTTCACCTACTGATCCCAGAGCCCATCCCTTCACCTACTGATCCCAGAGCCCATCAGCCCTTCACCTACTGATCCCAGAGCCCATCAGCCCTTCACCTACTGATCCCAGAGCCCAGCTCCCCTTCACCTACTGATCCCAGAGCCCATCTCCCCTTCACCTACTGATCCCAGAGCCCATCAGCCCTTCACCTACTGATCCCAGAGCCCATCTCCCCTTCACCTACTGATCCCAGAGCCCATCAGCCCTTCACCTACTGATTACAGAGCCCATCTCCCCTTCACCTACTGATCCCAGAGCCCAGCTCCCCTTCACCTACTGATCCCAGAGCCCATCTCCCCTTCACCTACTGATCCCAGAGCCCATCAGCCCTTCACCTACTGATCCCAGAGCCCATCTCCCCTTCACCTTCTGATCCCAGAGCCCATCAGCCCTTCACCTACTGATCCCAGAGCCCATCTCCCCTTCACCTACTGATCCCAGAGCCCATCTCCCCTTCACGTACTGATCCCAGAGCCCATCAGCCCTTCACCTACTGATCCCAGAGCCCATCTACCCTTCACCTACTGATCCCAGAGCCCATCTCCCCTTCACCTACTGATCCCAGAGCCCATCAGCCCTTCACCTACTGATCCCAGAGCCCATCAGCCCTTCACCTACTGATCCCAGAGCACATCTCCCCTTCACCTACTGATCCCAGAGCCCATCAGCCCTTCACCTACTGATCCCAGAGCCCATCAGCCCTTCACCTACTGATCCCAGTGCCCATCAGCCCTTCACATACTGATCCCAGAGCCCATCAGCCCTTCACCTACTGATCCCAGAGCCGATCTCCCCTTCACCTGCTGATCCCAGAGCCCATCAGCCCTTCACCTACTGATCTCAGAGCCCATCTACCCTTCACCTACTGATCCCAGAGCCCATCAGCCCTTCACCTACTGATCCCAGAGCCCATCTCCCCTTCCCCTACTGATCCCAGAGCCCATCTCCCCTTCACCTACTGATCCCAGAGCCCATCTACCCTTCACCTACTGATCCCAGAGCCCATCTGCCCTTCACCTGCTGATCCCAGAGCCCATCTCCCCTTCACCTACTGATCCCAGAGCCCATCGCCCCTTCAGCTACTGATCCCAGAGCCCATCTCCCCTTCACCTACTGATCCCAGAGTCCATCTCCCCTTCACCTACTGATCCCAGAGCCCATCAGCCCTTCACCTACTGATCCCAGAGCCCATCTCCCCTTCACCTACTGATCCCAGAGCCCATCTCCCCTTCACCTACTGATCCCAGAACCCATCTCCCTTCACCTACTGATCCCAGAGCCCATCTCCCCATTACCTACTGATCCCAGAGCCCATCTACCTTGCACCTACTGATCCCAGAGTCCATCTGCCCTTCACCTACTGTTCCCAGAGCCCATCTCCCATTCACCTACTGATCCCAGAGCCCATCTCCCATTCACCTACTGATCCCAGAGCCATTCAGCCCTTCACCTACTGATCCCAGAGCCCATCTCCCCTTCACCTACTGATCCCAGAGCCCATCAGCCCTTCACTTACTGATCCCAGAGCCCATCAGCCCTTCACCTACTGATCCCAGAGCCCATCTCCTCTTCACCTACTGATCCCAGAGCCCATCAGCCCTTTACCTACTGATCCCAGAGCCCATCAGCCCTTCACCTACTGATCCCAGAGCCCATCTCCCCTTCACCTACTGATCCCAGAGCCCATCCCTTCACCTACTGATCCCAGAGCCCATCAGCCCTTCACCTACTGATCCCAGAGCCCATCAGCCCTTCACCTACTGATCCCAGAGCCCAGCTCCCCTTCACCTACTGATCCCAGAGCCCATCTCCCCTTCCCCTACTGATCCCAGAGCCCATCAGCCCTTCACCTACTGATTCCAGAGCCCATCAGCCCTTCACCTACTGATCACAGAGCCCATCTCCCCTTCACCTACTGATCCCAGAGCCCAGCTCCCCTTCACCTACTGATCCCAGAGCCCATCTCCCCTTCACCTACTGATCCCAGAGCCCATCAGCCCTTCACCTACTGATCCCAGAGCCCATCTCCTCTTCACCTTCTGATCCCAGAGCCCATCAGCCCTTCACCTACTGATCCCAGAGCCCATCTCCCCTTCACCTACTGATCCCAGAGCCCAACTCCCCTTCACGTACTGATCCCAGAGCCCATCAGCCCTTCACCTACTGATCCCAAAGCCCATCTACCCTTCACCTACTGATCCCAGAGCCCATCTCCCCTTCACCTACTGATCCCAGAGCCCATCAGCCCTTCACCTACTGATCCCATAGCCCATCAGCCCTTCACCTACTGATCCCAGAGCCCATCAGCCCTTCACCTACTGATCCCAGAGCCCATCTCCCCTTCACCTACTGATCCCAGAGCCCATCTCCCCTTCACCTAATGATCCCAGAGCCCATCAGCCCTTCACCTACTGATCCCAGTGCCCATCAGCCCTTCTCCTACTGATCCCAGAGCCCATCAGCCCTTCACCTACTGATCCCAGAGCCCATCTCCCCTTCACCTGCTGATCCCAGAGCCCATCAGCCCTTCACCTACTGATCCCAGAGCCCATCTACCCTTCACCTACTGATCCCAGAGCACATCAGCCCTTCACCTACTGATCCCAGAGCCCATCTCCCCTTCACCTACTGATCCCAGAGCCCATCTCCCCTTCACCTACTGATCCCAGAGCCCATCTACCCTTCACCTACTGACCCCAGAGCCCATCTACCCTTCACCTACTGATCCCAGAGCCCATCTCCCCTTCACCTGCTGATCCCAGAGCCCATCTCCCCTTCACCTACTGATCCCAGAGCCCATCGCCCCTTCAGCTACTGATCCCAGAGCCCATCTCCCCTTCACCTACTGATCCCAGAGTCCATCTCCCCTTCACCTACTGATCCCAGAGCCCATCAGCCCTTCACCTACTGATCCCAGAGCCCATCTCCCCTTCACCTACTGATCCCAGAGCCCATCTCCCCTTCACCTACTGATCCCAGAACCCATCTCCCTTCACCTACTGATCCCAGAGCCCATCTCCCCATTACCTACTGATCCCAGAGCCCATCAGCCCTTCACTTACTGATCCCAGAGCCCATCAGCCCTTCACCTACTGATCCCAGAGCCCATCTACCCTTCACCTACTGATCCCTGAGCACATCAGCCCTTCACCTACTGATCCCAGAGCCCATCTCCCCTTCACCTACTGATCCTAGAGCCCATCTCCCCTTCACCTACTGATCCCAGAGCCCATCTACCCTTCACCTACTGATCCCAGAGCCCATCTCCCCTTCACCTACTGATCCCAGAGCCCATCTACCCTTCACCTACTGATCCCAGAGCCCATCTCCCATTCACCTACTGATCCCAGAGCCCATCTCCCCTTCACCTACTGATCCCAGAGCCCATCTCCCCTTCACCTACTGATCCCAGAGTCCATCTACCCTTCACCTACTGATCCCAGAGCCCAGCTCCCCTTCACCTACTGATCCCAGAGCCCAGCTCCCCTTCACCTACTGATCCCAGAGCCCATCAGCCCTTCACCTACTGATCCCAGAGCCCATCAGCCCTTCACCTACTGATCCCAGAGCCCATCTCCCCTTCACCTACTGATCCCAGAGCCCATCTCCCCTTCACGTACTGATCCCAGAGCCCATCAGCCCTTCACCTACTGATCCCAGAGCCCATCTACCCTTCACCTACTGATCCCAGAGCCCATCTCCCCTTCACCTACTGATCCCAGAGCTCATCAGCCCTTCACCTACTGATCCCAGAGCCCATCAGCCCTTCACCTACTGATCCCAGAGCCCATCAGCCCTTCACCTACTGATCCCAGAGCCCATCAGCCCTTCACCTACTGATCCCAGAGCCCATCAGCCCTTCACCTACTGATCCCAGAGCCCATCAGCCCTTCACCTACTGATCCCAGTGCCCATCAGCCCTTCACCTACTGATCCCAGAGCCCAGCTCCCCTTCACCTACTGATCCCAGTGCCCATCAGCCCTTCACCTTCTGATCCCAGAGCCCATCAGCCCTTCACCTACTGATCCCAGAGCCGATCTCCCCTTCACCTTCTGATCCCAGAGCCCATCAGCCCTTCACCTACTGATCCCAGAGCCCATCTACCCTTCACCTACTGATCCCAGAGCCCATCTCCCCTTCACCTACTGATCCCAGAGCTCATCAGCCCTTCACCTACTGATCCCAGAGCCCATCAGCCCTTCACCTACTGATCCCAGAGCCCATCAGCCCTTCACCTACTGATCCCAGAGCCCATCAGCCCTTCACCTACTGATCCCAGAGCCCATCAGCCCTTCACCTACTGATCCCAGAGCCCATCAGCCCTTCACCTACTGATCCCAGTGCCCATCAGCCCTTCACCTACTGATCCCAGAGCCCATCAGCCCTTCACCTACTGATCCCAGAGCCGATCTCCCCTTCACCTTCTGATCCCAGAGCCTATCAGCCCTTCACCTACTGATCCCAGAGCCCATCAGCCCTTCACCTACTGATCCCAGAGCCCATCTACCCTTCACCTACTGATCCCAGAGCCCATCTCGCCTTCACCTGCTGATCCCAGAGCCCATCTCCCCTTCACCTACTGATCCCAGAGCCCATCTCCCCTTCAGCTACTGATCCCAGAGCCCATCTCCCCTTCACCTACTGATCCCAGAGTCCATCTCCCCTTCACCTACTGATCCCAGAGGCCATCAGCCCTTCACCTACTGATCCCAGAGCCCATCTCCCCTTCACCTACTGATCCCAGAGCCCATCTACCTTTCACCTACTGATCCCAGAGTCCATCTGCCCTTCACCTACTGTTCCCAGAGCCCATCTCCCATTCACCTACTGATCCCAGAGCCCATCTCCCATTCACCTACTGATCCCAGAGCTCATCAGCCCTTCACCTACTGATCCCAGAGCCCATCTCCCCTTCACCTACTGATCCCAGAGCCCATCAGCCCTTCACTTACTGATCCCAGAGCCCATCAGCCCTTCACCTACTGATCCCAGAGCCCATCAGCCCTTCACCTACTGATCCCAGAGCCCAGCTCCCCTTCACCTACTGATCCCAGAGCCCATCAGCACTTCACCTACTGATCCCAGAGCCCATCTCCCCTTCACCTACTGATCCCAGAGCCCATCAGCCCTTCACCTACTGATCACAGAGCCCATCTCCCCTTCACCTACTGATCCCAGAGCCCAGCTCCCCTTCACCTACTGATCCCAGAGCCCATCTCCCCTTCACCTACTGATCCCAGAGCCCATCAGCCCTTCAACTACTGATCCCAGAGCCCATCTCCCCTTCACCTTCTGATCCCAGAGCCTATCAGCCCTTCACCTACTGATCCCAGAGCCCATCAGCCCTTCACCTACTGATCCCAGAGCCCATCTACCCTTCACCTACTGATCCCAGAGCCCATCTCCCTTTCACCGACTGATCCCAGAGCCCATAAGCCCTTCACCTACTGATCCCATAGCCCATCAGCCCTTCACCTACTGATCCCAGAGCCCATCAGCCCTTCACCTACTGATCCCAGAGCCCATCTCCCCTTCACCTACTGATCCCAGAGCCCATCAGCCCTTCACCTACTGATCCCAGTGCCTATCAGCCCTTCACCTACTGATCCCAGAGCCCATCAGCCCTTCACCTACTGATCCCAGAGCCCATCTCCCCTTCACCTGCTGATCCCAGAGCCCATCAGCCCTTCACCTACTGATCCCAGAGCCCATCTACCCTTCACCTACTGATCCCAGAGCCCATCAGCCCTTCACCTACTGATCCCAGAGCCCATCTCCCCTTCACCTACTGATCCCAGAGCCCATCTACCCTTCACCTACTGATCCCAGAGCCCATCTCCCCTTCACCTGCTGATCCAAGAGCCCATCTCCCCTTCAGCTACTGATCCCAGAGCCCATCTACACTTCACCTACTGATCCCAGAGCCCATCTCCCATTCACCTACTGATCCCAGAGCCCATCTCCCCTTCACCTACTGATCCCAGAGCCCATCAGCCCTTCACCTACTGATCCCAGAGCCCATCAGCCCTTCACCTACTGATCCCAGAGCCCATCTACCCTTCACCTACTGATCCCAGAGCCCATCTCGCCTTCACCTACTGATCCCAGAGCCCATCTCCCCTTCAGCTACTGATCCCAGAGCCCATCTCCCCTTCACCTACTGATCCCAGAGCCCATCTCCCCTTCAGCTACTGATCCCAGAGCCCATCTCCCCTTCACCTACTGATCCCAGAGTCCATCTCCCCTTCACCTACTGATCCCAGAGGCCATCAGCCCTTCACCTACTGATCCCAGAGCCCATCTCCCCTTCACCTACTGATCCCAGAGCCCATCTACCTTTCACCTACTGATCCCAGAGTCCATCTGCCCTTCACCTACTGTTCCCAGAGCCCATCTCCCATTCACCTACTGATCCCAGAGCCCATCTCCCATTCACCTACTGATCCCAGAGCCCATCAGCCCTTCACCTACTGATCCCAGAGCCCATCTCCCCTTCACCTACTGATCCCAGAGCCCATCAGCCCTTCACTTACTGATCCCAGAGCCCATCAGCCCTTCACCTACTGATCCCAGAGCCCATCAGCCCTTCACCTACTGATCCCAGAGCCCAGCTCCCCTTCACCTACTGATCCCAGAGCCCATCAGCACTTCACCTACTGATCCCAGAGCCCATCTCCCCTTCACCTACTGATCCCAGAGCCCATCAGCCCTTCACCTACTGATCACAGAGCCCATCTCCCCTTCACCTACTGATCCCAGAGCCCAGCTCCCCTTCACCTACTGATCCCAGAGCCCATCTCCCCTTCACCTACTGATCCCAGAGCCCATCAGCCCTTCAACTACTGATCCCAGAGCCCATCTCCCCTTCACCTTCTGATCCCAGAGCCTATCAGCCCTTCACCTACTGATCCCAGAGCCCATCAGCCCTTCACCTACTGATCCCAGAGCCCATCTACCCTTCACCTACTGATCCCAGAGCCCATCTCGCCTTCACCTACTGATCCCAGAGCCCATCTACCCTTCACCTACTGATCCCAGAGCCCATCTCGCCTTCACCTGCTGATCCCAGAGCCCATCTCCCCTTCACCTACTGATCCCAGAGCCCATCTCCCCTTCAGCTACTGATCCCAGAGCCCATCTCCCCTTCACCTACTGATCCCAGAGTCCATCTCCCCTTCACCTACTGATCCCAGAGGCCATCAGCCCTTCACCTACTGATCCCAGAGCCCATCTCCCCTTCACCTACTGATCCCAGAGCCCATCTCCCATTCACCTACTGATCCCAGAGCCCATCAGCCCTTCACCTACTGATCCCAGAGCCCATCTCCCCTTCACCTACTGATCCCAGAGCCCATCAGCCCTTCACTTACTGATCCCAGAGCCCATCAGCCCTTCACCTACTGATCCCAGAGCCCATCAGCCCTTCACCTACTGATCCCAGAGCCCAGCTCCCCTTCACCTACTGATCCCAGAGCCCATCAGCACTTCACCTACTGATCCCAGAGCCCATCTCCCCTTCACCTACTGATCCCAGAGCCCATCAGCCCTTCACCTACTGATCACAGAGCCCATCTCCCCTTCACCTACTGATCCCAGAGCCCAGCTCCCCTTCACCTACTGATCCCAGAGCCCATCTCCCCTTCACCTACTGATCCCAGAGCCCATCAGCCCTTCAACTACTGATCCCAGAGCCCATCTCCCCTTCACCTTCTGATCCCAGAGCCTATCAGCCCTTCACCTACTGATCCCAGAGCCCATCAGCCCTTCACCTACTGATCCCAGAGCCCATCTACCCTTCACCTACTGATCCCAGAGCCCATCTCGCCTTCACCTACTGATCCCAGAGCCCATCTACCCTTCACCTACTGATCCCAGAGCCCATCTCGCCTTCACCTGCTGATCCCAGAGCCCATCTCCCCTACACCTACTGATCCCAGAGCCCATCTCCCCTTCAGCTACTGATCCCAGAGCCCATCTCCCCTTCACCTACTGATCCCAGAGTCCATCTCCCCTTCACCTACTGATCCCAGAGGCCATCAGCCCTTCACCTACTGATCCCAGAGCCCATCTCCCCTTCACCTACTGATCCCAGAGCCCATCTACCTTTCACCTACTGATCCCAGAGTCCATCTGCCCTTCACCTACTGTTCCCAGAGCCCATCTCCCATTCACCTACTGATCCCAGAGCCCATCTCCCATTCACCTACTGATCCCAGAGCCCATCAGCCCTTCAACTACTGATCCCAGAGCCCATCTCCCCTTCACCTACTGATCCCAGAGCCCATCAGCCCTTCACTTACTGATCCCAGAGCCCATCAGCCCTTCACCTACTGATCCCAGAGCCCATCAGCCCTTCACCTACTGATCCCAGAGCCCAGCTCCCCTTCACCTACTGATCCCAGAGCCCATCAGCACTTCACCTACTGATCCCAGAGCCCATCTCCCCTTCACCTACTGATCCCAGAGCCCATCAGCCCTTCACCTACTGATCACAGAGCCCATCTCCCCTTCACCTACTGATCCCAGAGCCCAGCTCCCCTTCACCTACTGATCCCAGAACCCATCTCCCCTTCACCTACTGATCCCAGAGCCCATCAGCCCTTCAACTACTGATCCCAGAGCCCATCTCCCCTTCACCTTCTGATCCCAGAGCCCATCAGCCCTTCACCTACTGATCCCAGAGCCCATCGCCCCTTCAGCTACTGATCCCAGAGCCCATCTCCCCTTCACCTACTGATCCCAAAGTCCATCTCCCCTTCACCTACTGATCCCAGAGCCCATCAGCCCTTCACCTACTGATCCCAGAGCCCATCTCCCCTTCACCTACTGATCCCAGAGCCCATCTCCCCTTCACCTACTGATCCCAGAACCCATCTCCCTTCACCTACTGATCCCAGAGCCCATCTCCCCATTACCTACTGATCCCAGAGCCCATCAGCCCTTCACTTACTGATCCCAGAGCCCATCAGCCCTTCACCTACTGATCCCAGAGCCCATCTACCCTTCACCTACTGATCCCTGAGCACATCAGCCCTTCACCTACTGATCCCAGAGCTCATCTCCCCTTCACCTACTGATCCCAGAGCCCATCTCCCCTTCACCTACTGATCCCAGAGCCCATCTACCCTTCACCTACTGATCCCAGAGCCCATCTCCCCTTCACCTACTGATCCCAGAGCCCATCTACCCTTCACCTAATGATCCCAGAGCCCATCTCCCATTCACCTACTGATCCCAGAGCCCATCTCCCCTTCACCTACTGATCCCAGAGCCCATCTCCCCTTCACCTACTGATCCCAGAGTCCATCTACCCTTCACCTACTGATCCCAGAGCCCAGCTCCCCTTCACCTACTGATCCCAGAGCCCAGCTCCCCTTCACCTACTGATCCCAGAGCCCATCTCCCCTTCACCTACTGATCCCAGAGCCCATCAGCCCTTCACCTACTGATCCCAGAGCCCATCAGCCCTTCACCTACTGATCCCAGAGCCCATCTCCCCTTCACCTACTGATCCCAGAGCCCATCTCCCCTTCACGTACTGATCCCAGAGCCCATCAGCCCTTCACCTACTGATCCCAGAGCCCATCTACCCTTCACCTACTGATCCCAGAGCCCATCTCCCCTTCACCTACTGATCCCAGAGCTCATCAGCCCTTCACCTACTGATCCCAGAGCCCATCAGCCCTTCACCTACTGATCCCAGAGCCCATCAGCCCTTCACCTACTGATCCCAGAGCCCATCAGCCCTTCACCTACTGATCCCAGAGCCCATCAGCCCTTCACCTACTGATCCCAGAGCCCATCAGCCCTTCACCTACTGATCCCAGTGCCCATCCGCCCTTCACCTACTGATCCCAGAGCCCATCAGCCCTTCACCTACTGATCCCAGAGCCGATCTCCCCTTCACCTTCTGATCCCAGAGCCTATCAGCCCTTCACCTACTGATCCCACAGCCCATCAGCCCTTCACTTACTGATCCCAGAGCCCATCTACCCTTCACCTACTGATCCCAGAGCCCATCTCGCCTTCACCTGCTGATCCCAGAGCCCATCTCCCCTTCACCTACTGATCCCAGAGCCCATCTCCCCTTCAGCTACTGATCCCAGAGCCCATCTCCCCTTCACCTACTGATCCCAGAGTCCATCTCCCCTTCACCTACTGATCCCAGAGGCCATCAGCCCTTCACCTACTGATCCCAGAGCCCATCTCCCCTTCACCTACTGATCCCAGAGCCCATCTACCTTTCACCTACTGATCCCAGAGTCCATCTGCCCTTCACCTACTGTTCCCAGAGCCCATCTCCCATTCACCTACTGATCCCAGAGCCCATCTCCCATTCACCTACTGATCCCAGAGCCCATCAGCCCTTCACCTACTGATCCCAGAGCCCATCTCCCCTTCACCTACTGATCCCGGAGCCCATCAGCCCTTCACTTACTGATCCCAGAGCCCATCAGCCCTTCACCTACTGATCCCAGAGCCCATCAGCCCTTCACCTACTGATCCCAGAGCCCAGCTCCCCTTCACCTACTGATCCCAGAGCCCATCAGCACTTCACCTACTGATCCCAGAGCCCATCTCCCCTTCACCTACTGATCCCAGAGCCCATCAGCCCTTCACCTACTGATCACAGAGCCCATCTCCCCTTCACCTACTGATCCCAGAGCCCAGCTCCCCTTCACCTACTGATCCCAGAGCCCATCTCCCCTTCACCTACTGATCCCAGAGCCCATCAGCCCTTCAACTACTGATCCCAGAGCCCATCTCCCCTTCACCTTCTGATCCCAGAGCCTATCAGCCCTTCACCTACTGATCCCAGAGCCCATCAGCCCTTCACCTACTGATCCCAGAGCCCATCTACCCTTCACCTACTGATCCCAGAGCCCATCTCCCTTTCACCGACTGATCCCAGAGCCCATCAGCCCTTCACCTACTGATCCCATAGCCCATCAGCCCTTCACCTACTGATCCCAGAGCCCATCAGCCCTTCACCTACTGATCCCAGAGCCCATCTCCCCTTCACCTACTGATCCCAGAGCCCATCAGCCCTTCACCGACTGATCCCAGTGCCTATCAGCCCTTCACCTACTGATCCCAGAGCCCATCAGCCCTTCACCTACTGATCCCAGAGCCCATCTCCCCTTCACCTGCTGATCCCAGAGCCCATCAGCCCTTCACCTACTGATCCCAGAGCCCATCTACCCTTCACCTACTGATCCCAGAGCCCATCAGCCCTTCACCTACTGATCCCAGAGCCCATCTCCCCTTCACCTACTGATCCCAGAGCCCATATCCCCTTCACCTACTGATCCCAGAGCCCATCTACCCTTCACCTACTGATCCCAGAGCCCATCAGCCCTTCACCTACTGATCCCAGAGCCCATCTCCCCTTCACCTGCTGATCCCAGAGCCCATCTCCCCTTCACCTACTGATCCAAGAGCCCATCTCCCCTTCAGCTACTGATCCCAGAGCCCATCTACACTTCACCTACTGATCCCAGAGCCCATCTCCCATTCACCTACTGATCCCAGAGCCCATCTCCCCTTCACCTACTGATCCCAGAGCCCATCAGCCCTTCACCTACTGATCCCAGAGCCCATCAGCCCTTCACCTACCGATCCCAGAGCCCATCAGCCCTTCACCTACTGATCACAGAGCCCATCTCGCCTTCACCTACTGATCCCAGAGCCCATCTCCCCTTCACCTACTGATCCCAGAGCCCATCAGCCCTTCACCTACTGATCCCAGAGCCCATCTCCCGTTCACCTACTGATCCCAGAGCCCATCAACCCTTCACCTACTGATCCCAGAGCCCATCTCCCTTCACCTACTGATCCCAGAGCCCATCTCCCCTTCACCTACTGATCCCAGAGCCCATCTACCTTTCACCTACTGATCCCAGTCCATCTGCCCTTCACCTACTGTTCCCAGAGCCCATCTCCCATTCACCTACTGATCCCAGAGCCCATCTCCCATTCACCTACTGATCCCAGAGCCCATCAGCCCTTCACCTACTGATCCCAGAGCCCATCAGCCCTTCACTTACTGATCCCAGAGCCCATCAGCCCTTCACCTACTGATCCCAGAGCCCATCTCCTCTTCACCTACTGATCCCAGAGCCCATCAGCCCTTTACCTACTGATCCCAGAGCCCATCAGACCTTCACCTACTGATCCCAGAGCCCATCTCCCCTTCACCTACTGATCCCAGAGCCCATCCCTTCACCTACTGATCCCAGAGCCCATCAGCCCTTCACCTACTGATCCCAGAGCCCATCAGCCCTTCACCTACTGATCCCAGAGCCCATCTCCCCTTCACCTACTGATCCCAGAGCCCATCTCCCCTTCACCTACTGATCCCAGAGCCCATCAGCCCTTCACCTACTGATCCCAGAGCCCATCTCCCCTTCACCTACTGATCCCAGAGCCCATCAGCCCTTCACCTACTGATTACAGAGCCCATCTCCCCTTCACCTACTGATCCCAGAGCCCAGCTCCCCTTCACCTACTGATCCCAGAGCCCATCTCCCCTTCACCTACTGATCCCAGAGCCCATCAGCCCTTCACCTACTGATCCCAGAGCCCATCTCCCCTTCACCTTCTGATCCCAGAGCCCATCAGCCCTTCACCTACTGATCCCAGAGCCCATCTCCCCTTCACCTACTGATCCCAGAGCCCATCTCCCCTTCACGTACTGATCCCAGAGCCCATCAGCCCTTCACCTACTGATCCCAGAGCCCATCTACCCTTCACCTACTGATCCCAGAGCCCATCTCCCCTTCACCTACTGATCCCAGAGCCCATCAGCCCTTCACCTACTGATCCCAGAGCCCATCAGCCCTTCACCTGCTGATCCCAGAGCCCATCAGCCCTTCACCTGCTGCTCCCAGAGCCCATCTCCCCTTCACCTACTGATCCCAGAGCCAATCTACCCTTCACCTACTGATCCCAGAGCCCATCAGCCCTTCACCTACTGATCCCAGAGCCCATCTCCCCTTCACCTACTGATCCCAGAGCCCATCTCCCCTTCACCTAATGATCCCAGAGCCCATCTACCCTTCACCTACTGATCCCAGAGCCCATCTCCCCTTCACCTACTGATCCCAGAGCCCATCTCCCCTTCACCTACTGATCCCATAGCCCATCAGCCCTTCACCTACTGATCCCAGAGCCCATCAGCCCTTCACCTACTGATCCCAGAGCCCAGCTCCCCTTCACCTACTGATCCCAGAGCCCATCTCCCCTTCACCTACTGATCCCAGAGCCCATCAGCCCTTCACCTACTGATCCCAGAGCCCATCTCCCCTTCACCTTCTGATCCCAGAGCCCATCAGCCCTTCACCTACTGATCCCAGAGCCCATCTCCCCTTCACCTACTGATCCCAGAGCCCATCTCCCCTTCACGTACTGATCCCAGAGCCCATCAGCCCTTCACCTACTGATCCCAGAGCCCATCTACCCTTCACCTACTGATCCCAGAGCCCATCTCCCCTTCACCTACTGATCCCAGAGCCCATCAGCCCTTCACCTACTGATCCTAGAGCCCATCAGCCCTTCACCTGCTGATCCCAGAGCCCATCAGCCCTTCACCTGCTGATCCCAGAGCCCATCAGCCCTTCACCTACTGATCCCAGAGCCCATCTACCCTTCACCTACTGATCCCAGAGCCCATCAGCCCTTCACCTACTGATCCCAGAGCCCATCTCCCCTTCACCTACTGATCCCAGAGCCCATCTCCCCTTCACCTACTGATCCCAGAGCCCATCTACCCTTCACCTACTGATCCCAGAGCCCATCTCCCCTTCACCTACTGATCCCAGAGCCCATCAGCCCTTCACCTACTGATCCCAGTGCCTATCAGCCCTTCACCTACTGATCCCAGAGCCCATCAGCCCTTCACCTACTGATCCCAGAACCCATTTCCCCTTCACCTGCTGATCCCAGAGCCCATCAGCCCTTCACCTACTGATCCCAAAGCCCATCTACCCTTCACCTACTGATCCCAGAGCCCATCTACCCTTCACCTACTGATCCCAGAGCCCATCTACCCTTCACCTACTGATCCCAGAGCCCATCTCCCCTTCACCTGCTGATCCCAGAGCCCATCTCCCCTTCACCTACTGATCCCAGAGCCCATCGCCCCTTCAGCTACTGATCCCAGAGCCCATCTCCCCTTCACCTACTGATCCCAGAGTCCATCTCCCCTTCACCTACTGATCCCAGAGCCCATCAGCCCTTCACCTACTGATCCCAGAGCCCATCTCCCCTTCACCTACTGATCCCAGAGCCCATCTCCCCTTCACCTACTGATCCCAGAACCCATCTCCCTTCACCTACTGATCCCAGAGCCCATCTCCCCATTACCTACTGATCCCAGAGCCCATCTACCTTTCACCTACTGATCCCAGAGTCCATCTGCCCTTCACCTACTGTTCCCAGAGCCCATCTCCCATTCACCTACTGATCCCAGAGCCCATCTCCCATTCACCTACTGATCCCAGAACCATTCAGCCCTTCACCTACTGATCCCAGAGCCCATCTCCCCTTCACCTACTGATCCCAGAGCCCATCAGCCCTTCACTTACTGATCCCAGAGCCCATCAGCCCTTCACCTACTGATCCCAGAGCCCATCTCCTCTTCACCTACTGATCCCAGAGCCCATCAGCCCTTTACCTACTGATCCCAGAGCCCATCAGCCCTTCACCTACTGATCCCAGTGCCCATCTCCCCTTCACCTACTGATCCCAGAGCCCATCCCTTCACCTACTGATCCCAGAGCCCATCAGCCCTTCACCTACTGATCCCAGAGCCCATCAGCCCTTCACCTACTGATCCCAGAGCCCAGCTCCCCTTCACCTACTGATCCCAGAGCCCATCTCCCCTTCACCTACTGATCCCAGAGCCCATCAGCCCTTCACCTACTGATCCCAGAGCCCATCTCCCCTTCACCTTCTGATCCCAGAGCCCATCAGCCCTTCACCTACTGATCCCAGAGCCCATCTCCCCTTCACCTACTGATCCCAGAGCCCATCTCCCCTTCACGTACTGATCCCAGAGCCCATCAGCCCTTCACCTACTGATCCCAAAGCCCATCTACCCTTCACCTACTGATCCCAGAGCCCATCTCCCCTTCACCTACTGATCCCAGAGCCCATCAGCCCTTCACCTACTGATCCCATAGCCCATCAGCCCTTCAACTACTGATCCCAGAGCCCATCAGCCCTTCACCTACTGATCCCAGAGCCCATCTCCCCTTCAGCTACTGATCCCAGAGCCCATCTACCTTTCACCTACTGATCCCAGAGTCCATCTGCCCTTCACCTACTGTTCCCAGAGCCCATCTCCCATTCACCTACTGATCCCAGAGCCCATCTCCCATTCACCTACTGATCCCAGAGCCCATCAGCCCTTCACCTACTGATCCCAGAGCCCATCAGCCCTTCACTTACTGATCCCAGAGCCCATCAGCCCTTCACCTACTGATCCCAGAGCCCATCTCCTCTTCACCTACTGATCCCAGAGCCCATCAGCCCTTTACCTACTGATCCCAGAGCCCATCAGCCATTCACCTACTGATCCCAGAGCCCATCTCCCCTTCACCTACTGATCCCAGAGCCCATCCCTTCACCTACTGATCCCAGAGCCCATCAGCCCTTCACCTACTGATCCCAGAGCCCCAGCCCTTCACCTACTGATCCCAGAGCCCATCAGCCCTTCACCTACTGATCCCAGAGCCCATCTCCCCTTCACCTGCTGATCCCAGAGCCCATCAGCCCTTCACCTACTGATCCCAGAGCCCATCTACCCTTCACCTACTGATCCCAGAGCACATCAGCCCTTCACCTACTGATCCCAGAGCCCATCTCCCCTTCACCTACAAATCCCAGAGCCCATCTCCCCTTCACCTACTGATCCCAGAGCCCATCTACCCTTCACCTACTGATCCCAGAGCCCATCTACCCTTCACCTACTGATCCCAGAGCCCATCTCCCCTTCACCTGCTGATCCCAGAGCCCATCTCCCCTTCACCTACTGATCCCAGAGCCCATCGCCCCTTCAGCTACTGATCCCAGAGCCCATCTCCCCTTCACCTACTGATCCCAGAGTCCATCTCCCCTTCACCTACTGATCCCAGAGCCCATCAGCCCTTCACCTACTGATCCCAGAGCCCATCTCCCCTTCACCTACTGATCCCAGAGCCCATCTCCCCTTCACCTACTGATCCCAGAACCCATCTCCCTTCACCTACTGATCCCAGAGCCCATCTCCCCATTACCTACTGATCCCAGAGCCCATCTACCTTTCACCTACTGATCCCAGAGTCCATCTGCCCTTCACCTACTGTTCCCAGAGCCCATCTCCCATTCACCTACTGATCCCAGAGCCCATCTCCCATTCACCTACTGATCCCAGAACCATTCAGCCCTTCACCTACTGATCCCAGAGCCCATCTCCCCTTCACCTACTGATCCCAGAGCCCATCAGCCCTTCACTTACTGATCCCAGAGCCCATCAGCCCTTCACCTACTGATCCCAGAGCCCATCTCCTCTTCACCTACTGATCCCAGAGCCCATCAGCCCTTTACCTACTGATCCCAGAGCCCATCAGCCCTTCACCTACTGATCCCAGTGCCCATCTCCCCTTCACCTACTGATCCCAGAGCCCATCCCTTCACCTACTGATCCCAGAGCCCATCAGCCCTTCACCTACTGATCCCAGAGCCCATCAGCCCTTCACCTACTGATCCCAGAGCCCAGCTCCCCTTCACCTACTGGTCCCAGAGCCCATCTCCCCTTCCCCTACTGATCCCAGAGCCCATCAGCCCTTCACCTACTGATTCCAGAGCCCATCAGCCCTTCACCTACTGATCACAGAGCCCATCTCCCCTTCACCTACTGATCCCAGAGCCCAGCTCCCCTTCACCTACTGATCCCAGAGCCCATCTCCCCTTCACCTACTGATCCCAGAGCCCATCAGCCCTTCACCTACTGATCCCAGAGCCCATCTCCCCTTCACCTTCTGATCCCAGAGCCCATCAGCCCTTCACCTACTGATCCCAGAGACAATCTCCCCTTCACCTACTGATCCCAGAGCCCATCTCCCCTTCACGTACTGATCCCAGAGCCCATCAGCCCTTCACCTACTGATCCCAAAGCCCATCTACCCTTCACCTACTGATCCCAGAGCCCATCTCCCCTTCACCTACTGATCCCAGAGCCCATCAGCCATTCACCTACTGATCCCATAGCCCATCAGCCCTTCAACTACTGATCCCAGAGCCCATCAGCCCTTCACCTACTGATCCCAGAGCCCATCTCCCCTTCACCTACTGATCCCAGAGCCCATCTCCCCTTCACCTACTGATCCCAGAGCCCATCAGCCCTTCACCTACTGATCCCAGTGCCCATCAGCCCTTCACCTACTGATCCCAGAGCCCATCAGCCCTTCACCTACTGATCCCAGAGCCCATCTACCCTTCACCTACTGATCCCAGAGCACATCAGCCCTTCACCTACTGATCCCAGAGCCCATCTCGCCTTCACCTACTGATCCCAGAGCCCATCTCCCCTTCACCTACTGATCCCAGAGCCCATCTACCCTTCACCTACTGATCCCAGAGCCCATCTCCCCTTCACCTACTGATCCCAGAGCCCATCTACCCTTCACCTACTGATCCCAGAGCCCATCTCCCATTCACCTACTGATCCCAGAGCCCATCTCCCCTTCACCTACTGATCCCAGAGCCCATCTCCCCTTCACCTACTGATCCCAGAGTCCATCTACCCTTCACCTACTGATCCCAGAGCCCATCTCCCCTTCACCTACTGATCCCAGAGCCCAGCTCCCCTTCACCTACTGATCCCAGAGCCCATCTCCCCTTCACCTACTGATCCCAGAGCCCATCAGCCCTTCACCTACTGATCCCAGAGCCCATCAGCCCTTCACCTACTGATACCAGAGCCCATCTCCCCTTCACCTACTGATCCCAGAGCCCATCTCCCCTTCACGTACTGATCCCAGAGCCCATCAGCCCTTCACCTACTGATCCCAGAGCCCATCTACCCTTCACCTACTGATCCCAGAGCCCATCTCCCCTTCACCTACTGATCCCAGAGCTCATCAGCCCTTCACCTACTGATCCCAGAGCCCATCAGCCCTTCACCTACTGATCCCAGAGCCCATCAGCCCTTCACCTACTGATCCCAGAGCCCATCAGCCCTTCACCTACTGATCCCAGAGCCCATCAGCCCTTCACCTACTGATCCCAGTGCCCATCAGCCCTTCACCTACTGATCCCAGAGCCCATCAGCCCTTCACCTACTGATCCCAGAGCCGATCTCCCCTTCACCTGCTGATCCCAGAGCCCAGCTCCCCTTCCCCTACTGATCCCAGAGCCCATCTCCCCTTCACCTACTGATCCCAGAGCCCATCAGCCCTTCACCTACTGATCCCAGAGCCCATCTCCCCTTCACCTTCTGATCCCAGAGCCTATCAGCCCTTCACCTACTGATCCCAGAGCCCATCAGCCCTTCACCTACTGATCCCAGAGCCCATCTACCCTTCACCTACTGATCCCAGAGCCCATCTCGCCTTCACCTGCTGATCCCAGAGCCCATCTCCCCTTCACCTACTGATCCCAGAGCCCATCTCCCCTTCAGCTACTGATCCCAGAGCCCATCTCCCCTTCACCTACTGATCCCAGAGTCCATCTCCCCTTCACCTACTGATCCCAGAGCCCATCAGCCCTTCACCTACTGATCCCAGAGCCCATCTCCCCTTCACCTACTGATCCCAGAGCCCATCTACCTTTCACCTACTGATCCCAGAGTCCATCTGCCCTTCACCTACTGTTCCCAGAGCCCATCTCCCATTCACCTACTGATCCCAGAGCCCATCTCCCATTCACCTACTGATCCCAGAGCCCATCAGCCCTTCACCGACTGATCCCAGAGCCCATCTCCCCTTCACCTACTGATCCCAGAGCCCATCAGCCCTTCAGTTACTGATCCCAGAGCCCATCAGCCCTTCACCTACTGATCCCAGAGCCCATCAGCCCTTCACCTACTGATCCCAGAGCCCAGCTCCCCTTCACCTACTGATCCCAGAGCCCATCAGCACTTCACCTACTGATCCCAGAGCCCATCTCCCCTTCACCTACTGATCCCAGAGCCCATCAGCCCTTCACCTACTGATCACAGAGCCCATCTCCCCTTCACCTACTGATCCCAGAGCCCAGCTCCCCTTCACCTACTGATCCCAGAGCCCATCTCCCCTTCACCTACTGATCACAGAGCCCATCAGCCCTTCACCTACTGATCCCAGAGCCCATCTCCCCTTCACCTTCTGATCCCAGAGCCTATCAGCCCTTCACCTACTGATCCCAGAGCCCATCAGCCCTTCACCTACTGATCCCAGAGCCCATCTACCCTTCACCTACTGATCCCAGAGCCCATCTCCCTTTCACCGACTGATCCCAGAGCCCATCAGCCCTTCACCTACTGATCCCATAGCCCATCAGCCCTTCACCTACTGATCCCAGAGCCCATCAGCCCTTCACCTACTGATCCCAGAGCCCATCTCCCCTTCACCTACTGATCCCAGAGCCCATCAGCCCTTCACCTACTGATCCCAGTGCCTATCAGCCCTTCACCTACTGATCCCAGAGCCCATCAGCCCTTCACCTACTGATCCCAGAGCCCATCTCCCCTTCACCTGCTGATCCCAGAGCCCATCAGCCCTTCACCTACTGATCCCAGAGCCCATCTACCCTTCACCTACTGATCCCAGAGCCCATCAGCCCTTCACCTACTGATCCCAGAGCCCATCTCCCCTTCACCTACTGATCCCAGAGCCCATCTCCCCTTCACCTACTGATCCCAGAGCCCATCTACCCTTCACCTACTGATCCCAGAGCCCATCTCCCCTTCACCTACTGATCCCAGAGCCCATCTCCCCTTCAGCTACTGATCCCAGAGCCCATCTACACTTCACCTACTGATCCCAGAGCCCATCTCCCATTCACCTACTGATCCCAGAGCCCATCTCCCCTTCACCTACTGATCCCAGAGCCCATCAGCCCTTCACCTACTGATCCCAGAGCCCATCAGCCCTTCACCTACCGATCCCAGAGCCCATCAGCCCTTCACCTACTGATCACAGAGCCCATCTCGCCTTCACCTACTGATCCCAGAGCCCATCTCCCCTTCACCTACTGATCCCAGAGCCCATCAGCCCTTCACCCACTGGTCCCAGAGCCCATCAGCCCTTCACCCACTGATCCCAGAGCCCATCTCCCCTTCACCTACTTATCCCAGAGCCCATCTCCCCTTCACCTACTGATCCCAGAGTCCATCAGCCCTTCACCTACTGATCCCAGAGCCCATCTCCCCTTCACCTACTGATCCCAGAGCTCATCAGCCCTTCACCTACTGATCCCAGAGCCCATCTCCCCTTCACCTACTGATCCCAGAGCCCATCAACCCTTCACCTACTGATCCCAGAGCCCATCTCCCTTCACCTACTGATCCCAGAGCCCATCTCCCCTTCACCTACTGATCCCAGAGCCCATCTACCTTTCACCTACAGATCCCAGAGTCCATCTGCCCTTCACCTACTGTTCCCAGAGCCCATCTCCCATTCACCTACTGATCCCAGAGCCCATCTCCCATTCACCTACTGATCCCAGAGCCCATCAGCCCTTCACCTACTGATCCCAGAGCCCATCAGCCCTTCACTTACTGATCCCAGAGCCCATCAGCCCTTCACCTACTGATCCCAGAGCCCATCTCCTCTTCACCTACTGATCCCAGAGCCCATCAGCCCTTTACCTACTGATCCCAGAGCCCATCAGCCCTTCACCTACTGATCCCAGAGCCCATCTCCCCTTCACCTACTGATCCCAGAGCCCATCCCTTCACCTACTGATCCCAGAGCCCATCAGCCCTTCACCTACTGATCCCAGAGCCCATCAGCCCTTCACCTACTGATCCCAGAGCCCATCTCCCCTTCACCTACTGATCCCAGAGCCCATCTCCCCTTCACCTACTGATCCCAGAGCCCATCAGCCCTTCACCTACTGATCCCAGAGCACATCTCCCCTTCACCTACTGATCCCAGAGCCCATCAGCCCTTCACCTACTGATTACAGAGCCCATCTCCCCTTCACCTACTGATCCCAGAGCCCAGCTCCCCTTCACCTACTGATCCCAGAGCCCATCTCCCCTTCACCTACTGATCCCAGAGCCCATCAGCCCTTCACCTACTGATCCCAGAGCCCATCTCCCCTTCACCTTCTGATCCCAGAGCCCATCAGCCCTTCACCTACTGATCCCAGAGCCCATCTCCCCTTCACCTACTGATCCCAGAGCCCATCTCCCCTTCACGTACTGATCCCAGAGCCCATCAGCCCTTCACCTACTGATCGCAGAGCCCATCTACCCTTCACCTACTGATCCCAGAGCCCATCTCCCCTTCACCTACTGATCCCAGAGCCCATCAGCCCTTCACCTACTGATCCCAGAGCCCATCAGCCCTTCACCTGCTGATCCCAGAGCCCATCAGCCCTTCACCTGCTGCTCCCAGGAGCCCATCTCCCCTTCACCTACTGATCCCAGAGCCAATCTACCCTTCACCTACTGATCCCAAAGCCCATCAGCCCTTCACCTACTGATCCCAGAGCCCATCTCCCCTTCACCTACTGATCCAGAGCCCATCTCCCCTTCACCTACTGATCCCAGAGCCCATCTACCCTTCACCTACTGATCCCAGAGCCCATCTCCCCTTCACCTACTGATCCCAGAGCCATCTCCCCTTCACCTACTGATCCCATAGCCCATCAGCCCTTTCACCTACTGATCCCAGAGCCCATCAGCCCTTCACCTACTGATCCCAGAGCCCAGCTCCCCTTCACCTACTGATCCCAGAGCCCATCTCCCCTTCACCTACTGATCCCAGAGCCCATCAGCCCTTCACCTACTGATCCCAGAGCCCATCTCCCCTTCACCTTCTGATCCCAGAGCCCATCAGCCCTTCACCTACTGATCCCAGAGCCCATCTCCCCTTCACCTACTGATCCCAGAGCCCATCTCCCCTTCACGTACTGATCCAGAGCCCATCTCCCCTTCACCTACTGATCCCAGAGCCCATCTCCCCTTCACCTACTGATCCCAGAGCCCATCAGCCCTTCACCTACTGATCCCATAGCCCATCAGCCCTTCACCTACTGATCCCAGAGCCCATCAGCCCTTCACCTACTGATCCCAGAGCCCATCTCCCCTTCACCTACTGATCCCAGAGCCCATCTCCCCTTCACCTACTGATCCCAGAGCCCATCAGCCCTTCACCTACTGATCCCAGTGCCCATCAGCCCTTCTCCTACTGATCCCAGAGCCCATCAGCCCTTCACCTACTGATCCCAGAGCCCATCTCCCCTTCACCTGCTGATCCCAGAGCCCATCAGCCCTTCACCTACTGATCCCAGAGCCCCATCTCCCCTTCACCTACTGATCCCATAGCCCATCAGCCCTTCACCTACTGATCCCAGAGCCCATCAGCCCTTCACCTACTGATCCCAGAGCCCTTCTCCCCTTCACCTACTGATCCCAGAGCCCATCTCCCCTTCACCTACTGATCCCAGAGCCCATCAGCCCTTCACCTACTGATCCCAGTGCCCATCAGCCCTTCTCCTACTGATCCCAGAGCCCATCAGCCCTTCACCTACTGATCCCAGAGCCCATCTCCCCTTCACCTGCTGATCCCAGAGCCCATCAGCCCTTCACCTACTGATCCCAGAGCCCATCTACCCTTCACCTACTGATCCCAGAGCACATCAGCCCTTCACCTACTGATCCCAGAGCCCATCTCCCCTTCACCTACTGATCCCAGAGCCCATCTCCCCTTCACCTACTGATCCCAGAGCCCATCTACCCTTCACCTACTGACCCCAGAGCCCCATCTACCCTTCACCTACTGATCCCAGAGCCCATCTCCCCTTCACCTGCTGATCCCAGAGCCCATCTCCCCCTTCACCTACTGATCCCAGAGCCCATCTACCCTTCACCTACTGATCCCAGAGCCCATCAGCCCTTCACCTACTGAACCCAGAGCCCATCTCCCCTTCACCTACTGATCCCAGAGCCATCTCCCCTTCACCTACTGATCCCAGAGCCCATCTACCCTTCACCTACTGATCCCAGAGCCCATCTCCCCTTCACCTACTGATCCCAGAGCACATCTCCCCTTCAGCTACTGATCCCAGAGCCCATCTACACTTCACCTACTGATCCCAGAGCCCATCTCCCATTCACCTACTGATCCCAGAGCCCATCTCCCCTTCACCTACTGATCCCAGAGCCCATCAGCCCTTCACCTACTGATCCCAGAGCCCATCAGCCCTTCACCTACCGATCCCAGAGCCATAGCCCATCACCTACTGATCACAGAGCCCATCTCGCCTTCACCTACTGATCCCAGAGCCCATCTCCCCTTCACCTACTGATCCCAGAGCCCATCAGCCCTTCACCCACTGGTCCCAGAGCCCATCAGCCTTCACCCACTGATCCCTGAGCCCCTCTCCCCTTCACCTACTTATCCCAGAGCCCATCTCCCCTTCACCTACTGATCCCAGAGTCCATCAGCCCTTCACCTACTGATCCCAGAGCCCATCTCCCCTTCACCTACTGATCCCAGAGCTCATCAGCCCTTCACCTACTGATCCCAGAGCCCATCTCCCCTTCACCTACTGATCCCAGAGCCCATCAACCCTTCACCTACTGATCCCAGAGCCCATCTCCCTTCACCTACTGATCCCAGAGCCATCTCCCCTTCACCTACTGATCCCAGAGCCCATCTACCTTTTCACCTACAGATCCCAGAGTCCATCTGCCCTTCACCTACTGTTCCCAGAGCCATCTCCCATTCACCTACTGATCCCAGAGCCCATCTCCCATTCACCTACTGATCCAGAGCCCATCAGCCCTTCACCTACTGATCCCAGAGCCCATAGCCCTTCACTTACTGATCCCAGAGCCCATCAGCCCTTCACCTACTGATCCCAGAGCCCATCTCCTCTTCACCTACTGATCCCAGAGCCCATCAGCCCTTTACCTACTGATCCCAGAGCCCCATCAGCCCTTCACCTACTGATCCCAGAGCCCATCTCCCCTTCACCTACTGATCCCAGAGCCCATCCCTTCACCTACTGATCCCAGAGCCCCATCAGCCCTTCACCTACTGATCCCAGAGCCCATCAGCCCTTCACCTACTGATCCCAGAGCCATCTCCCCTTCACCTACTGATCCCAGAGCCCATCTCCCCTTCACCTACTGATCCCAGAGCCCATCAGCCCTTCACCTACTGATCCCAGAGCACATCTCCCCTTCACCTACTGATCCCAGAGCCCATCAGCCCTTCACCTACTGATTACAGAGCCCATCTCCCTTCACCTACTGAATCCAGAGCCCAGCTCCCCTTCACCTACTGATCCCAGAGCCCATCTCCCCTTCACCTACTTGATCCCAGAGCCCATCAGCCCTTCACCTACTGATCCCAGAGCCCATCTCCCCCTTCACCTTCTGATCCCAGAGCCCATCAGCCCTTCACCCTACTGATCCCAGAGCCCATCTCCCCTTCACCTACTGATCCCAGAGCCCATCTCCCCTTCACGTACTGATCCCAGAGCCCATCAGCCCTTCACCTACTGATCGCAGAGCCCATCTACCCTTCACCTACTGATCCAGAGCCCATCTCCCCCTTCACCTACTGATCCAGAGCCCATCAGCCCTTCACCTACTGATCCCAGAGCCCATCAGCCTTCACCTGCTGATCCCAGAGCCCATCAGGCCCTTCACCTGCTTGCTCCCAGAGCCCATCTCCCCTTCACCTACTGATCCCAGAGCCAATCTACCCTTCACCTACTGATCCCAAAGCCCATCAGCCCTTCACCTACTGATCCCAGAGCCCATCTCCCCTTCACCTACTGATCCCAGAGCCCATCTCCCCTTCACCTACTGATCCCAGAGCCCATCTACCCTTCACCTACTGATCCCAGAGCCCATCTCCCCTTCACCTACTGATCCCAGAGCCCATCTCCCCTTCACCTACTGATCCCATAGCCCATCAGCCCTTCACCTACTGATCCCAGAGCCCATCAGCCCTTCACCTACTGATCCCAGAGCCCAGCTCCCCTTCACCTACTGATCCCAGAGCCCATCTCCCCTTCACCTACTGATCCCAGAGCCCATCAGCCCTTCACCTACTGATCCCAGAGCCCATCTCCCCTTCACCTTCTGATCCCAGAGCCCATCAGCCCTTCACCTACTGATCCCAGAGCCATCTCCCCTTCACCTACTGATCCCAGAGCCCATCTCCCTTCACGTACTGATCCCAGAGCCATCTCCCCTTCACCTACTGATCCCAGAGCCATCTCCCCTTCACCTACTGATCCAGAGCCCATCAGCCCTTCACCTACTGATCCCCATAGCCCATCAGCCCTTCACCTACTGATCCCAGAGCCCATCAGCCCTCTCACCTACTGCCCAGAGCCCATCTCCCCTTCACCTACTGATCCCAGAGCCCATCTCCCCTTCAACCTACTGATCCCAGAGCCCATCAGCCCTTCACCTACTGATCCCTTGCCCATCAGCCCTTCTCCTACTGATCCCAGAGCCCATCAGCCCTTCACCTACTGATCCCAGAGCCCCATCTCCCCTTCACCTTCTGATCCCAGAGCCCATCAGCCCTTCACCTACTGATCCAGAGCCCATCTACCCTTCACCTACTGATCCCAGAGCACATCAGCCCTTCACCTACTGATCCCAGAGCCCATCTCCCCCTTCACCTACTGATCCCAGAGCCCATCTCCCCTTCACCTACTGATCCCAGAGCCCATCTTACCCTTCACCTACTGACCCCAGAGCCCATCTACCCTTCACCTACTGATCCCAGAGCCCATCTCCCCTTCACCTGCTGATCCCAGAGCCCTTCTCCCCTTCACCTACTGATCCCAGAGCCCATCGCCCCTTCAGCTACTGATCCCAGAGCCCATCTCCCCTTCACCTACTGATCCCAGAGTCCATCTCCCCTTCACCTACTGATCCCAGAGCCCATCAGCCCTTCACCTACTGATCCCAGAGCCCATCTCCCCTTCACCTACTGATCCCAGAGCCCATCTCCCCTTCACCTACTGATCCCAGAACCCATCTCCCTTCAACTACTGATCCCAGAGCCCATCTCCCCATTACCTACTGATCCCAGAGCCATCAGCCCTTCACTTACTGATCCCAGAGCCCATCAGCCCTTCACCTACTGATCCCAGAGCCGCATCTACCCTTCACCTACTGATCCCTGAGCACATCAGCCCTTCACCTACTGATCCCAGAGCCCATCTCCCCTTCACCTACTGATCCCAGAGCCCATCTCCCCTTCACCTACTGATCCCAGAGCCCATCAGCCCTTCACCTACTGATCCCAGAGCCCATCAGCCCTTCACCTACTGATACCAGAGCCCATCTCCCCTTCACCTACTGATCCCAGAGCCCATCTCCCCTTCACGTACTGATCCCAGAGCCCATCAGCCCTTCACCTACTGATCCCAGAGCCCATCTACCCTTCACCTACTGATCCCAGAGCCCATCTCCCCTTCACCTACTGATCCCAGAGCTCATCAGCCCTTCACCTACTGATCCCAGAGCCCATCAGCCCTTCACCTACTGATCCCAGAGCCCATCAGCCCTTCACCTACTGATCCCAGAGCCCATCAGCCCTTCACCTACTGATCCCAGAGCCCATCAGCCCTTCACCTACTGATCCCAGTGCCCATCAGCCCTTCACCTACTGATCCCAGAGCCCATCAGCCCTTCACCTACTGATCCCAGAGCCGATCTCCCCTTCACCTGCTGATCCCAGAGCCCAGCTCCCCTTCCCCTACTGATCCCAGAGCCCATCTCCCCTTCACCTACTGATCCCAGAGCCCATCAGCCCTTCACCTACTGATCCCAGAGCCCATCTCCCCTTCACCTTCTGATCCCAGAGCCTATCAGCCCTTCACCTACTGATCCCAGAGCCCATCAGCCCTTCACCTACTGATCCCAGAGCCCATCTACCCTTCACCTACTGATCCCAGAGCCCATCTCGCCTTCACCTGCTGATCCCAGAGCCCATCTCCCCTTCACCTACTGATCCCAGAGCCCATCTCCCCTTCAGCTACTGATCCCAGAGCCCATCTCCCCTTCACCTACTGATCCCAGAGTCCATCTCCCCTTCACCTACTGATCCCAGAGCCCATCAGCCCTTCACCTACTGATCCCAGAGCCCATCTCCCCTTCACCTACTGATCCCAGAGCCCATCTACCTTTCACCTACTGATCCCAGAGTCCATCTGCCCTTCACCTACTGTTCCCAGAGCCCATCTCCCATTCACCTACTGATCCCAGAGCCCATCTCCCATTCACCTACTGATCCCAGAGCCCATCAGCCCTTCACCGACTGATCCCAGAGCCCATCTCCCCTTCACCTACTGATCCCAGAGCCCATCAGCCCTTCAGTTACTGATCCCAGAGCCCATCAGCCCTTCACCTACTGATCCCAGAGCCCATCAGCCCTTCACCTACTGATCCCAGAGCCCAGCTCCCCTTCACCTACTGATCCCAGAGCCCATCAGCACTTCACCTACTGATCCCAGAGCCCATCTCCCCTTCACCTACTGATCCCAGAGCCCATCAGCCCTTCACCTACTGATCACAGAGCCCATCTCCCCTTCACCTACTGATCCCAGAGCCCAGCTCCCCTTCACCTACTGATCCCAGAGCCCATCTCCCCTTCACCTACTGATCACAGAGCCCATCAGCCCTTCACCTACTGATCCCAGAGCCCATCTCCCCTTCACCTTCTGATCCCAGAGCCTATCAGCCCTTCACCTACTGATCCCAGAGCCCATCAGCCCTTCACCTACTGATCCCAGAGCCCATCTACCCTTCACCTACTGATCCCAGAGCCCATCTCCCTTTCACCGACTGATCCCAGAGCCCATCAGCCCTTCACCTACTGATCCCATAGCCCATCAGCCCTTCACCTACTGATCCCAGAGCCCATCAGCCCTTCACCTACTGATCCCAGAGCCCATCTCCCCTTCACCTACTGATCCCAGAGCCCATCAGCCCTTCACCTACTGATCCCAGTGCCTATCAGCCCTTCACCTACTGATCCCAGAGCCCATCAGCCCTTCACCTACTGATCCCAGAGCCCATCTCCCCTTCACCTGCTGATCCCAGAGCCCATCAGCCCTTCACCTACTGATCCCAGAGCCCATCTACCCTTCACCTACTGATCCCAGAGCCCATCAGCCCTTCACCTACTGATCCCAGAGCCCATCTCCCCTTCACCTACTGATCCCAGAGCCCATCTCCCCTTCACCTACTGATCCCAGAGCCCATCTACCCTTCACCTACTGATCCCAGAGCCCATCTCCCCTTCACCTACTGATCCCAGAGCCCATCTCCCCTTCAGCTACTGATCCCAGAGCCCATCTACACTTCACCTACTGATCCCAGAGCCCATCTCCCATTCACCTACTGATCCCAGAGCCCATCTCCCCTTCACCTACTGATCCCAGAGCCCATCAGCCCTTCACCTACTGATCCCAGAGCCCATCAGCCCTTCACCTACCGATCCCAGAGCCCATCAGCCCTTCACCTACTGATCACAGAGCCCATCTCGCCTTCACCTACTGATCCCAGAGCCCATCTCCCCTTCACCTACTGATCCCAGAGCCCATCAGCCCTTCACCCACTGGTCCCAGAGCCCATCAGCCCTTCACCCACTGATCCCAGAGCCCATCTCCCCTTCACCTACTTATCCCAGAGCCCATCTCCCCTTCACCTACTGATCCCAGAGTCCATCAGCCCTTCACCTACTGATCCCAGAGCCCATCTCCCCTTCACCTACTGATCCCAGAGCTCATCAGCCCTTCACCTACTGATCCCAGAGCCCATCTCCCCTTCACCTACTGATCCCAGAGCCCATCAACCCTTCACCTACTGATCCCAGAGCCCATCTCCCTTCACCTACTGATCCCAGAGCCCATCTCCCCTTCACCTACTGATCCCAGAGCCCATCTACCTTTCACCTACAGATCCCAGAGTCCATCTGCCCTTCACCTACTGTTCCCAGAGCCCATCTCCCATTCACCTACTGATCCCAGAGCCCATCTCCCATTCACCTACTGATCCCAGAGCCCATCAGCCCTTCACCTACTGATCCCAGAGCCCATCAGCCCTTCACTTACTGATCCCAGAGCCCATCAGCCCTTCACCTACTGATCCCAGAGCCCATCTCCTCTTCACCTACTGATCCCAGAGCCCATCAGCCCTTTACCTACTGATCCCAGAGCCCATCAGCCCTTCACCTACTGATCCCAGAGCCCATCTCCCCTTCACCTACTGATCCCAGAGCCCATCCCTTCACCTACTGATCCCAGAGCCCATCAGCCCTTCACCTACTGATCCCAGAGCCCATCAGCCCTTCACCTACTGATCCCAGAGCCCATCTCCCCTTCACCTACTGATCCCAGAGCCCATCTCCCCTTCACCTACTGATCCCAGAGCCCATCAGCCCTTCACCTACTGATCCCAGAGCACATCTCCCCTTCACCTACTGATCCCAGAGCCCATCAGCCCTTCACCTACTGATTACAGAGCCCATCTCCCCTTCACCTACTGATCCCAGAGCCCAGCTCCCCTTCACCTACTGATCCCAGAGCCCATCTCCCCTTCACCTACTGATCCCAGAGCCCATCAGCCCTTCACCTACTGATCCCAGAGCCCATCTCCCCTTCACCTTCTGATCCCAGAGCCCATCAGCCCTTCACCTACTGATCCCAGAGCCCATCTCCCCTTCACCTACTGATCCCAGAGCCCATCTCCCCTTCACGTACTGATCCCAGAGCCCATCAGCCCTTCACCTACTGATCGCAGAGCCCATCTACCCTTCACCTACTGATCCCAGAGCCCATCTCCCCTTCACCTACTGATCCCAGAGCCCATCAGCCCTTCACCTACTGATCCCAGAGCCCATCAGCCCTTCACCTGCTGATCCCAGAGCCCATCAGCCCTTCACCTGCTGCTCCCAGAGCCCATCTCCCCTTCACCTACTGATCCCAGAGCCAATCTACCCTTCACCTACTGATCCCAAAGCCCATCAGCCCTTCACCTACTGATCCCAGAGCCCATCTCCCCTTCACCTACTGATCCCAGAGCCCATCTCCCCTTCACCTACTGATCCCAGAGCCCATCTACCCTTCACCTACTGATCCCAGAGCCCATCTCCCCTTCACCTACTGATCCCAGAGCCCATCTCCCCTTCACCTACTGATCCCATAGCCCATCAGCCCTTCACCTACTGATCCCAGAGCCCATCAGCCCTTCACCTACTGATCCCAGAGCCCAGCTCCCCTTCACCTACTGATCCCAGAGCCCATCTCCCCTTCACCTACTGATCCCAGAGCCCATCAGCCCTTCACCTACTGATCCCAGAGCCCATCTCCCCTTCACCTTCTGATCCCAGAGCCCATCAGCCCTTCACCTACTGATCCCAGAGCCCATCTCCCCTTCACCTACTGATCCCAGAGCCCATCTCCCCTTCACGTACTGATCCCAGAGCCCATCTCCCCTTCACCTACTGATCCCAGAGCCCATCTCCCCTTCACCTACTGATCCCAGAGCCCATCAGCCCTTCACCTACTGATCCCATAGCCCATCAGCCCTTCACCTACTGATCCCAGAGCCCATCAGCCCTTCACCTACTGATCCCAGAGCCCATCTCCCCTTCACCTACTGATCCCAGAGCCCATCTCCCCTTCACCTACTGATCCCAGAGCCCATCAGCCCTTCACCTACTGATCCCAGTGCCCATCAGCCCTTCTCCTACTGATCCCAGAGCCCATCAGCCCTTCACCTACTGATCCCAGAGCCCATCTCCCCTTCACCTGCTGATCCCAGAGCCCATCAGCCCTTCACCTACTGATCCCAGAGCCCATCTACCCTTCACCTACTGATCCCAGAGCACATCAGCCCTTCACCTACTGATCCCAGAGCCCATCTCCCCTTCACCTACTGATCCCAGAGCCCATCTCCCCTTCACCTACTGATCCCAGAGCCCATCTACCCTTCACCTACTGACCCCAGAGCCCATCTACCCTTCACCTACTGATCCCAGAGCCCATCTCCCCTTCACCTGCTGATCCCAGAGCCCATCTCCCCTTCACCTACTGATCCCAGAGCCCATCGCCCCTTCAGCTACTGATCCCAGAGCCCATCTCCCCTTCACCTACTGATCCCAGAGTCCATCTCCCCTTCACCTACTGATCCCAGAGCCCATCAGCCCTTCACCTACTGATCCCAGAGCCCATCTCCCCTTCACCTACTGATCCCAGAGCCCATCTCCCCTTCACCTACTGATCCCAGAACCCATCTCCCTTCACCTACTGATCCCAGAGCCCATCTCCCCATTACCTACTGATCCCAGAGCCCATCAGCCCTTCACTTACTGATCCCAGAGCCCATCAGCCCTTCACCTACTGATCCCAGAGCCCATCTACCCTTCACCTACTGATCCCTGAGCACATCAGCCCTTCACCTACTGATCCCAGAGCCCATCTCCCCTTCACCTACTGATCCCAGAGCCCATCTCCCCTTCACCTACTGATCCCAGAGCCCATCTACCCTTCACCTACTGATCCCAGAGCCCATCTCCCCTTCACCTACTGATCCCAGAGCCCATCTACCCTTCACCTACTGATCCCAGAGCCCATCTCCCATTCACCTACTGATCCCAGAGCCCATCTCCCCTTCACCTACTGATCCCAGAGCCCATCTCCCCTTCACCTACTGATCCCAGAGTCCATCTACCCTTCACCTACTGATCCCAGAGCCCAGCTCCCCTTCACCTACTGATCCCAGAGCCCAGCTCCCCTTCACCTACTGATCCCAGAGCCCATCAGCCCTTCACCTACTGATCCCAGAGCCCATCAGCCCTTCACCTACTGATCCCAGAGCCCATCTCCCCTTCACCTACTGATCCCAGAGCCCATCTCCCCTTCACGTACTGATCCCAGAGCCCATCAGCCCTTCACCTACTGATCCCAGAGCCCATCTACCCTTCACCTACTGATCCCAGAGCCCATCTCCCCTTCACCTACTGATCCCAGAGCTCATCAGCCCTTCACCTACTGATCCCAGAGCCCATCAGCCCTTCACCTACTGATCCCAGAGCCCATCAGCCCTTCACCTACTGATCCCAGAGCCCATCAGCCCTTCACCTACTGATCCCAGAGCCCATCAGCCCTTCACCTACTGATCCCAGAGCCCATCAGCCCTTCACCTACTGATCCCAGTGCCCATCAGCCCTTCACCTACTGATCCCAGAGACCAGCTCCCCTTCACCTACTGATCCCAGTGCCCATCAGCCCTTCACCTTCTGATCCCAGAGCCCATCAGCCCTTCACCTACTGATCCCAGAGCCGATCTCCCCTTCACCTTCTGATCCCAGAGCCCATCAGCCCTTCACCTACTGATCCCAGAGCCCATCTACCCTTCACCTACTGATCCCAGAGCCCATCTCCCCTTCACCTACTGATCCCAGAGCTCATCAGCCCTTCACCTACTGATCCCAGAGCCCATCAGCCCTTCACCTACTGATCCCAGAGCCCATCAGCCCTTCACCTACTGATCCCAGAGCCCATCAGCCCTTCACCTACTGATCCCAGAGCCCATCAGCCCTTCACCTACTGATCCCAGAGCCCATCAGCCCTTCACCTACTGATCCCAGTGCCCATCAGCCCTTCACCTACTGATCCCAGAGCCCATCAGCCCTTCACCTACTGATCCCAGAGCCGATCTCCCCTTCACCTTCTGATCCCAGAGCCTATCAGCCCTTCACCTACTGATCCCAGAGCCCATCAGCCCTTCACCTACTGATCCCAGAGCCCATCTACCCTTCACCTACTGATCCCAGAGCCCATCTCGCCTTCACCTGCTGATCCCAGAGCCCATCTCCCCTTCACCTACTGATCCCAGAGCCCATCTCCCCTTCAGCTACTGATCCCAGAGCCCATCTCCCCTTCACCTACTGATCCCAGAGTCCATCTCCCCTTCACCTACTGATCCCAGAGGCCATCAGCCCTTCACCTACTGATCCCAGAGCCCATCTCCCCTTCACCTACTGATCCCAGAGCCCATCTACCTTTCACCTACTGATCCCAGAGTCCATCTGCCCTTCACCTACTGTTCCCAGAGCCCATCTCCCATTCACCTACTGATCCCAGAGCCCATCTCCCATTCACCTACTGATCCCAGAGCCCATCAGCCCTTCACCTACTGATCCCAGAGCCCATCTCCCCTTCACCTACTGATCCCAGAGCCCATCAGCCCTTCACTTACTGATCCCAGAGCCCATCAGCCCTTCACCTACTGATCCCAGAGCCCATCAGCCCTTCACCTACTGATCCCAGAGCCCAGCTCCCCTTCACCTACTGATCCCAGAGCCCATCAGCACTTCACCTACTGATCCCAGAGCCCATCTCCCCTTCACCTACTGATCCCAGAGCCCATCAGCCCTTCACCTACTGATCACAGAGCCCATCTCCCCTTCACCTACTGATCCCAGAGCCCAGCTCCCCTTCACCTACTGATCCCAGAGCCCATCTCCCCTTCACCTACTGATCCCAGAGCCCATCAGCCCTTCAACTACTGATCCCAGAGCCCATCTCCCCTTCACCTTCTGATCCCAGAGCCTATCAGCCCTTCACCTACTGATCCCAGAGCCCATCAGCCCTTCACCTACTGATCCCAGAGCCCATCTACCCTTCACCTACTGATCCCAGAGCCCATCTCCCTTTCACCGACTGATCCCAGAGCCCATCAGCCCTTCACCTACTGATCCCATAGCCCATCAGCCCTTCACCTACTGATCCCAGAGCCCATCAGCCCTTCACCTACTGATCCCAGAGCCCATCTCCCCTTCACCTACTGATCCCAGAGCCCATCAGCCCTTCACCTACTGATCCCAGTGCCTATCAGCCCTTCACCTACTGATCCCAGAGCCCATCAGCCCTTCACCTACTGATCCCAGAGCCCATCTCCCCTTCACCTGCTGATCCCAGAGCCCATCAGCCCTTCACCTACTGATCCCAGAGCCCATCTACCCTTCACCTACTGATCCCAGAGCCCATCAGCCCTTCACCTACTGATCCCAGAGCCCATCTCCCCTTCACCTACTGATCCCAGAGCCCATCTCCCCTTCACCTACTGATCCCAGAGCCCATCTACCCTTCACCTACTGATCCCAGAGCCCATCTCCCCTTCACCTGCTGATCCAAGAGCCCATCTCCCCTTCAGCTACTGATCCCAGAGCCCATCTACACTTCACCTACTGATCCCAGAGCCCATCTCCCATTCACCTACTGATCCCAGAGCCCATCTCCCCTTCACCTACTGATCCCAGAGCCCATCAGCCCTTCACCTACTGATCCCAGAGCCCATCAGCCCTTCACCTACTGATCCCAGAGCCCATCTACCCTTCACCTACTGATCCCAGAGCCCATCTCGCCTTCACCTACTGATCCCAGAGCCCATCTCCCCTTCAGCTACTGATCCCAGAGCCCATCTCCCCTTCACCTACTGATCCCAGAGCCCATCTCCCCTTCAGCTACTGATCCCAGAGCCCATCTCCCCTTCACCTACTGATCCCAGAGTCCATCTCCCCTTCACCTACTGATCCCAGAGGCCATCAGCCCTTCACCTACTGATCCCAGAGCCCATCTCCCCTTCACCTACTGATCCCAGAGCCCATCTACCTTTCACCTACTGATCCCAGAGTCCATCTGCCCTTCACCTACTGTTCCCAGAGCCCATCTCCCATTCACCTACTGATCCCAGAGCCCATCTCCCATTCACCTACTGATCCCAGAGCCCATCAGCCCTTCACCTACTGATCCCAGAGCCCATCTCCCCTTCACCTACTGATCCCAGAGCCCATCAGCCCTTCACTTACTGATCCCAGAGCCCATCAGCCCTTCACCTACTGATCCCAGAGCCCATCTCCCCTTCACCTACTGATCCCAGAGCCCATCAGCCCTTCACTTACTGATCCCAGAGCCCATCAGCCCTTCACCTACTGATCCCAGAGCCCATCAGCCCTTCACCTACTGATCCCAGAGCCCAGCTCCCCTTCACCTACTGATCCCAGAGCCCATCAGCACTTCACCTACTGATCCCAGAGCCCATCTCCCCTTCACCTACTGATCCCAGAGCCCATCAGCCCTTCACCTACTGATCACAGAGCCCATCTCCCCTTCACCTACTGATCCCAGAGCCCAGCTCCCCTTCACCTACTGATCCCAGAGCCCATCTCCCCTTCACCTACTGATCCCAGAGCCCATCAGCCCTTCAACTACTGATCCCAGAGCCCATCTCCCCTTCACCTTCTGATCCCAGAGCCTATCAGCCCTTCACCTACTGATCCCAGAGCCCATCAGCCCTTCACCTACTGATCCCAGAGCCCATCTACCCTTCACCTACTGATCCCAGAGCCCATCTCGCCTTCACCTACTGATCCCAGAGCCCATCTACCCTTCACCTACTGATCCCAGAGCCCATCTCGCCTTCACCTGCTGATCCCAGAGCCCATCTCCCCTTCACCTACTGATCCCAGAGCCCATCTCCCCTTCAGCTACTGATCCCAGAGCCCATCTCCCCTTCACCTACTGATCCCAGAGTCCATCTCCCCTTCACCTACTGATCCCAGAGGCCATCAGCCCTTCACCTACTGATCCCAGAGCCCATCTCCCCTTCACCTACTGATCCCAGAGCCCATCTACCTTTCACCTACTGATCCCAGAGTCCATCTGCCCTTCACCTACTGTTCCCAGAGCCCATCTCCCATTCACCTACTGATCCCAGAGCCCATCTCCCATTCACCTACTGATCCCAGAGCCCATCAGCCCTTCACCTACTGATCCCAGAGCCCATCTCCCCTTCACCTACTGATCCCAGAGCCCATCAGCCCTTCACTTACTGATCCCAGAGCCCATCAGCCCTTCACCTACTGATCCCAGAGCCCATCAGCCCTTCACCTACTGATCCCAGAGCCCAGCTCCCCTTCACCTACTGATCCCAGAGCCCATCAGCACTTCACCTACTGATCCCAGAGCCCATCTCCCCTTCACCTACTGATCCCAGAGCCCATCAGCCCTTCACCTACTGATCACAGAGCCCATCTCCCCTTCACCTACTGATCCCAGAGCCCAGCTCCCCTTCACCTACTGATCCCAGAACCCATCTCCCCTTCACCTACTGATCCCAGAGCCCATCAGCCCTTCAACTACTGATCCCAGAGCCCATCTCCCCTTCACCTTCTGATCCCAGAGCCCATCAGCCCTTCACCTACTGATCCCAGAGCCCATCGCCCCTTCAGCTACTGATCCCAGAGCCCATCTCCCCTTCACCTACTGATCCCAGAGTCCATCTCCCCTTCACCTACTGATCCCAGAGCCCATCTCCCCTTCACCTACTGATCCCAGAGCCCATCAGCCCTTCACATACTGATCCCAGAGCCCATCAGCCCTTCACCTACTGATCCCAGAGCCCATCAGCCCTTCACCTACTGATCCCAGAGCCCAGCTCCCCTTCACCTACTGATCCCAGAGCCCATCAGCACTTCACCTACTGATCCCAGAGCCCATCTCCCCTTCACCTACTGATCCCAGAGCCCATCAGCCCTTCACCTACTGATCACAGAGCCCATCTCCCCTTCACCTACTGATCCCAGAGCCCAGCTCCCCTTCACCTACTGATCCCAGAGCCCATCTCCCCTTCACCTACTGATCCCAGAGCCCATCAGCCCTTCAACTACTGATCCCAGAGCCCATCTCCCCTTCACCTTCTGATCCCAGAGCCTATCAGCCCTTCACCTACTGATCCCAGAGCCCATCAGCCCTTCACCTACTGATCCCAGAGCCCATCTACCCTTCACCTACTGATCCCAGAGCCCATCTCGCCTTCACCTACTGATCCCAGAGCCCATCTACCCTTCACCTACTGATCCCAGAGCCCATCTCGCCTTCACCTGCTGATCCCAGAGCCCATCTCCCCTACACCTACTGATCCCAGAGCCCATCTCCCCTTCAGCTACTGATCCCAGAGCCCATCTCCCCTTCACCTACTGATCCCAGAGTCCATCTCCCCTTCACCTACTGATCCCAGAGGCCATCAGCCCTTCACCTACTGATCCCAGAGCCCATCTCCCCTTCACCTACTGATCCCAGAGCCCATCTACCTTTCACCTACTGATCCCAGAGTCCATCTGCCCTTCACCTACTGTTCCCAGAGCCCATCTCCCATTCACCTACTGATCCCAGAGCCCATCTCCCATTCACCTACTGATCCCAGAGCCCATCAGCCCTTCACCTACTGATCCCAGAGCCCATCTCCCCTTCACCTACTGATCCCAGAGCCCATCAGCCCTTCACTTACTGATCCCAGAGCCCATCAGCCCTTCACCTACTGATCCCAGAGCCCATCAGCCCTTCACCTACTGATCCCAGAGCCCAGCTCCCCTTCACCTACTGATCCCAGAGCCCATCAGCACTTCACCTACTGATCCCAGAGCCCATCTCCCCTTCACCTACTGATCCCAGAGCCCATCAGCCCTTCACCTACTGATCACAGAGCCCATCTCCCCTTCACCTACTGATCCCAGAGCCCAGCTCCCCTTCACCTACTGATCCCAGAACCCATCTCCCCTTCACCTACTGATCCCAGAGCCCATCAGCCCTTCAACTACTGATCCCAGAGCCCATCTCCCCTTCACCTTCTGATCCCAGAGCCCATCAGCCCTTCACCTACTGATCCCAGAGCCCATCGCCCCTTCAGCTACTGATCCCAGAGCCCATCTCCCCTTCACCTACTGATCCCAAAGTCCATCTCCCCTTCACCTACTGATCCCAGAGCCCATCAGCCCTTCACCTACTGATCCCAGAGCCCATCTCCCCTTCACCTACTGATCCCAGAGCCCATCTCCCCTTCACCTACTGATCCCAGAACCCATCTCCCTTCACCTACTGATCCCAGAGCCCATCTCCCCATTACCTACTGATCCCAGAGCCCATCAGCCCTTCACTTACTGATCCCAGAGCCCATCAGCCCTTCACCTACTGATCCCAGAGCCCATCTACCCTTCACCTACTGATCCCTGAGCACATCAGCCCTTCACCTACTGATCCCAGAGCTCATCTCCCCTTCACCTACTGATCCCAGAGCCCATCTCCCCTTCACCTACTGATCCCAGAGCCCATCTACCCTTCACCTACTGATCCCAGAGCCCATCTCCCCTTCACCTACTGATCCCAGAGCCCATCTACCCTTCACCTACTGATCCCAGAGCCCATCTCCCATTCACCTACTGATCCCAGAGCCCATCTCCCCTTCACCTACTGATCCCAGAGCCCATCTCCCCTTCACCTACTGATCCCAGAGTCCATCTACCCTTCACCTACTGATCCCAGAGCCCAGCTCCCCTTCACCTACTGATCCCAGAGCCCAGCTCCCCTTCACCTACTGATCCCAGAGCCCATCTCCCCTTCACCTACTGATCCCAGAGCCCATCAGCCCTTCACCTACTGATCCCAGAGCCCATTAGCCCTTCACCTACTGATCCCAGAGCCCATCTCCCCTTCACCTACTGATCCCAGAGCCCATCTCCCCTTCACGTACTGATCCCAGAGCCCATCAGCCCTTCACCTACTGATCCCAGAGCCCATCTACCCTTCACCTACTGATCCCAGAGCCCATCTCCCCTTCACCTACTGATCCCAGAGCTCATCAGCCCTTCACCTACTGATCCCAGAGCCCATCAGCCCTTCACCTACTGATCCCAGAGCCCATCAGCCCTTCACCTACTGATCCCAGAGCCCATCAGCCCTTCACCTACTGATCCCAGAGCCCATCAGCCCTTCACCTACTGATCCCAGAGCCCATCAGCCCTTCACCTACTGATCCCAGTGCCCATCCGCCCTTCACCTACTGATCCCAGAGCCCATCAGCCCTTCACCTACTGATCCCAGAGCCGATCTCCCCTTCACCTTCTGATCCCAGAGCCTATCAGCCCTTCACCTACTGATCCCACAGCCCATCAGCCCTTCACCTACTGATCCCAGAGCCCATCTACCCTTCACCTACTGATCCCAGAGCCCATCTCGCCTTCACCTGCTGATCCCAGAGCCCATCTCCCCTTCACCTACTGATCCCAGAGCCCATCTCCCCTTCAGCTACTGATCCCAGAGCCCATCTCCCCTTCACCTACTGATCCCAGAGTCCATCTCCCCTTCACCTACTGATCCCAGAGGCCATCAGCCCTTCACCTACTGATCCCAGAGCCCATCTCCCCTTCACCTACTGATCCCAGAGCCCATCTACCTTTCACCTACTGATCCCAGAGTCCATCTGCCCTTCACCTACTGTTCCCAGAGCCCATCTCCCATTCACCTACTGATCCCAGAGCCCATCTCCCATTCACCTACTGATCCCAGAGCCCATCAGCCCTTCACCTACTGATCCCAGAGCCCATCTCCCCTTCACCTACTGATCCCGGAGCCCATCAGCCCTTCACTTACTGATCCCAGAGCCCATCAGCCCTTCACCTACTGATCCCAGAGCCCATCAGCCCTTCACCTACTGATCCCAGAGCCCAGCTCCCCTTCACCTACTGATCCCAGAGCCCATCAGCACTTCACCTACTGATCCCAGAGCCCATCTCCCCTTCACCTACTGATCCCAGAGCCCATCAGCCCTTCACCTACTGATCACAGAGCCCATCTCCCCTTCACCTACTGATCCCAGAGCCCAGCTCCCCTTCACCTACTGATCCCAGAGCCCATCTCCCCTTCACCTACTGATCCCAGAGCCCATCAGCCCTTCAACTACTGATCCCAGAGCCCATCTCCCCTTCACCTTCTGATCCCAGAGCCTATCAGCCCTTCACCTACTGATCCCAGAGCCCATCAGCCCTTCACCTACTGATCCCAGAGCCCATCTACCCTTCACCTACTGATCCCAGAGCCCATCTCCCTTTCACCGACTGATCCCAGAGCCCATCAGCCCTTCACCTACTGATCCCATAGCCCATCAGCCCTTCACCTACTGATCCCAGAGCCCATCAGCCCTTCACCTACTGATCCCAGAGCCCATCTCCCCTTCACCTACTGATCCCAGAGCCCATCAGCCCTTCACCGACTGATCCCAGTGCCTATCAGCCCTTCACCTACTGATCCCAGAGCCCATCAGCCCTTCACCTACTGATCCCAGAGCCCATCTCCCCTTCACCTGCTGATCCCAGAGCCCATCAGCCCTTCACCTACTGATCCCAGAGCCCATCTACCCTTCACCTACTGATCCCAGAGCCCATCAGCCCTTCACCTACTGATCCCAGAGCCCATCTCCCCTTCACCTACTGATCCCAGAGCCCATATCCCCTTCACCTACTGATCCCAGAGCCCATCTACCCTTCACCTACTGATCCCAGAGCCCATCTCCCCTTCACCTACTGATCCAAGAGCCCATCTCCCCTTCAGCTACTGATCCCAGAGCCCATCTACACTTCACCTACTGATCCCAGAGCCCATCTCCCATTCACCTACTGATCCCAGAGCCCATCTCCCCTTCACCTACTGATCCCAGAGCCCATCAGCCCTTCACCTACTGATCCCAGAGCCCATCAGCCCTTCACCTACCGATCCCAGAGCCCATCAGCCCTTCACCTACTGATCACAGAGCCCATCTCGCCTTCACCTACTGATCCCAGAGCCCATCTCCCCTTCACCTACTGATCCCAGAGCCCATCAGCCCTTCACCTACTGATCCCAGAGCCCATCTCCCGTTCACCTACTGATCCCAGAGCCCATCAACCCTTCACCTACTGATCCCAGAGCCCATCTCCCTTCACCTACTGATCCCAGAGCCCATCTCCCCTTCACCTACTGATCCCAGAGCCCATCTACCTTTCACCTACTGATCCCAGAGTCCATCTGCCCTTCACCTACTGTTCCCAGAGCCCATCTCCCATTCACCTACTGATCCCAGAGCCCATCTCCCATTCACCTACTGATCCCAGAGCCCATCAGCCCTTCACCTACTGATCCCAGAGCCCATCAGCCCTTCACTTACTGATCCCAGAGCCCATCAGCCCTTCACCTACTGATCCCAGAGCCCATCTCCTCTTCACCTACTGATCCCAGAGCCCATCAGCCCTTTACCTACTGATCCCAGAGCCCATCAGACCTTCACCTACTGATCCCAGAGCCCATCTCCCCTTCACCTACTGATCCCAGAGCCCATCCCTTCACCTACTGATCCCAGAGCCCATCAGCCCTTCACCTACTGATCCCAGAGCCCATCAGCCCTTCACCTACTGATCCCAGAGCCCATCTCCCCTTCACCTACTGATCCCAGAGCCCATCTCCCCTTCACCTACTGATCCCAGAGCCCATCAGCCCTTCACCTACTGATCCCAGAGCCCATCTCCCCTTCACCTACTGATCCCAGAGCCCATCAGCCCTTCACCTACTGATTACAGAGCCCATCTCCCCTTCACCTACTGATCCCAGAGCCCAGCTCCCCTTCACCTACTGATCCCAGAGCCCATCTCCCCTTCACCTACTGATCCCAGAGCCCATCAGCCCTTCACCTACTGATCCCAGAGCCCATCTCCCCTTCACCTTCTGATCCCAGAGCCCATCAGCCCTTCACCTACTGATCCCAGAGCCCATCTCCCCTTCACCTACTGATCCCAGAGCCCATCTCCCCTTCACGTACTGATCCCAGAGCCCATCAGCCCTTCACCTACTGATCCCAGAGCCCATCTACCCTTCACCTACTGATCCCAGAGCCCATCTCCCCTTCACCTACTGATCCCAGAGCCCATCAGCCCTTCACCTACTGATCCCAGAGCCCATCAGCCCTTCACCTGCTGATCCCAGAGCCCATCAGCCCTTCACCTGCTGCTCCCAGAGCCCATCTCCCCTTCACCTACTGATCCCAGAGCCAATCTACCCTTCACCTACTGATCCCAGAGCCCATCAGCCCTTCACCTACTGATCCCAGAGCCCATCTCCCCTTCACCTACTGATCCCAGAGCCCATCTCCCCTTCACCTAATGATCCCAGAGCCCATCTACCCTTCACCTACTGATCCCAGAGCCCATCTCCCCTTCACCTACTGATCCCAGAGCCCATCTCCCCTTCACCTACTGATCCCATAGCCCATCAGCCCTTCACCTACTGATCCCAGAGCCCATCAGCCCTTCACCTACTGATCCCAGAGCCCAGCTCCCCTTCACCTACTGATCCCAGAGCCCATCTCCCCTTCACCTACTGATCCCAGAGCCCATCAGCCCTTCACCTACTGATCCCAGAGCCCATCTCCCCTTCACCTTCTGATCCCAGAGCCCATCAGCCCTTCACCTACTGATCCCAGAGCCCATCTCCCCTTCACCTACTGATCCCAGAGCCCATCTCCCCTTCACGTACTGATCCCAGAGCCCATCAGCCCTTCACCTACTGATCCCAGAGCCCATCTACCCTTCACCTACTGATCCCAGAGCCCATCTCCCCTTCACCTACTGATCCCAGAGCCCATCAGCCCTTCACCTACTGATCCCAGAGCCCATCAGCCCTTCACCTGCTGATCCCAGAGCCCATCAGCCCTTCACCTGCTGATCCCAGAGCCCATCAGCCCTTCACCTACTGATCCCAGAGCCCATCTACCCTTCACCTACTGATCCCAGAGCCCATCAGCCCTTCACCTACTGATCCCAGAGCCCATCTCCCCTTCACCTACTGATCCCAGAGCCCATCTCCCCTTCACCTACTGATCCCAGAGCCCATCTACCCTTCACCTACTGATCCCAGAGCCCATCTCCCCTTCACCTACTGATCCCAGAGCCCATCAGCCCTTCACCTACTGATCCCAGTGCCTATCAGCCCTTCACCTACTGATCCCAGAGCCCATCAGCCCTTCACCTACTGATCCCAGAGCCCATTTCCCCTTCACCTGCTGATCCCAGAGCCCATCAGCCCTTCACCTACTGATCCCAGAGCCCATCTACCCTTCACCTACTGATCCCAGAGCCCATCTCCCCTTCACCTACTGATCCCAGAGCCCATCTCCCCTTCACCTACTGATCCCAGAGCCCATCTACCCTTCACCTACTGATCCCAGAGCCCATCTCCCCTTCACCTACTGATCCCAGAGCCCATCTCCCCTTCAGCTACTGATCCCAGAGCCCATCTACCCTTCACCTACTGATCCCAGAGCCCATCTCCCATTCACCAACTGATCCCAGAGCCCATCTCCCCTTCACCTACTGATCCGAGAGCCCATCAGCCCTTCACCTACTGATCCCAGAGCCCATCAGCCCTTCACCTACTGATCCCAGAGCCCATCTCCCCTTCACCTACTGATCCCAGAGTCCATCAGCCCTTCACCTACTGATCCCAGAGCCCATCTCCCCTTCACCTACTGATCCCAGAGCCCATCAGCCCTTCACCTACTGATCCCAGAGCCCATCTCCCCTTCACCTACTGATCCCAGAGCCCATCAACCCTTCACCTACTGATCCCAGAGCACATCTCCCTTCACCTACTGATCCCAGAGCCCATCTCCCCTTCACCTACTGATCCCAGAGCCCATCTACCTTTCACCTACTGATCCCAGAGTCCATCTGCCCTTCACTTACTGTTCCCAGAGCCCATCTCCCATTCACCTACTGATCCCAGAGCCCATCTCCCATTCACCTACTGATCCCAGAGCCCATCAGCCCTTCACCTACTGATCCCAGAGCCCATCAGCCCTTCACTTACTGATCCCAGAGCCCATCAGCCCTTCACCTACTGATCCCAGAGCCCATCTCCTCTTCACCTACTGATCCCAGAGCCCATCAGCCCTTTACCTACTGATCCCAGAGCCCATCAGCCCTTCACCTACTGATCCCAGAGCCCATCTCCCCTTCACCTACTGATCCCAGAGCCCATCCCTTCACCTACTGATCCCAGAGCCCATCAGCCCTTCACCTACTGATCCCAGAGCCCATCAGCCCTTCACCTACTGATCCCAGAGCCCAGCTCCCCTTCACCTACTGATCCCAGAGCCCATCTCCCCTTCACCTACTGATCCCAGAGCCCATCAGCCCTTCACCTACTGATCCCAGAGCCCATCTCCCCTTCACCTACTGATCCCAGAGCCCATCAGCCCTTCACCTACTGATTACAGAGCCCATCTCCCCTTCACCTACTGATCCCAGAGCCCAGCTCCCCTTCACCTACTGATCCCAGAGCCCATCTCCCCTTCACCTACTGATCCCAGAGCCCATCAGCCCTTCACCTACTGATCCCAGAGCCCATCTCCCCTTCACCTTCTGATCCCAGAGCCCATCAGCCCTTCACCTACTGATCCCAGAGCCCATCTCCCCTTCACCTACTGATCCCAGAGCCCATCTCCCCTTCACGTACTGATCCCAGAGCCCATCAGCCCTTCACCTACTGATCCCAGAGCCCATCTACCCTTCACCTACTGATCCCAGAGCCCATCTCCCCTTCACCTACTGATCCCAGAGCCCATCAGCCCTTCACCTACTGATCCCAGAGCCCATCAGCCCTTCACCTGCTGATCCCAGAGCCCATCAGCCCTTCACCTGCTGATCCCAGAGCCCATCAGCCCTTCACCTACTGATCCCAGAGCCCATCTCCCCTTCACCTACTGATCCCAGAGCCCATCAGCCCTTCACCTACTGATTACAGAGCCCATCTCCCCTTCACCTACTGATCCCAGAGCCCAGCTCCCCTTCACCTACTGATCCCAGAGCCCATCTCCCCTTCACCTACTGATCCCAGAGCCCATCAGCCCTTCACCTACTGATCCCAGAGCCCATCTCCCCTTCACCTTCTGATCCCAGAGCCCATCAGCCCTTCACCTACTGATCCCAGAGCCCATCTCCCCTTCACCTACTGATCCCAGAGCCCATCTCCCCTTCACGTACTGATCCCAGAGCCCATCAGCCCTTCACCTACTGATCCCAGAGCCCATCTACCCTTCACCTACTGATCCCAGAGCCCATCTCCCCTTCACCTACTGATCCCAGAGCCCATCAGCCCTTCACCTACTGATCCCAGAGCCCATCAGCCCTTCACCTGCTGATCCCAGAGCCCATCAGCCCTTCACCTGCTGCTCCCAGAGCCCATCTCCCCTTCACCTACTGATCCCAGAGCCAATCTACCCTTCACCTACTGATCCCAGAGCCCATCAGCCCTTCACCTACTGATCCCAGAGCCCATCTCCCCTTCACCTACTGATCCCAGAGCCCATCTCCCCTTCACCTAATGATCCCAGAGCCCATCTACCCTTCACCTACTGATCCCAGAGCCCATCTCCCCTTCACCTACTGATCCCAGAGCCCATCTCCCCTTCACCTACTGATCCCATAGCCCATCAGCCCTTCACCTACTGATCCCAGAGCCCATCAGCCCTTCACCTACTGATCCCAGAGCCCAGCTCCCCTTCACCTACTGATCCCAGAGCCCATCTCCCCTTCACCTACTGATCCCAGAGCCCATCAGCCCTTCACCTACTGATCCCAGAGCCCATCTCCCCTTCACCTTCTGATCCCAGAGCCCATCAGCCCTTCACCTACTGATCCCAGAGCCCATCTCCCCTTCACCTACTGATCCCAGAGCCCATCTCCCCTTCACGTACTGATCCCAGAGCCCATCAGCCCTTCACCTACTGATCCCAGAGCCCATCTACCCTTCACCTACTGATCCCAGAGCCCATCTCCCCTTCACCTACTGATCCCAGAGCCCATCAGCCCTTCACCTACTGATCCCAGAGCCCATCAGCCCTTCACCTGCTGATCCCAGAGCCCATCAGCCCTTCACCTGCTGATCCCAGAGCCCATCAGCCCTTCACCTACTGATCCCAGAGCCCATCTACCCTTCACCTACTGATCCCAGAGCCCATCAGCCCTTCACCTACTGATCCCAGAGCCCATCTCCCCTTCACCTACTGATCCCAGAGCCCATCTCCCCTTCACCTACTGATCCCAGAGCCCATCTACCCTTCACCTACTGATCCCAGAGCCCATCTCCCCTTCACCTACTGATCCCAGAGCCCATCAGCCCTTCACCTACTGATCCCAGTGCCTATCAGCCCTTCACCTACTGATCCCAGAGCCCATCAGCCCTTCACCTACTGATCCCAGAGCCCATTTCCCCTTCACCTGCTGATCCCAGAGCCCATCAGCCCTTCACCTACTGATCCCAGAGCCCATCTACCCTTCACCTACTGATCCCAGAGCCCATCTCCCCTTCACCTACTGATCCCAGAGCCCATCTCCCCTTCACCTACTGATCCCAGAGCCCATCTACCCTTCACCTACTGATCCCAGAGCCCATCTCCCCTTCACCTACTGATCCCAGAGCCCATCTCCCCTTCAGCTACTGATCCCAGAGCCCATCTACCCTTCACCTACTGATCCCAGAGCCCATCTCCCATTCACCAACTGATCCCAGAGCCCATCTCCCCTTCACCTACTGATCCGAGAGCCCATCAGCCCTTCACCTACTGATCCCAGAGCCCATCAGCCCTTCACCTACTGATCCCAGAGCCCATCTCCCCTTCACCTACTGATCCCAGAGTCCATCAGCCCTTCACCTACTGATCCCAGAGCCCATCTCCCCTTCACCTACTGATCCCAGAGCCCATCAGCCCTTCACCTACTGATCCCAGAGCCCATCTCCCCTTCACCTACTGATCCCAGAGCCCATCAACCCTTCACCTACTGATCCCAGAGCACATCTCCCTTCACCTACTGATCCCAGAGCCCATCTCCCCTTCACCTACTGATCCCAGAGCCCATCTACCTTTCACCTACTGATCCCAGAGTCCATCTGCCCTTCACTTACTGTTCCCAGAGCCCATCTCCCATTCACCTACTGATCCCAGAGCCCATCTCCCATTCACCTACTGATCCCAGAGCCCATCAGCCCTTCACCTACTGATCCCAGAGCCCATCAGCCCTTCACTTACTGATCCCAGAGCCCATCAGCCCTTCACCTACTGATCCCAGAGCCCATCTCCTCTTCACCTACTGATCCCAGAGCCCATCAGCCCTTTACCTACTGATCCCAGAGCCCATCAGCCCTTCACCTACTGATCCCAGAGCCCATCTCCCCTTCACCTACTGATCCCAGAGCCCATCCCTTCACCTACTGATCCCAGAGCCCATCAGCCCTTCACCTACTGATCCCAGAGCCCATCAGCCCTTCACCTACTGATCCCAGAGCCCAGCTCCCCTTCACCTACTGATCCCAGAGCCCATCTCCCCTTCACCTACTGATCCCAGAGCCCATCAGCCCTTCACCTACTGATCCCAGAGCCCATCTCCCCTTCACCTACTGATCCCAGAGCCCATCAGCCCTTCACCTACTGATTACAGAGCCCATCTCCCCTTCACCTACTGATCCCAGAGCCCAGCTCCCCTTCACCTACTGATCCCAGAGCCCATCTCCCCTTCACCTACTGATCCCAGAGCCCATCAGCCCTTCACCTACTGATCCCAGAGCCCATCTCCCCTTCACCTTCTGATCCCAGAGCCCATCAGCCCTTCACCTACTGATCCCAGAGCCCATCTCCCCTTCACCTACTGATCCCAGAGCCCATCTCCCCTTCACGTACTGATCCCAGAGCCCATCAGCCCTTCACCTACTGATCCCAGAGCCCATCTACCCTTCACCTACTGATCCCAGAGCCCATCTCCCCTTCACCTACTGATCCCAGAGCCCATCAGCCCTTCACCTACTGATCCCAGAGCCCATCAGCCCTTCACCTGCTGATCCCAGAGCCCATCAGCCCTTCACCTGCTGATCCCAGAGCCCATCAGCCCTTCACCTACTGATCCCAGAGCCCATCTACCCTTCACCTACTGATCCCAGAGCCCATCAGCCCTTCACCTACTGATCCCAGAGCCCATCTCCCCTTCACCTACTGATCCCAGAGCCCATCTCCCCTTCACCTACTGATCCCAGAGCCCATCTACCCTTCACCTACTGATCCCAGAGCCCATCTCCCCTTCACCTACTGATCCCAGAGCCCATCTCCCCTTCACTAATGATCCCAGAGCCCATCTACCCTTCACCTACTGATCCCAGAGCCCATCTCCCCTTCACCTGCTGATCCCAGAGCCCATCAGCCCTTCACCTACTGATCCCAGAGCCCATCAACCCTTCACCTACTGATCCCAGAGCCCATCAGCCCTTCACCTACTGATCCCAGAGCCCATCTCCCCTTCACCTACTGATCCCAGAGCCCATCTACCCTTCACCTACTGATCCCAGAGCCCATCTCCCCTTCACCTACTGATCCCAGAGCCCATCTCCCCTTCACCTACTGATCCCATAGCCCATCAGCCCTTCACCTACTGATCCCAGAGCCCATCAGCCCTTCACCTGCTGATCCCAGAGCCCATCTCCCCTTCACCTACTGATCCCAGAGCCCATCAGCCCTTCACCTACTGATCCCAGTGCCTATCAGCCCTTCACCTGCTGATCCCGGAGCCCATCAGCCCTTCACCTGCTGATCCCAGAGCCCATCTCCCCTTCACCTACTGATCCCAGAGCCCATCTACCCTTCACCTACTGATCCCAGAGCCCATCTCCCATTCACCTACTGATCCCAGAGCCCATCTCCCCTTCACCTACTGATCCCAGAGCCCATCAGCCCTTCACCTACTGATGCCAGAGCCCATCAGCCCTTCACCTACTGATCCCAGAGCCCATCTCCCCTTCACCTACTGATCCCAGAGTCCATCAGCCCTTCACCTACTGATCCCAGAGCCCATCTCCCCTTCACCTACTGATCCCAGAGCCCATCAGCCCTTCACCTACTGATCCCAGAGCCCATCTCCCCTTCACCTACTGATCCCAGAGCCTATCAACCCTTCACCTACTGATCCCAGAGCCCATCTCCCTTCACCTACTGATCCCAGAGCCCATCTCCCCTTCAGCTACTGATCCCAGAGCCCATCTACCTTTCACCTACTGATCCCAGAGTCCATCTGCCCTTCACCTACTGTTCCCAGAGCCCATCTCCCATTCACCTACTGATCCCAGAGCCCATCTCCCATTCACCTACTGATCCCAGAGCCCATCAGCCCTTCACCTACTGATCCCAGAGCCCATCAGCCCTTCACTTACTGATCCCAGAGCCCATCAGCCCTTCACCTACTGATCCCAGAGCCCATCTCCTCTTCACCTACTGATCCCAGAGCCCATCAGCCCTTTACCTACTGATCCCAGAGCCCATCAGCCATTCACCTACTGATCCCAGAGCCCATCTCCCCTTCACCTACTGATCCCAGAGCCCATCCCTTCACCTACTGATCCCAGAGCCCATCAGCCCTTCACCTACTGATCCCAGAGCCCATCAGCCCTTCACCTACTGATCCCAGAGCCCATCAGCCCTTCACCTACTGATCCCAGAGCCCATCTCCCCTTCACCTGCTGATCCCAGAGCCCATCAGCCCTTCACCTACTGATCCCAGAGCCCATCTACCCTTCACCTACTGATCCCAGAGCACATCAGCCCTTCACCTACTGATCCCAGAGCCCATCTCCCCTTCACCTACTGATCCCAGAGCCCATCTCCCCTTCACCTACTGATCCCAGAGCCCATCTACCCTTCACCTACTGATCCCAGAGCCCATCTACCCTTCACCTACTGATCCCAGAGCCCATCTCCCCTTCACCTGCTGATCCCAGAGCCCATCTCCCCTTCACCTACTGATCCCAGAGCCCATCGCCCCTTCAGCTACTGATCCCAGAGCCCATCTCCCCTTCACCTACTGATCCCAGAGTCCATCTCCCCTTCACCTACTGATCCCAGAGCCCATCAGCCCTTCACCTACTGATCCCAGAGCCCATCTCCCCTTCACCTACTGATCCCAGAGCCCATCTCCCCTTCACCTACTGATCCCAGAACCCATCTCCCTTCACCTACTGATCCCAGAGCCCATCTCCCCATTACCTACTGATCCCAGAGCCCATCTACCTTTCACCTACTGATCCCAGAGTCCATCTGCCCTTCACCTACTGTTCCCAGAGCCCATCTCCCATTCACCTACTGATCCCAGAGCCCATCTCCCATTCACCTACTGATCCCAGAACCATTCAGCCCTTCACCTACTGATCCCAGAGCCCATCTCCCCTTCACCTACTGATCCCAGAGCCCATCAGCCCTTCACTTACTGATCCCAGAGCCCATCAGCCCTTCACCTACTGATCCCAGAGCCCATCTCCTCTTCACCTACTGATCCCAGAGCCCATCAGCCCTTTACCTACTGATCCCAGAGCCCATCAGCCCTTCACCTACTGATCCCAGTGCCCATCTCCCCTTCACCTACTGATCCCAGAGCCCATCCCTTCACCTACTGATCCCAGAGCCTATCAACCCTTCACCTACTGATCCCAGAGCCCATCTCCCTTCACCTACTGATCCCAGAGCCCATCTCCCCTTCAGCTACTGATCCCAGAGCCCATCTACCTTTCACCTACTGATCCCAGAGTCCATCTGCCCTTCACCTACTGTTCCCAGAGCCCATCTCCCATTCACCTACTGATCCCAGAGCCCATCTCCCATTCACCTACTGATCCCAGAGCCCATCAGCCCTTCACCTACTGATCCCAGAGCCCATCAGCCCTTCACTTACTGATCCCAGAGCCCATCAGCCCTTCACCTACTGATCCCAGAGCCCATCTCCTCTTCACCTACTGATCCCAGAGCCCATCAGCCCTTTACCTACTGATCCCAGAGCCCATCAGCCATTCACCTACTGATCCCAGAGCCCATCTCCCCTTCACCTACTGATCCCAGAGCCCATCCCTTCACCTACTGATCCCAGAGCCCATCAGCCCTTCACCTACTGATCCCAGAGCCCATCAGCCCTTCACCTACTGATCCCAGAGCCCATCAGCCCTTCACCTACTGATCCCAGAGCCCATCTCCCCTTCACCTGCTGATCCCAGAGCCCATCAGCCCTTCACCTACTGATCCCAGAGCCCATCTACCCTTCACCTACTGATCCCAGAGCACATCAGCCCTTCACCTACTGATCCCAGAGCCCATCTCCCCTTCACCTACTGATCCCAGAGCCCATCTCCCCTTCACCTACTGATCCCAGAGCCCATCTACCCTTCACCTACTGATCCCAGAGCCCATCTACCCTTCACCTACTGATCCCAGAGCCCATCTCCCCTTCACCTGCTGATCCCAGAGCCCATCTCCCCTTCACCTACTGATCCCAGAGCCCATCGCCCCTTCAGCTACTGATCCCAGAGCCCATCTCCCCTTCACCTACTGATCCCAGAGTCCATCTCCCCTTCACCTACTGATCCCAGAGCCCATCAGCCCTTCACCTACTGATCCCAGAGCCCATCTCCCCTTCACCTACTGATCCCAGAGCCCATCTCCCCTTCACCTACTGATCCCAGAACCCATCTCCCTTCACCTACTGATCCCAGAGCCCATCTCCCCATTACCTACTGATCCCAGAGCCCATCTACCTTTCACCTACTGATCCCAGAGTCCATCTGCCCTTCACCTACTGTTCCCAGAGCCCATCTCCCATTCACCTACTGATCCCAGAGCCCATCTCCCATTCACCTACTGATCCCAGAACCATTCAGCCCTTCACCTACTGATCCCAGAGCCCATCTCCCCTTCACCTACTGATCCCAGAGCCCATCAGCCCTTCACTTACTGATCCCAGAGCCCATCAGCCCTTCACCTACTGATCCCAGAGCCCATCTCCTCTTCACCTACTGATCCCAGAGCCCATCAGCCCTTTACCTACTGATCCCAGAGCCCATCAGCCCTTCACCTACTGATCCCAGTGCCCATCTCCCCTTCACCTACTGATCCCAGAGCCCATCCCTTCACCTACTGATCCCAGAGCCCATCAGCCCTTCACCTACTGATCCCTGAGCCCATCAGCCCTTCACCTACTGATCCCAGAGCCCAGCTCCCCTTCACCTACTGATCCCAGAGCCCATCTCCCCTTCACCTACTGATCCCAGAGCCCATCAGCCCTTCACCTACTGATCCCAGAGCCCATCTCCCCTTCACCTTCTGATCCCAGAGCCCATCAGCCCTTCACCTACTGATCCCAGAGCCCATCTCCCCTTCACCTACTGATCCCAGAGCCCATCTCCCCTTCACGTACTGATCCCAGAGCCCATCAGCCCTTCACCTACTGATCCCAAAGCCCATCTACCCTTCACCTACTGATCCCAGAGCCCATCTCCCCTTCACCTACTGATCCCAGAGCCCATCAGCCCTTCACCTACTGATCCCATAGCCCATCAGCCCTTCAACTACTGATCCCAGAGCCCATCAGCCCTTCACCTACTGATCCCAGAGCCCATCTCCCCTTCAGCTACTGATCCCAGAGCCCATCTACCTTTCACCTACTGATCCCAGAGTCCATCTGCCCTTCACCTACTGTTCCCAGAGCCCATCTCCCATTCACCTACTGATCCCAGAGCCCATCTCCCATTCACCTACTGATCCCAGAGCCCATCAGCCCTTCACCTACTGATCCCAGAGCCCATCAGCCCTTCACTTACTGATCCCAGAGCCCATCAGCCCTTCACCTACTGATCCCAGAGCCCATCTCCTCTTCACCTACTGATCCCAGAGCCCATCAGCCCTTTACCTACTGATCCCAGAGCCCATCAGCCATTCACCTACTGATCCCAGAGCCCATCTCCCCTTCACCTACTGATCCCAGAGCCCATCCCTTCACCTACTGATCCCAGAGCCCATCAGCCCTTCACCTACTGATCCCAGAGCCCATCAGCCCTTCACCTACTGATCCCAGAGCCCATCAGCCCTTCACCTACTGATCCCAGAGCCCATCTCCCCTTCACCTGCTGATCCCAGAGCCCATCAGCCCTTCACCTACTGATCCCAGAGCCCATCTACCCTTCACCTACTGATCCCAGAGCACATCAGCCCTTCACCTACTGATCCCAGAGCCCATCTCCCCTTCACCTACAAATCCCAGAGCCCATCTCCCCTTCACCTACTGATCCCAGAGCCCATCTACCCTTCACCTACTGATCCCAGAGCCCATCTACCCTTCACCTACTGATCCCAGAGCCCATCTCCCCTTCACCTGCTGATCCCAGAGCCCATCTCCCCTTCACCTACTGATCCCAGAGCCCATCGCCCCTTCAGCTACTGATCCCAGAGCCCATCTCCCCTTCACCTACTGATCCCAGAGTCCATCTCCCCTTCACCTACTGATCCCAGAGCCCATCAGCCCTTCACCTACTGATCCCAGAGCCCATCTCCCCTTCACCTACTGATCCCAGAGCCCATCTCCCCTTCACCTACTGATCCCAGAACCCATCTCCCTTCACCTACTGATCCCAGAGCCCATCTCCCCATTACCTACTGATCCCAGAGCCCATCTACCTTTCACCTACTGATCCCAGAGTCCATCTGCCCTTCACCTACTGTTCCCAGAGCCCATCTCCCATTCACCTACTGATCCCAGAGCCCATCTCCCATTCACCTACTGATCCCAGAACCATTCAGCCCTTCACCTACTGATCCCAGAGCCCATCTCCCCTTCACCTACTGATCCCAGAGCCCATCAGCCCTTCACTTACTGATCCCAGAGCCCATCAGCCCTTCACCTACTGATCCCAGAGCCCATCTCCTCTTCACCTACTGATCCCAGAGCCCATCAGCCCTTTACCTACTGATCCCAGAGCCCATCAGCCCTTCACCTACTGATCCCAGTGCCCATCTCCCCTTCACCTACTGATCCCAGAGCCCATCCCTTCACCTACTGATCCCAGAGCCCATCAGCCCTTCACCTACTGATCCCAGAGCCCATCAGCCCTTCACCTACTGATCCCAGAGCCCAGCTCCCCTTCACCTACTGGTCCCAGAGCCCATCTCCCCTTCCCCTACTGATCCCAGAGCCCATCAGCCCTTCACCTACTGATTCCAGAGCCCATCAGCCCTTCACCTACTGATCACAGAGCCCATCTCCCCTTCACCTACTGATCCCAGAGCCCAGCTCCCCTTCACCTACTGATCCCAGAGCCCATCTAGCCTTCACCTACTGATCCCAGAGCCCATCAGCCCTTCATCTACTGATCCCAGAGCCCATCTCCCCTTCACCTTCTGATCCCAGAGCCCATCAGCCCTTCACCTACTGATCCCAGAGACAATCTCCCCTTCACCTACTGATCCCAGAGCCCATCTCCCCTTCACGTACTGATCCCAGAGCCCATCAGCCCTTCACCTACTGATCCCAAAGCCCATCTACCCTTCACCTACTGATCCCAGAGCCCATCTCCCCTTCACCTACTGATCCCAGAGCCCATCAGCCATTCACCTACTGATCCCATAGCCCATCAGCCCTTCAACTACTGATCCCAGAGCCCATCAGCCCTTCACCTACTGATCCCAGAGCCCATCTCCCCTTCACCTACTGATCCCAGAGCCCATCTCCCCTTCACCTACTGATCCCAGAGCCCATCAGCCCTTCACCTACTGATCCCAGTGCCCATCAGCCCTTCACCTACTGATCCCAGAGCCCATCAGCCCTTCACCTACTGATCCCAGAGCCCATCTACCCTTCACCTACTGATCCCAGAGCACATCAGCCCTTCACCTACTGATCCCAGAGCCCATCTCGCCTTCACCTACTGATCCCAGAGCCCATCTCCCCTTCACCTACTGATCCCAGAGCCCATCTACCCTTCACCTACTGATCCCAGAGCCCATCTCCCCTTCACCTACTGATCCCAGAGCCCATCTACCCTTCACCTACTGATCCCAGAGCCCATCTCCCATTCACCTACTGATCCCAGAGCCCATCTCCCCTTCACCTACTGATCCCAGAGCCCATCTCCCCTTCACCTACTGATCCCAGAGTCCATCTACCCTTCACCTACTGATCCCAGAGCCCATCTCCCCTTCACCTACTGATCCCAGAGCCCAGCTCCCCTTCACCTACTGATCCCAGAGCCCATCTCCCCTTCACCTACTGATCCCAGAGCCCATCAGCCCTTCACCTACTGATCCCAGAGCCCATCAGCCCTTCACCTACTGATACCAGAGCCCATCTCCCCTTCACCTACTGATCCCAGAGCCCATCTCCCCTTCACGTACTGATCCCAGAGCCCATCAGCCCTTCACCTACTGATCCCAGAGCCCATCTACCCTTCACCTACTGATCCCAGAGCCCATCTCCCCTTCACCTACTGATCCCAGAGCTCATCAGCCCTTCACCTACTGATCCCAGAGCCCATCAGCCCTTCACCTACTGATCCCAGAGCCCATCAGCCCTTCACCTACTGATCCCAGAGCCCATCAGCCCTTCACCTACTGATCCCAGAGCCCATCAGCCCTTCACCTACTGATCCCAGTGCCCATCAGCCCTTCACCTACTGATCCCAGAGCCCATCAGCCCTTCACCTACTGATCCCAGAGCCGATCTCCCCTTCACCTGCTGATCCCAGAGCCCAGCTCCCCTTCCCCTACTGATCCCAGAGCCCATCTCCCCTTCACCTACTGATCCCAGAGCCCATCAGCCCTTCACCTACTGATCCCAGAGCCCATCTCCCCTTCACCTTCTGATCCCAGAGCCTATCAGCCCTTCACCTACTGATCCCAGAGCCCATCAGCCCTTCACCTACTGATCCCAGAGCCCATCTACCCTTCACCTACTGATCCCAGAGCCCATCTCGCCTTCACCTGCTGATCCCAGAGCCCATCTCCCCTTCACCTACTGATCCCAGAGCCCATCTCCCCTTCAGCTACTGATCCCAGAGCCCATCTCCCCTTCACCTACTGATCCCAGAGTCCATCTCCCCTTCACCTACTGATCCCAGAGCCCATCAGCCCTTCACCTACTGATCCCAGAGCCCATCTCCCCTTCACCTACTGATCCCAGAGCCCATCTACCTTTCACCTACTGATCCCAGAGTCCATCTGCCCTTCACCTACTGTTCCCAGAGCCCATCTCCCATTCACCTACTGATCCCAGAGCCCATCTCCCATTCACCTACTGATCCCAGAGCCCATCAGCCCTTCACCGACTGATCCCAGAGCCCATCTCCCCTTCACCTACTGATCCCAGAGCCCATCAGCCCTTCAGTTACTGATCCCAGAGCCCATCAGCCCTTCACCTACTGATCCCAGAGCCCATCAGCCCTTCACCTACTGATCCCAGAGCCCAGCTCCCCTTCACCTACTGATCCCAGAGCCCATCAGCACTTCACCTACTGATCCCAGAGCCCATCTCCCCTTCACCTACTGATCCCAGAGCCCATCAGCCCTTCACCTACTGATCACAGAGCCCATCTCCCCTTCACCTACTGATCCCAGAGCCCAGCTCCCCTTCACCTACTGATCCCAGAGCCCATCTTCCCTTCACCTACTGATCACAGAGCCCATCAGCCCTTCACCTACTGATCCCAGAGCCCATCTCCCCTTCACCTTCTGATCCCAGAGCCTATCAGCCCTTCACCTACTGATCCCAGAGCCCATCAGCCCTTCACCTACTGATCCCAGAGCCCATCTACCCTTCACCTACTGATCCCAGAGCCCATCTCCCTTTCACCGACTGATCCCAGAGCCCATCAGCCCTTCACCTACTGATCCCATAGCCCATCAGCCCTTCACCTACTGATCCCAGAGCCCATCAGCCCTTCACCTACTGATCCCAGAGCCCATCTCCCCTTCACCTACTGATCCCAGAGCCCATCAGCCCTTCACCTACTGATCCCAGTGCCTATCAGCCCTTCACCTACTGATCCCAGAGCCCATCAGCCCTTCACCTACTGATCCCAGAGCCCATCTCCCCTTCACCTGCTGATCCCAGAGCCCATCAGCCCTTCACCTACTGATCCCAGAGCCCATCTACCCTTCACCTACTGATCCCAGAGCCCATCAGCCCTTCACCTACTGATCCCAGAGCCCATCTCCCCTTCACCTACTGATCCCAGAGCCCATCTCCCCTTCACCTACTGATCCCAGAGCCCATCTACCCTTCACCTACTGATCCCAGAGCCCATCTCCCCTTCACCTACTGATCCCAGAGCCCATCTCCCCTTCAGCTACTGATCCCAGAGCCCATCTACACTTCACCTACTGATCCCAGAGCCCATCTCCCATTCACCTACTGATCCCAGAGCCCATCTCCCCTTCACCTACTGATCCCAGAGCCCATCAGCCCTTCACCTACTGATCCCAGAGCCCATCAGCCCTTCACCTACCGATCCCAGAGCCCATCAGCCCTTCACCTACTGATCACAGAGCCCATCTCGCCTTCACCTACTGATCCCAGAGCCCATCTCCCCTTCACCTACTGATCCCAGAGCCCATCAGCCCTTCACCCACTGGTCCCAGAGCCCATCAGCCCTTCACCCACTGATCCCAGAGCCCATCTCCCCTTCACCTACTTATCCCAGAGCCCATCTCCCCTTCACCTACTGATCCCAGAGTCCATCAGCCCTTCACCTACTGATCCCAGAGCCCATCTCCCCTTCACCTACTGATCCCAGAGCTCATCAGCCCTTCACCTACTGATCCCAGAGCCCATCTCCCCTTCACCTACTGATCCCAGAGCCCATCAACCCTTCACCTACTGATCCCAGAGCCCATCTCCCTTCACCTACTGATCCCAGAGCCCATCTCCCCTTCACCTACTGATCCCAGAGCCCATCTACCTTTCACCTACAGATCCCAGAGTCCATCTGCCCTTCACCTACTGTTCCCAGAGCCCATCTCCCATTCACCTACTGATCCCAGAGCCCATCTCCCATTCACCTACTGATCCCAGAGCCCATCAGCCCTTCACCTACTGATCCCAGAGCCCATCAGCCCTTCACTTACTGATCCCAGAGCCCATCAGCCCTTCACCTACTGATCCCAGAGCCCATCTCCTCTTCACCTACTGATCCCAGAGCCCATCAGCCCTTTACCTACTGATCCCAGAGCCCATCAGCCCTTCACCTACTGATCCCAGAGCCCATCTCCCCTTCACCTACTGATCCCAGAGCCCATCCCTTCACCTACTGATCCCAGAGCCCATCAGCCCTTCACCTACTGATCCCAGAGCCCATCAGCCCTTCACCTACTCATCCCAGAGCCCATCTCCCCTTCACCTACTGATCCCAGAGCCCATCTCCCCTTCACCTACTGATCCCAGAGCCCATCAGCCCTTCACCTACTGATCCCAGAGCACATCTCCCCTTCACCTACTGATCCCAGAGCCCATCAGCCCTTCACCTACTGATTACAGAGCCCATCTCCCCTTCACCTACTGATCCCAGAGCCCAGCTCCCCTTCACCTACTGATCCCAGAGCCCATCTCCCCTTCACCTACTGATCCCAGAGCCCATCAGCCCTTCACCTACTGATCCCAGAGCCCATCTCCCCTTCACCTTCTGATCCCAGAGCCCATCAGCCCTTCACCTACTGATCCCAGAGCCCATCTCCCCTTCACCTACTGATCCCAGAGCCCATCTCCCCTTCACGTACTGATCCCAGAGCCCATCAGCCCTTCACCTACTGATCGCAGAGCCCATCTACCCTTCACCTACTGATCCCAGAGCCCATCTCCCCTTCACCTACTGATCCCAGAGCCCATCAGCCCTTCACCTACTGATCCCAGAGCCCATCAGCCCTTCACCTGCTGATCCCAGAGCCCATCAGCCCTTCACCTGCTGCTCCCAGAGCCCATCTCCCCTTCACCTACTGATCCCAGAGCCAATCTACCCTTCACCTACTGATCCCAAAGCCCATCAGCCCTTCACCTACTGATCCCAGAGCCCATCTCCCCTTCACCTACTGATCCCAGAGCCCATCTCCCCTTCACCTACTGATCCCAGAGCCCATCTACCCTTCACCTACTGATCCCAGAGCCCATCTCCCCTTCACCTACTGATCCCAGAGCCCATCTCCCCTTCACCTACTGATCCCATAGCCCATCAGCCCTTCACCTACTGATCCCAGAGCCCATCAGCCCTTCACCTACTGATCCCAGAGCCCAGCTCCCCTTCACCTACTGATCCCAGAGCCCATCTCCCCTTCACCTACTGATCCCAGAGCCCATCAGCCCTTCACCTACTGATCCCAGAGCCCATCTCCCCTTCACCTTCTGATCCCAGAGCCCATCAGCCCTTCACCTACTGATCCCAGAGCCCATCTCCCCTTCACCTACTGATCCCAGAGCCCATCTCCCCTTCACGTACTGATCCCAGAGCCCATCTCCCCTTCACCTACTGATCCCAGAGCCCATCTCCCCTTCACCTACTGATCCCAGAGCCCATCAGCCCTTCACCTACTGATCCCAGAGCCCATCTACCCTTCACCTACTGATCCCAGAGCCCATCTCGCCTTCACCTGCTGATCCCAGAGCCCATCTCCCCTTCACCTACTGATCCCAGAGCCCATCTCCCCTTCAGCTACTGATCCCAGAGCCCATCTCCCCTTCACCTACTGATCCCAGAGTCCATCTCCCCTTCACCTACTGATCCCAGAGCCCATCAGCCCTTCACCTACTGATCCCAGAGCCCATCTCCCCTTCACCTACTGATCCCAGAGCCCATCTACCTTTCACCTACTGATCCCAGAGTCCATCTGCCCTTCACCTACTGTTCCCAGAGCCCATCTCCCATTCACCTACTGATCCCAGAGCCCATCTCCCATTCACCTACTGATCCCAGAGCCCATCAGCCCTTCACCTACTGATCCCAGAGCCCATCTCCCCTTCACCTACTGATCCCAGAGCTCATCAGCCCTTCACTTACTGATCCCAGAGCCCATCAGCCCTTCACCTACTGATCCCAGAGCCCATCAGCCCTTCACCTACTGATCCCAGAGCCCAGCTCCCCTTCACCTACTGATCCCAGAGCCCATCAGCACTTCACCTACTGATCCCAGAGCCCATCTCCCCTTCACCTACTGATCCCAGAGCCCATCTCCCCTTCACCTTCTGATCCCAGAGCCCATCAGCCCTTCACCTACTGATCCCAGAGCCCATCTCCCCTTCACCTACTGATCCCAGAGCCCATCTCCCCTTCACGTACTGATCCCAGAGCCCATCAGCCCTTCACCTACTGATCCCAGAGCCCAGCTCCCCTTCACCTACTGATCCCAGAGCCCATCAGCACTTCACCTACTGATCCCAGAGCCCATCTCCCCTTCACCTACTGATCCCAGAGCCCATCTCCCCTTCACCTTCTGATCCCAGAGCCCATCTCCCTTTCACCGACTGATCCCAGAGCCCATCAGCCCTTCACCTACTGATCCCATAGCCCATCAGCCCTTCACCTACTGATCCCAGAGCCCATCAGCCCTTCACCTACTGATCCCAGAGCCCATCTCCCCTTCACCTACTGATCCCAGAGCCCATCAGCCCTTCACCTACTGATCCCAGTGCCTATCAGCCCTTCACCTACTGATCCCAGAGCCCATCAGCCCTTCACCTACTGATCCCAGAGCCCATCTCCCCTTCACCTGCTGATCCCAGAGCCAATCAGCCCTTCACCTACTGATCCCAGAGCCCATCTACCCTTCACCTACTGATCCCAGAGCCCATCAGCCCTTCACCTACTGATCCCAGAGCCCATCTCCCCTTCACCTACTGATCCCAGAGCCCATCTCCCCTTCACCTACTGATCCCAGAGCCCATCTACCCTTCACCTACTGATCCCAGAGCCCATCTCCCCTTCACCTACTGATCCCAGAGCCCATCTCCCCTTCAGCTACTGATCCCAGAGCCCATCTACACTTCACCTACTGATCCCAGAGCCCATCTCCCATTCACCTACTGATCCCAGAGCCCATCTCCCCTTCACCTACTGATCCCAGAGCCCATCAGCCCTTCACCTACTGATCCCAGAGCCCATCAGCCCTTCACCTACCGATCCCAGAGCCCATCAGCCCTTCACCTACTGATCACAGAGCCCATCTCGCCTTCACCTACTGATCCCAGAGCCCATCTCCCCTTCACCTACTGATCCCAGAGCCCATCAGCCCTTCACCCACTGGTCCCAGAGCCCATCAGCCCTTCACCCACTGATCCCAGAGCCCATCTCCCCTTCACCTACTTATCCCAGAGCCCATCTCCCCTTCACCTACTGCTCCCAGAGTCCATCAGCCCTTCACCTACTGATCCCAGAGCCCATCTCCCCTTCACCTACTGATCCCAGAGCCCATCAGCCCTTCACCAACTGATCCCAGAGCCCATCTCCCCTTCACCTACTGATCCCAGAGCCCATCTCCCTTCACCTACTGATCCCAGAGCCCATCTCCCCTTCACCTACTGATCCCAGAGCCCATCTACCTTTCACCTACTGATCCCAGAGTCCATCTGCCCTTCACCTACTGTTCCCAGAGCCCATCTCCCATTCACCTACTGATCCCAAAGCCCATCTCCCATTCACCTACTGATCCCAGAGCCCATCAGCCCTTCACCTACTGATCCCAGAGCCCATCAGCCCTTCACTTACTGATCCCAGAGCCCATCAGCCCTTCACCTACTGATCCCAGAGCCCATCTCCTCTTCACCTACTGATCCCAGAGCCCATCAGCCCTTTACCTACTGATCCCAGAGCCCATCAGCCCTTCACCTACTGATCCCAGAGCCCATCTCCCCTTCACCTACTGATCCCAGAGCCCATCCCTTCACCTACTGATCCCAGAGCCCATCAGCCCTTCACCTACTGATCCCAGAGCCCATCAGCCCTTCACCTACTGATCCCAGAGCCCATCTCCCCTTCACCTACTGATCCCAGAGCCCATCTCCCCTTCACCTACTGATCCCAGAGCCCATCAGCCCTTCACCTACTGATCCCAGAGCCCATCTCCCCTTCACCTACTGATCCCAGAGCCCATCAGCCCTTCACCTACTGATTACAGAGCCCATCTCCCCTTCACCTACTGATCCCAGAGCCCAGCTCCCCTTCACCTACTGATCCCAGAGCCCATCTCCCCTTCACCTACTGATCCCAGAGCCCATCAGCCCTTCACCTACTGATCCCAGAGCCCATCTCCCCTTCACCTTCTGATCCCAGAGCCCATCAGCCCTTCACCTACTGATCCCAGAGCCCATCTCCCCTTCACCTACTGATCCCAGAGCCCATCTCCCCTTCACGTACTGATCCCAGAGCCCATCAGCCCTTCACCTACTGATCGCAGAGCCCATCTACCCTTCACCTACTGATCCCAGAGCCCATCTCCCCTTCACCTACTGATCCCAGAGCCCATCAGCCCTTCACCTACTGATCCCAGAGCCCATCAGCCCTTCACCTGCTGATCCCAGAGCCCATCAGCCCTTCACCTGCTGCTCCCAGAGCCCATCTCCCCTTCACCTACTGATCCCAGAGCCAATCTACCCTTCACCTACTGATCCCAAAGCCCATCAGCCCTTCACCTACTGATCCCAGAGCCCATCTCCCCTTCACCTACTGATCCCAGAGCCCATCTCCCCTTCACCTACTGATCCCAGAGCCCATCTACCCTTCACCTACTGATCCCAGAGCCCATCTCCCCTTCACCTACTGATCCCAGAGCCCATCTCCCCTTCACCTACTGATCCCATAGCCCATCAGCCCTTCACCTACTGATCCCAGAGCCCATCAGCCCTTCACCTACTGATCCCAGAGCCCAGCTCCCCTTCACCTACTGATCCCAGAGCCCATCTCCCCTTCACCTACTGATCCCAGAGCCCATCAGCCCTTCACCTACTGATCCCAGAGCCCATCTCCCCTTCACCTTCTGATCCCAGAGCCCATCAGCCCTTCACCTACTGATCCCAGAGCCCATCTCCCCTTCACCTACTGATCCCAGAGCCCATCTCCCCTTCACGTACTGATCCCAGAGCCAATCAGCCCTTCACCTACTGATCCCAGAGCCCATCTACCCTTCACCTACTGATCCCAGAGCCCATCTCCCCTTCACCTACTGATCCCAGAGCCCATCAGCCCTTCACCTGCTGATCCAAGAGCCCATCAGCCCTTCACCTGCTGATCCCAGAGCCCATCAGCTCTTCACCTACTGATCCCAGAGCCCATCTACCCTTCACCTACTGATCCCAGAGCCCATCAGCCCTTCACCTACTGATCCCAGAGCCCATCTCCCCTTCACCTACTGATCCCAGAGCCCATCTCCCCTTCACCTACTGATCCCAGAGCCCATCTACCCTTCACCTACTGATCCCAGAGCCCATCTCCCCTTCACCTACTGATCCCAGAGCCCATCAGCCCTTCACCTACTGATCCCAGTGCCTATCAGCCCTTCACCTACTGATCCCAGAGCCCATCAGCCCTTCACCTACTGATCCCAGAGCCCATTTCCCCTTCACCTGCTGATCCCAGAGCCCATCAGCCCTTCACCTACTGATCCCAGAGCCCATCTACCCTTCACCTTCTGATCCCAGAGCCCATCAGCCCTTCACCTACTGATCCCAGAGCCCATCTCCCCTTCACCTACTGATCCCAGAGCCCATCTCCCCTTCACCTACTGATCCCAGAGCCCATCTACCCTTCACCTACTGATCCCAGAGCCCATCTCCCCTTCACCTACTGATCCCAGAGCCCATCTCTCCTTCAGCTACTGATCCCAGAGCCCATCTACCCTTCACCTACTGATCCCAGAGCCCATCTCCCATTCACCTACTGATCCCAGAGCCCATCTCCCCTTCACCTACTGATCCCAGAGCCCATCAGCCCTTCACCTACTGATCCCAGAGCCCATCAGCCCTTCACCTACTGATCCCAGAGCCCATCTCCCCTTCACCTACTGATCCCAGAGTCCATCAGCCCTTCACCTACTGATCCCAGAGCCCATCTCCCCTTCACCTACTGATCCCAGAGCCCATCAGCCCTTCACCTACTGATCCCAGAGCCCATCTCCCCTTCACCTACTGATCCCAGAGCCCATCAACCCTTCACCTACTGATCCCAGAGCCCATCTCCCTTCACCTACTGATCCCAGAGCCCATCTCCCCTTCACCTACTGATCCCAGAGCCCATCTCCCCTTCACCTACTGATCCCAGAGCCCATCTACCCTTCACCTACTGATCCCAGAGCCCATCTCCCCTTCACCTACTGATCCCAGAGCCCATCTCCCCTTCAGCTACTGATCCCAGAGCCCATCTACACTTCACCTACTGATCCCAGAGCCCATCTCCCATTCACCTACTGATCCCAGAGCCCATCTCCCCTTCACCTACTGATCCCAGAGCCCATCAGCCCTTCACCTACTGATCCCAGAGCCCATCAGCCCTTCACCTACCGATCCCAGAGCCCATCAGCCCTTCACCTACTGATCACAGAGCCCATCTCGCCTTCACCTACTGATCCCAGAGCCCATCTCCCCTTCACCTACTGATCCCAGAGCCCATCAGCCCTTCACCCACTGGTCCCAGAGCCCATCAGCCCTTCACACACTGATCCCAGAGCCCATCTCCCCTTCACCTACTTATCCCAGAGCCCATCTCCCCTTCACCTACTGATCCCAGAGTCCATCAGCCCTTCACCTACTGATCCCAGAGCCCATCTCCCCTTCACCTACTGATCCCAGAGCCCATCAGCCCTTCACCTACTGATCCCAGAGCCCATCTCCCCTTCACCTACTGATCCCAGAGCCCATCAACCCTTCACCTCCTGATCCCAGAGCCCATCTCCCTTCACCTACTGATCCCAGAGCCCATCTCCCCTTCACCTACTGATCCCAGAGCCCATCTACCTTTCACCTACTGATCCCAGAGTCCATCTGCCCTTCACCTACTGTTCCCAGAGCCCATCTCCCATTCACCTACTGATCCCAGAGCCCATCTCCCATTCACCTACTGATCCCAGAGCCCATCAGCCCTTCACCTACTGATCCCAGAGCCCATCAGCCCTTCACTTACTGATCCCAGAGCCCATCAGCCCTTCACCTACTGATCCCAGAGCCCATCTCCTCTTCACCTACTGATCCCAGAGCCCATCAGCCCTTTACCTACTGATCCCAGAGCCCATCAGCCCTTCACCTACTGATCCCAGAGCCCATCTCCCCTTCACCTACTGATCCCAGAGCCCATCCCTTCACCTACTGATCCCAGAGCCCATCAGCCCTTCACCTACTGATCCCAGAGCCCATCAGCCCTTCACCTACTGATCCCAGAGCCCATCTCCCCTTCACCTACTGATCCCAGAGCCCATCTCCCCTTCACCTACTGATCCCAGAGCCCATCAGCCCTTCACCTACTGATCCCAGAGCCCATCTCCCCTTCACCTACTGATCCCAGAGCCCATCAGCCCTTCACCTACTGATTACAGAGCCCATCTCCCCTTCACCTACTGATCCCAGAGCCCAGCTCCCCTTCACCTACTGATCCCAGAGCCCATCTCCCCTTCACCTACTGATCCCAGAGCCCATCAGCCCTTCACCTACTGATCCCAGAGCCCATCTCCCCTTCACCTTCTGATCCCAGAGCCCATCAGCCCTTCACCTACTGATCCCAGAGCCCATCTCCCCTTCACCTACTGATCCCAGAGCCCATCTCCCCTTCACGTACTGATCCCAGAGCCCATCAGCCCTTCACCTACTGATCGCAGAGCCCATCTACCCTTCACCTACTGATCCCAGAGCCCATCTCCCCTTCACCTACTGATCCCAGAGCCCATCAGCCCTTCACCTACTGATCCCAGAGCCCATCTCCCCTTCACCTACTGATCCCAGAGCCCATCTACCCTTCACCTACTGATCCCAGAGCCCATCTCCACTTCACCTACTGATCCCAGAGCCCATCTCCCCTTCAGCTACTGATCCCAGAGCCCATCTACACTTCACCTACTGATCCCAGAGCCCATCTCCCATTCACCTACTGATCCCAGAGCCCATCTCCCCTTCACCTACTGATCCCAGAGCCCATCAGCCCTTCACCTACTGATCCCAGAGCCCATCAGCCCTTCACCTACCGATCCCAGAGCCCATCAGCCCTTCACCTACTGATCACAGAGCCCATCTCGCCTTCACCTACTGATCCCAGAGCCCATCTCCCCTTCACCTACTGATCCCAGAGCCCATCAGCCCTTCACCCACTGGTCCCAGAGCCCATCAGCCCTTCACACACTGATCCCAGAGCCCATCTCCCCTTCACCTACTTATCCCAGAGCCCATCTCCCCTTCACCTACTGATCCCAGAGTCCATCAGCCCTTCACCTACTGATCCCAGAGCCCATCTCCCCTTCACCTACTGATCCCAGAGCCCATCAGCCCTTCACCTACTGATCCCAGAGCCCATCTCCCCTTCACCTACTGATCCCAGAGCCCATCAACCCTTCACCTACTGATCCCAGAGCCCATCTCCCTTCACCTACTGATCCCAGAGCCCATCTCCCCTTCACCTACTGATCCCAGAGCCCATCTACCTTTCACCTACTGATCCCAGAGTCCATCTGCCCTTCACCTACTGTTCCCAGAGCCCATCTCCCATTCACCTACTGATCCCAGAGCCCATCTCCCATTCACCTACTGATCCCAGAGCCCATCAGCCCTTCACCTACTGATCCCAGAGCCCATCAGCCCTTCACTTACTTATCCCAGAGCCCATCAGCCCTTCACCTACTGATCCCAGAGCCCATCTCCTCTTCACCTACTGATCCCAGAGCCCATCAGCCCTTTACCTACTGATCCCAGAGCCCATCAGCCCTTCACCTACTGATCCCAGAGCCCATCTCCCCTTCACCTACTGATCCCAGAGCCCATCCCTTCACCTACTGATCCCAGAGCCCATCAGCCCTTCACCTACTGATCCCAGAGCCCATCAGCCCTTCACCTACTGATCCCAGAGCCCATCTCCCCTTCACCTACTGATCCCAGAGCCCATCTCCCCTTCACCTACTGATCCCAGAGCCCATCAGCCCTTCACCTACTGATCCCAGAGCCCATCTCCCCTTCACCTACTGATCCCAGAGCCCATCAGCCCTTCACCTACTGATTACAGAGCCCATCTCCCCTTCACCTACTGATCCCAGAGCCCAGCTCCCCTTCACCTACTGATCCCAGAGCCCATCTCCCCTTCACCTACTGATCCCAGAGCCCATCAGCCCTTCACCTACTGATCCCAGAGCCCATCTCCCCTTCACCTTCTGATCCCAGAGCCCATCAGCCCTTCACCTACTGATCCCAGAGCCCATCTCCCCTTCACCTACTGATCCCAGAGCCCATCTCCCCTTCACGTACTGATCCCAGAGCCCATCAGCCCTTCACCTACTGATCGCAGAGCCCATCTACCCTTCACCTACTGATCCCAGAGCCCATCTCCCCTTCACCTACTGATCCCAGAGCCCATCAGCCCTTCACCTACTGATCCCAGAGCCCATCAGCCCTTCACCTGCTGATCCCAGAGCCCATCAGCCCTTCACCTGCTGCTCCCAGAGCCCATCAGCCCTTCACCTACTGATCCCAGAGCCCATCTCCCCTTCACCTACTGATCCCAGAGCCCATCAGCCCTTCACCTACTGATCCCAGTGCCTATCAGCCCTTCACCTACTGATCCCAGAGCCCATCAGCCCTTCACCTACTGATCCCAGAGCCCATCTCCCCTTCACCTGCTGATCCCAGAGCCCATCAGCCCTTCACCTACTGATCCCAGAGCCCATCTACCCTTCACCTACTGATCCCAGAGCCCATCAGCCCTTCACCTACTGATCCCAGAGCCCATCTCCCCTTCACCTACTGATCCCAGAGCCCATCTCCCCTTCACCTACTGATCCCAGAGCCCATCTACCCTTCACCTACTGATCCCAGAGCCCATCTCCCCTTCACCTACTGATCCCAGAGCCCATCTCCCCTTCAGCTACTGATCCCAGAGCCCATCTACACGTCACCTACTGATCCCAGAGCCCATCTCCCATTCACCTACTGATCCCAGAGCCCATCTCCCCTTCACCTACTGATCCCAGAGCCCATCAGCCCTTCACCTACTGATCCCAGAGCCCATCAGCCCTTCACCTACCGATCCCAGAGCCCATCAGCCCTTCACCTACTGATCACAGAGCCCATCTCGCCTTCACCTACTGATCCCAGAGCCCATCTCCCCTTCACCTACTGATCCCAGAGCCCATCAGCCCTTCACCCACTGGTCCCAGAGCCCATCAGCCCTTCACCCACTGATCCCAGAGCCCATCTCCCCTTCACCTACTTATCCCAGAGCCCATCTCCCCTTCACCTACTGATCCCAGAGTCCATCAGCCCTTCACCTACTGATCCCAGAGCCCATCTCCCCTTCACCTACTGATCCCAGAGCCCATCAGCCCTTCACCTACTGATCCCAGAGCCCATCTCCCCTTCACCTACTGATCCCAGAGCCCATCAACCCTTCACCTACTGATCCCAGAGCCCATCTCCCTTCACCTACTGATCCCAGAGCCCATCTCCCCTTCACCTACTGATCCCAGAGCCCATCTACCTTTCACCTACTGATCCCAGAGCCCATCTACCCTTCACCTACTGATCCCAGAGCCCATCAGCCCTTCACCTACTGATCCCAGAGCCCATCTCCCCTTCACCTACTGATCCCAGAGCCCATCTCCCCTTCACCTACTGATCCCAGAGCCCATCTACCCTTCACCTACTGATCCCAGAGCCCATCTCCCCTTCACCTACTGATCCCAGAGCCCATCTCTCCTTCAGCTACTGATCCCAGAGCCCATCTACCCTTCACCTACTGATCCCAGAGCCCATCTCCCATTCACCTACTGATCCCAGAGCCCATCTCCCCTTCACCTACTGATCCCAGAGCCCATCAGCCCTTCACCTACTGATCCCAGAGCCCATCAGCCCTTCACCTACTGATCCCAGAGCCCATCTCCCCTTCACCTACTGATCCCAGAGTCCATCAGCCCTTCACCTACTGATCCCAGAGCCCATCTCCCCTTCACCTACTGATCCCAGAGCCCATCAGCCCTTCACCTACTGATCCCAGAGCCCATCTCCCCTTCACCTACTGATCCCAGAGCCCATCAACCCTTCACCTACTGATCCCAGAGCCCATCTCCCTTCACCTACTGATCCCAGAGCCCATCTCCCCTTCACCTACTGATCCCAGAGCCCATCTCCCCTTCACCTACTGATCCCAGAGCCCATCTACCCTTCACCTACTGATCCCAGAGCCCATCTCCCCTTCACCTACTGATCCCAGAGCCCATCTCCCCTTCAGCTACTGATCCCAGAGCCCATCTACACTTCACCTACTGATCCCAGAGCCCATCTCCCATTCACCTACTGATCCCAGAGCCCATCTCCCCTTCACCTACTGATCCCAGAGCCCATCAGCCCTTCACCTACTGATCCCAGAGCCCATCAGCCCTTCACCTACCGATCCCAGAGCCCATCAGCCCTTCACCTACTGATCACAGAGCCCATCTCGCCTTCACCTACTGATCCCAGAGCCCATCTCCCCTTCACCTACTGATCCCAGAGCCCATCAGCCCTTCACCCACTGGTCCCAGAGCCCATCAGCCCTTCACACACTGATCCCAGAGCCCATCTCCCCTTCACCTACTTATCCCAGAGCCCATCTCCCCTTCACCTACTGATCCCAGAGTCCATCAGCCCTTCACCTACTGATCCCAGAGCCCATCTCCCCTTCACCTACTGATCCCAGAGCCCATCAGCCCTTCACCTACTGATCCCAGAGCCCATCTCCCCTTCACCTACTGATCCCAGAGCCCATCAACCCTTCACCTACTGATCCCAGAGCCCATCTCCCTTCACCTACTGATCCCAGAGCCCATCTCCCCTTCACCTACTGATCCCAGAGCCCATCTACCTTTCACCTACTGATCCCAGAGTCCATCTGCCCTTCACCTACTGTTCCCAGAGCCCATCTCCCATTCACCTACTGATCCCAGAGCCCATCTCCCATTCACCTACTGATCCCAGAGCCCATCAGCCCTTCACCTACTGATCCCAGAGCCCATCAGCCCTTCACTTACTGATCCCAGAGCCCATCAGCCCTTCACCTACTGATCCCAGAGCCCATCTCCTCTTCACCTACTGATCCCAGAGCCCATCAGCCCTTTACCTACTGATCCCAGAGCCCATCAGCCCTTCACCTACTGATCCCAGAGCCCATCTCCCCTTCACCTACTGATCCCAGAGCCCATCCCTTCACCTACTGATCCCAGAGCCCATCAGCCCTTCACCTACTGATCCCAGAGCCCATCAGCCCTTCACCTACTGATCCCAGAGCCCATCTCCCCTTCACCTACTGATCCCAGAGCCCATCTCCCCTTCACCTACTGATCCCAGAGCCCATCAGCCCTTCACCTACTGATCCCAGAGCCCATCTCCCCTTCACCTACTGATCCCAGAGCCCATCAGCCCTTCACCTACTGATTACAGAGCCCATCTCCCCTTCACCTACTGATCCCAGAGCCCAGCTCCCCTTCACCTACTGATCCCAGAGCCCATCTCCCCTTCACCTACTGATCCCAGAGCCCATCAGCCCTTCACCTACTGATCCCGGAGCCCATCTCCCCTTCACCTTCTGATCCCAGAGCCCATCAGCCCTTCACCTACTGATCCCAGAGCCCATCTCCCCTTCACCTACTGATCCCAGAGCCCATCTCCCCTTCACGTACTGATCCCAGAGCCCATCAGCCCTTCACCTACTGATCGCAGAGCCCATCTACCCTTCACCTACTGATCCCAGAGCCCATCTCCCCTTCACCTACTGATCCCAGAGCCCATCAGCCCTTCACCTACTGATCCCAGAGCCCATCAGCCCTTCACCTGCTGATCCCAGAGCCCATCAGCCCTTCACCTGCTGCTCCCAGAGCCCATCAGCCCTTCACCTACTGATCCCAGAGCCCATCTCCCCTTCACCTACTGATCCCAGAGCCCATCAGCCCTTCACCTACTGATCCCAGTGCCTATCAGCCCTTCACCTACTGATCCCAGAGCCCATCAGCCCTTCACCTACTGATCCCAGAGCCCATCTCCCCTTCACCTGCTGATCCCAGAGCCCATCAGCCCTTCACCTACTGATCCCAGAGCCCATCTACCCTTCACCTACTGATCCCAGAGCCCATCAGCCCTTCACCTACTGATCCCAGAGCCCATCTCCCCTTCACCTACTGATCCCAGAGCCCATCTCCCCTTCACCTACTGATCCCAGAGCCCATCTACCCTTCACCTACTGATCCCAGAGCCCATCTCCCCTTCACCTACTGATCCCAGAGCCCATCTCCCCTTCAGCTACTGATCCCAGAGCCCATCTACACGTCACCTACTGATCCCAGAGCCCATCTCCCATTCACCTACTGATCCCAGAGCCCATCTCCCCTTCACCTACTGATCCCAGAGCCCATCAGCCCTTCACCTACTGATCCCAGAGCCCATCAGCCCTTCACCTACCGATCCCAGAGCCCATCAGCCCTTCACCTACTGATCACAGAGCCCATCTCGCCTTCACCTACTGATCCCAGAGCCCATCTCCCCTTCACCTACTGATCCCAGAGCCCATCAGCCCTTCACCCACTGGTCCCAGAGCCCATCAGCCCTTCACCCACTGATCCCAGAGCCCATCTCCCCTTCACCTACTTATCCCAGAGCCCATCTCCCCTTCACCTACTGATCCCAGAGTCCATCAGCCCTTCACCTACTGATCCCAGAGCCCATCTCCCCTTCACCTACTGATCCCAGAGCCCATCAGCCCTTCACCTACTGATCCCAGAGCCCATCTCCCCTTCACCTACTGATCCCAGAGCCCATCAACCCTTCACCTACTGATCCCAGAGCCCATCTCCCTTCACCTACTGATCCCAGAGCCCATCTCCCCTTCACCTACTGATCCCAGAGCCCATCTACCTTTCACCTACTGATCCCAGAGTCCATCTGCCCTTCACCTACTGTTCCCAGAGCCCATCTCCCATTCACCTACTGATCCCAGAGCCCATCTCCCATTCACCTACTGATCCCAGAGCCCATCAGCCCTTCACCTACTGATCCCAGAGCCCATCTCCCCTTCACCTACTGATCCCAGAGCCCATCTCCCCTTCACCTACTGATCCCAGAGCCCATCAGCCCTTCACCTACTGATCCCAGAGCCCATCTCCCCTTCACCTACTGATCCCAGAGCCCATCAGCCCTTCACCTACTGATTACAGAGCCCATCTCCCCTTCACCTACTGATCCCAGAGCCCAGCTCCCCTTCACCTACTGATCCCAGAGCCCATCTCCCCTTCACCTACTGATCCCAGAGCCCATCAGCCCTTCACCTACTGATCCCAGAGCCCATCTCCCCTTCACCTTCTGATCCCAGAGCCCATCAGCCCTTCACCTACTGATCCCAGAGCCCATCTCCCCTTCACCTACTGATCCCAGAGCCCATCTCCCCTTCACGTACTGATCCCAGAGCCCATCAGCCCTTCACCTACTGATCGCAGAGCCCATCTACCCTTCACCTACTGATCCCAGAGCCCATCTCCCCTTCACCTACTGATCCCAGAGCCCATCAGCCCTTCACCTACTGATCCCAGAGCCCATCAGCCCTTCACCTGCTGATCCCAGAGCCCATCAGCCCTTCACCTGCTGCTCCCAGAGCCCATCTCCCCTTCACCTACTGATCCCAGAGCCAATCTACCCTTCACCTACTGATCCCAAAGCCCATCAGCCCTTCACCTACTGATCCCAGAGCCCATCTCCCCTTCACCTACTGATCCCAGAGCCCATCTCCCCTTCACCTACTGATCCCAGAGCCCATCTACCCTTCACCTACTGATCCCAGAGCCCATCTCCCCTTCACCTACTGATCCCAGAGCCCATCTCCCCTTCACCTACTGATCCCATAGCCCATCAGCCCTTCACCTACTGATCCCAGAGCCCATCAGCCCTTCACCTACTGATCCCAGAGCCCAGCTCCCCTTCACCTACTGATCCCAGAGCCCATCTCCCCTTCACCTACTGATCCCAGAGCCCATCAGCCCTTCACCTACTGATCCCAGAGCCCATCTCCCCTTCACCTTCTGATCCCAGAGCCCATAAGCCCTTCACCTACTGATCCCAGAGCCCATCTCCCCTTCACCTACTGATCCCAGAGCCCATCTCCCCTTCACGTACTGATCCCAGAGCCCATCAGCCCTTCACCTACTGATCCCAGAGCCCATCTACCCTTCACCTACTGATCCCAGAGCCCATCTCCCCTTCACCTACTGATCCCAGAGCCCATCAGCCCTTCACCTGCTGATCCAAGAGCCCATCAGCCCTTCACCTGCTGATCCCAGAGCCCATCAGCTCTTCACCTACTGATCCCAGAGCCCATCTACCCTTCACCTACTGATCCCAGAGCCCATCAGCCCTTCACCTACTGATCCCAGAGCCCATCTCCCCTTCACCTACTGATCCCAGAGCCCATCTCCCCTTCACCTACTGATCCCAGAGCCCATCTACCCTTCACCTACTGATCCCAGAGCCCATCTCCCCTTCACCTACTGATCCCAGAGCCCATCAGCCCTTCACCTACTGATCCCAGTGCCTATCAGCCCTTCACCTACTGATCCCAGAGCCCATCAGCCCTTCACCTACTGATCCCAGAGCCCATTTCCCCTTCACCTGCTGATCCCAGAGCCCATCAGCCCTTCACCTACTGATCCCAGAGCCCATCTACCCTTCACCTACTGATCCCAGAGCCCATCGGCCCTTCACCTACTGATCCCAGAGCCCATCTCCCCTTCACCTACTGATCCCAGAGCCCATCTCCCCTTCACCTACTGATCCCAGAGCCCATCTACCCTTCACCTACTGATCCCAGAGCCCATCTCCCCTTCACCTACTGATCCCAGAGCCCATCTCTCCTTCAGCTACTGATCCCAGAGCCCATCTACCCTTCACCTACTGATCCCAGAGCCCATCTCCCATTCACCTACTGATCCCAGAGCCCATCTCCCCTTCACCTACTGATCCCAGAGCCCATCAGCCCTTCACCTACTGATCCCAGAGCCCATCAGCCCTTCACCTACTGATCCCAGAGCCCATCTCCCCTTCACCTACTGATCCCAGAGTCCATCAGCCCTTCACCTACTGATCCCAGAGCCCATCTCCCCTTCACCTACTGATCCCAGAGCCCATCAGCCCTTCACCTACTGATCCCAGAGCCCATCTCCCCTTCACCTACTGATCCCAGAGCCCATCAACCCTTCAGCTACTGATCCCAGAGCCCATCTCCCTTCACCTACTGATCCCAGAGCCCATCTCCCCTTCACCTACTGATCCCAGAGCCCATCTCCCCTTCACCTACTGATCCCAGAGCCCATCTACCCTTCACCTACTGATCCCAGAGCCCATCTCCACTTCACCTACTGATCCCAGAGCCCATCTCCCCTTCAGCTACTGATCCCAGAGCCCATCTACACTTCACCTACTGATCCCAGAGCCCATCTCCCATTCACCTACTGATCCCAGAGCCCATCTCCCCTTCACCTACTGATCCCAGAGCCCATCAGCCCTTCACCTACTGATCCCAGAGCCCATCAGCCCTTCACCTACCGATCCCAGAGCCCATCAGCCCTTCACCTACTGATCACAGAGCCCATCTCGCCTTCACCTACTGATCCCAGAGCCCATCTCCCCTTCACCTACTGATCCCAGAGCCCATCAGCCCTTCACCCACTGGTCCCAGAGCCCATCAGCCCTTCACCCACTGATCCCAGAGCCCATCTCCCCTTCACCTACTTATCCCAGAGCCCATCTCCCCTTCACCTACTGATCCCAGAGTCCATCAGCCCTTCACCTACTGATCCCAGAGCCCATCTCCCCTTCACCTACTGATCCCAGAGCCCATCAGCCCTTCACCTACTGATCCCAGAGCCCATCTCCCCTTCACCTACTGATCCCAGAGCCCATCAACCCTTCACCTACTGATCCCAGAGCCCATCTCCCTTCACCTACTGATCCCAGAGCCCATCTCCCCTTCACCTACTGATCCCAGAGCCCATCTACCTTTCACCTACTGATCCCAGAGTCCATCTGCCCTTCACCTACTGTTCCCAGAGCCCTTCTCCCATTCACCTACTGATCCCAGAGCCCATCTCCCATTCACCTACTGATCCCAGAGCCCATCAGCCCTTCACCTACTGATCCCAGAGCCCATCAGCCCTTCACTTACTGATCCCAGAGCCCATCAGCCCTTCACCTACTGATCCCAGAGCCCATCTTCTCTTCACCTACTGATCCCAGAGCCCATCAGCCCTTTACCTACTGATCCCAGAGCCCATCAGCCCTTCACCTACTGATCCCAGAGCCCATCTCCCCTTCACCTACTGATCCCAGAGCCCATCCCTTCACCTACTGATCCCAGAGCCCATCAGCCCTTCACCTACTGATCCCAGAGCCCATCAGCCCTTCACCTACTGATCCCAGAGCCCATCTCCCCTTCACCTACTGATCCCAGAGCCCATCTCCCCTTCACCTACTGATCCCAGAGCCCATCAGCCCTTCACCTACTGATCCCAGAGCCCATCTCCCCTTCACCTACTGATCCCAGAGCCCATCAGCCCTTCACCTACTGATTACAGAGCCCATCTCCCCTTCACCTACTGATCCCAGAGCCCAGCTCCCCTTCACCTACTGATCCCAGAGCCCATCTCCCCTTCACCTACTGATCCCAGAGCCCATCAGCCCTTCACCTACTGATCCCAGAGCCCATCTCCCCTTCACCTTCTGATCCCAGAGCCCATCAGCCCTGCACCTACTGATCCCAGAGCCCATCTCCCCTTCACCTACTGATCCCAGAGCCCATCTCCCCTTCACGTACTGATCCCAGAGCCCATCAGCCCTTCACCTACTGATCGCAGAGCCCATCTACCCTTCACCTACTGATCCCAGAGCCCATCTCCCCTTCACCTACTGATCCCAGAGCCCATCAGCCCTTCACCTGCTGATCCCAGAGCCCATCAGCCCTTCACCTGCTGCTCCCAGAGCCCATCTCCCCTTAACCTACTGATCCCAGAGCCAATCTACCCTTCACCTACTGATCCCGAAGCCCATCAGCCCTTCACCTACTGATCCCAGAGCCCATCTCCCCTTCACCTACTGATCCCAGAGCCCATCTCCCCTTCACCTACTGATCCCAGAGCCCATCTACCCTTCACCTACTGATCCCAGAGCCCATCTCCCCTTCACCTACTGATCCCAGAGCCCATCTCCCCTTGACCTACTGATCCCATAGCCCATCAGCCCTTCACCTACTGATCCCAGAGCCCATCAGCCCTTCACCTACTGATCCCAGAGCCCAGCTCCCCTTCACCTACTGATCCCAGAGCCCATCTCCCCTTCACCTACTGATCCCAGAGCCCATCAGCCCTTCACCTACTGATCCCAGAGCCCATCTCCCCTTCACCTTCTGATCCCAGAGCCCATCAGCCCTTCACCTACTGATCCCAGAGCCCATCTTCCCTTCACCTACTGATCCCAGAGCCCATCTCCCCTTCACGTACTGATCCCAGAGCCCATCAGCCCTTCACCTACTGATCCCAGAGCCCATCTACCCTTCACCTACTGATCCCAGAGCCCATCTCCCCTTCACCTACTGATCCCAGAGCCCATCAGCCCTTCACCTGCTGATCCCAGAGCCCATCAGCCCTTCACCTGCTGATCCCAGAGCCCATCAGCCCTTCACCTACTGATCCCAGAGCCCATCTACCCTTCACCTACTGATCCCAGAGCCCATCAGCCCTTCACCTACTGATCCCAGAGCCCATCTCCCCTTCACCTACTGATCCCAGAGCCCATCTCCCCTTCACCTACTGATCCCAGAGCCCATCTACCCTTCACCTACTGATCCCAGAGCCCATCTCCCCTTCACCTACTGATCCCAGAGCCCATCAGCCCTTCACCTACTGATCCCAGTGCCTATCAGCCCTTCACCTACTGATCCCAGAGCCCATCAGCCCTTCACCTACTGATCCCAGAGCCCATTTCCCCTTCACCTGCTGATCCCAGAGCCCATCAGCCCTTCACCTACTGATCCCAGAGCCCATCTACCCTTCACCTACTGATCCCAGAGCCCATCAGCCCTTCACCTACTGATCCCAGAGCCCATCTCCCCTTCACCTACTGATCCCAGAGCCCATCTCCCCTTCACCTACTGATCCCAGAGCCCATCTACCCTTCACCTACTGATCCCAGAGCCCATCTCCCCTTCACCTACTGATCCCAGAGCCCATCTCCCCTTCAGCTACTGATCCCAGAGCCCATCTACCCTTCACCTACTGATCCCAGAGCCCATCTCCCATTCACCTACTGATCCCAGAGCCCATCTCCCCTTCACCTACTGATCCCAGAGCCCATCAGCCCTTCACCTACTGATCCCAGAGCCCATCAGCCCTTCACCTACTGATCCCAGAGCCCATCTCCCCTTCACCTACTGATCCCAGAGTCCATCAGCCCTTCACCTACTGATCCCAGAGCCCATCTCCCCTTCACCTACTGATCCCAGAGCCCATCAGCCCTTCACCTACTGATCCCAGAGCCCATCTCCCCTTCACCTACTGATCCCAGAGCCCATCAACCCTTCACCTACTGATCCCAGAGCCCATCTCCCTTCACCTACTGATCCCAGAGCCCATCTCCCCTTCACCTACTGATCCCAGAGCCCATCTACCTTTCACCTACTGATCCCAGAGTCCATCTGCCCTTCACTTACTGTTCCCAGAGCCCATCTCCCATTCACCTACTGATCCCAGAGCCCATCTCCCATTCACCTACTGATCCCAGAGCCCATCAGCCCTTCACCTACTGATCCCAGAGCCCATCAGCCCTTCACTTACTGATCCCAGAGCCCATCAGCCCTTCACCTACTGATCCCAGAGCCCATCTCCTCTTCACCTACTGATCCCAGAGCCCATCAGCCCTTTACCTACTGATCCCAGAGCCCATCAGCCCTTCACCTACTGATCCCAGAGCCCATCTCCCCTTCACCTACTGATCCCAGAGCCCATCCCTTCACCTACTGATCCCAGAGCCCATCAGCCCTTCACCTACTGATCCCAGAGCCCATCAGCCCTTCACCTACTGATCCCAGAGCCCAGCTCCCCTTCACCTACTGATCCCAGAGCCCATCTCCCCTTCACCTACTGATCCCAGAGCCCATCAGCCCTTCACCTACTGATCCCAGAGCCCATCTCCCCTTCACCTACTGATCCAGAGCCCATCAGCCCTTCACCTACTGATTACAGAGCCCATCTCCCCTTCACCTACTGATCCCAGAGCCCAGCTCCCCTTCACCTACTGATCCCAGAGCCCATCTCCCCTTCACCTACTGATCCCAGAGCCCATCAGCCCTTCACCTACTGATCCCAGAGCCCATCTCCCCTTCACCTTCTGATCCCAGAGCCCATCAGCCCTTCACCTACTGATCCCAGAGCCCATCTCCCCTTCACCTACTGATCCCAGAGCCCATCTCCCCTTCACGTACTGATCCCAGAGCCCATCAGCCCTTCACCTACTGATCCCAGAGCCCATCTACCCTTCACCTACTGATCCCAGAGCCCATCTCCCCTTCACCTACTGATCCCAGAGCCCATCAGCCCTTCACCTACTGATCCCAGAGCCCATCAGCCCTTCACCTGCTGATCCCAGAGCCCATCAGCCCTTCACCTGCTGATCCCAGAGCCCATCAGCCCTTCACCTACTGATCCCAGAGCCCATCTACCCTTCACCTACTGATCCCAGAGCCCATCAGCCCTTCACCTACTGATCCCAGAGCCCATCTCCCCTTCACCTACTGATCCCAGAGCCCATCTCCCCTTCACCTACTGATCCCAGAGCCCATCTACCCTTCACCTACTGATCCCAGAGCCCATCTCCCCTTCACCTACTGATCCCAGAGCCCATCTCCCCTTCAGCTACTGATCCCAGAGCCCATCTACCCTTCACCTACTGATCCCAGAGCCCATCTCCCCTTCACCTGCTGATCCCAGAGCCCATCAGCCCTTCACCTACTGATCCCAGAGCCCATCAACCCTTCACCTACTGATCCCAGAGCCCATCAGCCCTTCACCTACTGATCCCAGAGCCCATCTCCCCTTCACCTACTGATCCCAGAGCCCATCTACCCTTCACCTACTGATCCCAGAGCCCATCTCCCCTTCACCTACTGATCCCAGAGCCCATCTCCCCTTCACCTACTGATCCCATAGCCCATCAGCCCTTCACCTACTGATCCCAGAGCCCATCAGCCCTTCTCCTGCTGATCCCAGAGCCCATCTCCCCTTCACCTACTGATCCCAGAGCCCATCAGCCCCTCACCTACTGATCCCAGTGCCTATCAGCCCTTCACCTGCTGATCCCGGAGCCCATCAGCCCTTCACCTGCTGATCCCAGAGCCCATCTCCCCTTCACCTACTGATCCCAGAGCCCATCTACCCTTCACCTACTGATCCCAGAGCCCATCTCCCATTCACCTACTGATCCCAGAGCCCATCTCCCCTTCACCTACTGATCCCAGAGCCCATCAGCCCTTCACCTACTGATGCCAGAGCCCATCAGCCCTTCACCTACTGATCCCAGAGCCCATCTCCCCTTCACCTACTGATCCCAGTCCATCAGCCCTTCACCTACTGATCCCAGAGCCCATCTCCCCTTCACCTACTGATCCCAGAGCCCATCAGCCCTTCACCTACTGATCCCAGAGCCCATCTCCCCTTCACCTACTGATCCCAGAGCCCATCAACCCTTCACCTACTGATCCCAGAGCCCATCTCCCTTCACCTACTGATCCCAGAGCCCATCTCCCCTTCAGCTACTGATCCCAGAGCCCATCTACCTTTCACCTACTGATCCCAGAGTCCATCTGCCCTTCTCCTACTGTTCCCAGAGCCCATCTCCCATTCACCTACTGATCCCAGAGCCCATCTCCCATTCACCTACTGATCCCAGAGCCCATCAGCCCTTCACCTACTGATCCCAGAGCCCATCAGCCCTTCACTTACTGATCCCAGAGCCCATCAGCCCTTCACCTACTGATCCCAGAGCCCATCTCCTCTTCACCTACTGATCCCAGAGCCCATCAGCCCTTCACCTACTGATCCCAGAGCCCATCTCCCCTTCACCTACTGATCCCAGAGCCCATCTACCCTTCACCTACTGATCCCAGAGCCCATCTCCCCTTCACCTACTGATCCCAGAGCCCATCTCCCCTTCAGCTACTGATCCCAGAGCCCATCTACCCTTCACCTACTGATCCCAGAGCCCATCTCCCCTTCACCTGCTGATCCCAGAGCCCATCAGCCCTTCACCTACTGATCCCAGAGCCCATCAACCCTTCACCTACTGATCCCAGAGCCCATCAGCCCTTCACCTACTGATCCCAGAGCCCATCTCCCCTTCACCTACTGATCCCAGAGCCCATCTCCCATTCACCTACTGATCCCAGAGCCCATCTCCCCTTCACCTACTGATCCCAGAGCCCATCTCCCCTTCACCTACTGATCCCATAGCCCATCAGCCCTTCACCTACTGATCCCAGAGCCCATCAGCCCTTCACCTGCTGATCCCAGAGCCCATCTCCCCTTCACCTACTGATCCCAGAGCCCATCAGCCCCTCACCTACTGATCCCAGTGCCTATCAGCCCTTCACCTGCTGATCCCGGAGCCCATCAGCCCTTCACCTGCTGATCCCAGAGCCCATCTCCCCTTCACCTACTGATCCCAGAGCCCATCTACCCTTCACCTACTGATCCCAGAGCCCATCTCCCATTCACCTACTGATCCCAGAGCCCATCTCCCCTTCACCTACTGATCCCAGAGCCCATCAGCCCTTCACCTACTGATGCCAGAGCCCATCAGCCCTTCACCTACTGATCCCAGAGCCCATCTCCCCTTCACCTACTGATCCCAGTCCATCAGCCCTTCACCTACTGATCCCAGAGCCCATCTCCCCTTCACCTACTGATCCCAGAGCCCATCAGCCCTTCACCTACTGATCCCAGAGCCCATCTCCCCTTCACCTACTGATCCCAGAGCCCATCAACCCTTCACCTACTGATCCCAGAGCCCATCTCCCTTCACCTACTGATCCCAGAGCCCATCTCCCCTTCAGCTACTGATCCCAGAGCCCATCTACCTTTCACCTACTGATCCCAGAGTCCATCTGCCCTTCTCCTACTGTTCCCAGAGCCCATCTCCCATTCACCTACTGATCCCAGAGCCCATCTCCCATTCACCTACTGATCCCAGAGCCCATCAGCCCTTCACCTACTGATCCCAGAGCCCATCAGCCCTTCACTTACTGATCCCAGAGCCCATCAGCCCTTCACCTACTGATCCCAGAGCCCATCTCCTCTTCACCTACTGATCCCAGAGCCCATCTACCCTTCACCTACTGATCCCAGAGCCCATCTCCCATTCACCTACTGATCCCAGAGCCCATCTCCCCTTCACCTACTGATCCCAGAGCCCATCAGCCCTTCACCTACTGATGCCAGAGCCCATCAGCCCTTCACCTACTGATCCCAGAGCCCATCAGCCCTTCACCTACTGATCCCAGAGCCCAGCTCCCCTTCACCTACTGATCCCAGAGCCCATCTCCCCTTCACCTACTGATCCCAGAGCCCATCAGCCCTTTACCTACTGATCCCAGAGCCCATCAGCCCTTCACCTACTGATCCCAGAGCCCATCTCCCCTTCACCTACTGATCCCAGAGCCCATCCCTTCACCTACTGATCCCAGAGCCCATCAGCCCTTCACCTACTGATCCCAGAGCCCATCAGCCCTTCACCTACTGATCCCAGAGCCCAGCTCCCCTTCACCTACTGATCCCAGAGCCCATCTCCCCTTCACCTACTGATCCCAGAGCCCATCAGCCCTTCACCTACTGATCCCAGAGCCCATCTCCCCTTCACCTACTGATCCAGAGCCCATCAGCCCTTCACCTACTGATTACAGAGCCCATCTCCCCTTCACCTACTGATCCCAGAGCCCAGCTCCCCTTCACCTACTGATCCCAGAGCCCATCTCCCCTTCACCTACTGATCCCAGAGCCCATCAGCCCTTCACCTACTGATCCCAGAGCCCATCTCCCCTTCACCTACTGATCCCAGAGCCCATCAACCCTTCACCTACTGATCCCAGAGCCCATCAGCCCTTCACCTACTGATCCCAGAGCCCATCTCCCCTTCACCTACTGATCCCAGAGCCCATCTACCCTTCACCTACTGATCCCAGAGCCCATCTCCCCTTCACCTACTGATCCCAGAGCCCATCTCCCCTTCACCTACTGATCCCATAGCCCATCAGCCCTTCACCTACTGATCCCAGAGCCCATCAGCCCTTCACCTGCTGATCCCAGAGCCCATCTCCCCTTCACCTACTGATCCCAGAGCCCATCAGCCCTTCACCTACCGATCCCAGAGCCCATCAGCCCTTCACCTACTGATCACAGAGCCCATCTCGCCTTCACCTACTGATCCCAGAGCCCATCTCCCCTTCACCTACTGATCCCAGAGCCCATCAGCCCTTCACCCACTGGTCCCAGAGCCCATCAGCCCTTCACCCACTGATCCCAGAGCCCATCTCCCCTTCACCTACTTATCCCAGAGCCCATCTCCCCTTCACCTACTGATCCCAGAGTCCATCAGCCCTTCACCTACTGATCCCAGAGCCCATCTCCCCTTCACCTACTGATCCCAGAGCCCATCAGCCCTTCACCTACTGATCCCAGAGCCCATCTCCCCTTCACCTACTGATCCCAGAGCCCATCAACCCTTCACCTACTGATCCCAGAGCCCATCTCCCTTCACCTACTGATCCCAGAGCCCATCTCCCCTTCACCTACTGATCCCAGAGCCCATCTACCTTTCACCTACTGATCCCAGAGTCCATCTGCCCTTCACCTACTGTTCCCAGAGCCCTTCTCCCATTCACCTACTGATCCCAGAGCCCATCTCCCATTCACCTACTGATCCCAGAGCCCATCAGCCCTTCACCTACTGATCCCAGAGCCCATCAGCCCTTCACTTACTGATCCCAGAGCCCATCTCCCCTTCACCTACTGATCCCAGAGCCCATCTACCCTTCACCTACTGATCCCAGAGCCCATCTCCCCTTCACCTACTGATCCCAGAGCCCATCTCCCCTTCAGCTACTGATCCCAGAGCCCATCTACCCTTCACCTACTGATCCCAGAGCCCATCTCCCCTTCACCTGCTGATCCCAGAGCCCATCAGCCCTTCACCTACTGATCCCAGAGCCCATCAACCCTTCACCTACTGATCCCAGAGCCCATCAGCCCTTCACCTACTGATCCCAGAGCCCATCTCCCCTTCACCTACTGATCCCAGAGCCCATCTCCCATTCACCTACTGATCCCAGAGCCCATCTCCCCTTCACCTACTGATCCCAGAGCCCATCTCCCCTTCACCTACTGATCCCATAGCCCATCAGCCCTTCACCTACTGATCCCAGAGCCCATCAGCCCTTCACCTGCTGATCCCAGAGCCCATCTCCCCTTCACCTACTGATCCCAGAGCCCATCAGCCCCTCACCTACTGATCCCAGTGCCTATCAGCCCTTCACCTGCTGATCCCGGAGCCCATCAGCCCTTCACCTGCTGATCCCAGAGCCCATCTCCCCTTCACCTACTGATCCCAGAGCCCATCTACCCTTCACCTACTGATCCCAGAGCCCATCTCCCATTCACCTACTGATCCCAGAGCCCATCTCCCCTTCACCTACTGATCCCAGAGCCCATCAGCCCTTCACCTACTGATGCCAGAGCCCATCAGCCCTTCACCTACTGATCCCAGAGCCCATCTCCCCTTCACCTACTGATCCCAGTCCATCAGCCCTTCACCTACTGATCCCAGAGCCCATCTCCCCTTCACCTACTGATCCCAGAGCCCATCAGCCCTTCACCTACTGATCCCAGAGCCCATCTCCCCTTCACCTACTGATCCCAGAGCCCATCAACCCTTCACCTACTGATCCCAGAGCCCATCTCCCTTCACCTACTGATCCCAGAGCCCATCTCCCCTTCAGCTACTGATCCCAGAGCCCATCTACCTTTCACCTACTGATCCCAGAGTCCATCTGCCCTTCTCCTACTGTTCCCAGAGCCCATCTCCCATTCACCTACTGATCCCAGAGCCCATCTCCCATTCACCTACTGATCCCAGAGCCCATCAGCCCTTCACCTACTGATCCCAGAGCCCATCAGCCCTTCACTTACTGATCCCAGAGCCCATCAGCCCTTCACCTACTGATCCCAGAGCCCATCTCCTCTTCACCTACTGATCCCAGAGCCCATCTACCCTTCACCTACTGATCCCAGAGCCCATCTCCCATTCACCTACTGATCCCAGAGCCCATCTCCCCTTCACCTACTGATCCCAGAGCCCATCAGCCCTTCACCTACTGATGCCAGAGCCCATCAGCCCTTCACCTACTGATCCCAGAGCCCATCAGCCCTTCACCTACTGATCCCAGAGCCCAGCTCCCCTTCACCTACTGATCCCAGAGCCCATCTCCCCTTCACCTACTGATCCCAGAGCCCATCAGCCCTTTACCTACTGATCCCAGAGCCCATCAGCCCTTCACCTACTGATCCCAGAGCCCATCTCCCCTTCACCTACTGATCCCAGAGCCCATCCCTTCACCTACTGATCCCAGAGCCCATCAGCCCTTCACCTACTGATCCCAGAGCCCATCAGCCCTTCACCTACTGATCCCAGAGCCCAGCTCCCCTTCACCTACTGATCCCAGAGCCCATCTCCCCTTCACCTACTGATCCCAGAGCCCATCAGCCCTTCACCTACTGATCCCAGAGCCCATCTCCCCTTCACCTACTGATCCAGAGCCCATCAGCCCTTCACCTACTGATTACAGAGCCCATCTCCCCTTCACCTACTGATCCCAGAGCCCAGCTCCCCTTCACCTACTGATCCCAGAGCCCATCTCCCCTTCACCTACTGATCCCAGAGCCCATCAGCCCTTCACCTACTGATCCCAGAGCCCATCTCCCCTTCACCTACTGATCCCAGAGCCCATCAACCCTTCACCTACTGATCCCAGAGCCCATCAGCCCTTCACCTACTGATCCCAGAGCCCATCTCCCCTTCACCTACTGATCCCAGAGCCCATCTACCCTTCACCTACTGATCCCAGAGCCCATCTCCCCTTCACCTACTGATCCCAGAGCCCATCTCCCCTTCACCTACTGATCCCATAGCCCATCAGCCCTTCACCTACTGATCCCAGAGCCCATCAGCCCTTCACCTGCTGATCCCAGAGCCCATCTCCCCTTCACCTACTGATCCCAGAGCCCATCAGCCCTTCACCTACCGATCCCAGAGCCCATCAGCCCTTCACCTACTGATCACAGAGCCCATCTCGCCTTCACCTACTGATCCCAGAGCCCATCTCCCCTTCACCTACTGATCCCAGAGCCCATCAGCCCTTCACCCACTGGTCCCAGAGCCCATCAGCCCTTCACCCACTGATCCCAGAGCCCATCTCCCCTTCACCTACTTATCCCAGAGCCCATCTCCCCTTCACCTACTGATCCCAGAGTCCATCAGCCCTTCACCTACTGATCCCAGAGCCCATCTCCCCTTCACCTACTGATCCCAGAGCCCATCAGCCCTTCACCTACTGATCCCAGAGCCCATCTCCCCTTCACCTACTGATCCCAGAGCCCATCAACCCTTCACCTACTGATCCCAGAGCCCATCTCCCTTCACCTACTGATCCCAGAGCCCATCTCCCCTTCACCTACTGATCCCAGAGCCCATCTACCTTTCACCTACTGATCCCAGAGTCCATCTGCCCTTCACCTACTGTTCCCAGAGCCCTTCTCCCATTCACCTACTGATCCCAGAGCCCATCTCCCATTCACCTACTGATCCCAGAGCCCATCAGCCCTTCACCTACTGATCCCAGAGCCCATCAGCCCTTCACTTACTGATCCCAGAGCCCATCAGCCCTTCACCTACTGATCCCAGAGCCCATCTTCTCTTCACCTACTGATCCCAGAGCCCATCAGCCCTTTACCTACTGATCCCAGAGCCCATCAGCCCTTCACCTACTGATCCCAGAGCCCATCTCCCCTTCACCTACTGATCCCAGAGCCCATCCCTTCACCTACTGATCCCAGAGCCCATCAGCCCTTCACCTACTGATCCCAGAGCCCATCAGCCCTTCACCTACTGATCCCAGAGCCCATCTCCCCTTCACCTACTGATCCCAGAGCCCATCTCCCCTTCACCTACTGATCCCAGAGCCCATCAGCCCTTCACCTACTGATCCCAGAGCCCATCTCCCCTTCACCTACTGATCCCAGAGCCCATCAGCCCTTCACCTACTGATTACAGAGCCCATCTCCCCTTCACCTACTGATCCCAGAGCCCAGCTCCCCTTCACCTACTGATCCCAGAGCCCATCTCCCCTTCACCTACTGATCCCAGAGCCCATCAGCCCTTCACCTACTGATCCCAGAGCCCATCTCCCCTTCACCTTCTGATCCCAGAGCCCATCAGCCCTGCACCTACTGATCCCAGAGCCCATCTCCCCTTCACCTACTGATCCCAGAGCCCATCTCCCCTTCACGTACTGATCCCAGAGCCCATCAGCCCTTCACCTACTGATCGCAGAGCCCATCTACCCTTCACCTACTGATCCCAGAGCCCATCTCCCCTTCACCTACTGATCCCAGAGCCCATCAGCCCTTCACCTGCTGATCCCAGAGCCCATCAGCCCTTCACCTGCTGCTCCCAGAGCCCATCTCCCCTTCACCTACTGATCCCAGAGCCAATCTACCCTTCACCTACTGATCCCGAAGCCCATCAGCCCTTCACCTACTGATCCCAGAGCCCATCTCCCCTTCACCTACTGATCCCAGAGCCCATCTCCCCTTCACCTACTGATCCCAGAGCCCATCTACCCTTCACCTACTGATCCCAGAGCCCATCTCCCCTTCACCTACTGATCCCAGAGCCCATCTCCCCTTGACCTACTGATCCCATAGCCCATCAGCCCTTCACCTACTGATCCCAGAGCCCATCAGCCCTTCACCTACTGATCCCAGAGCCCAGCTCCCCTTCACCTACTGATCCCAGAGCCCATCTCCCCTTCACCTACTGATCCCAGAGCCCATCAGCCCTTCACCTACTGATCCCAGAGCCCATCTCCCCTTCACCTTCTGATCCCAGAGCCCATCAGCCCTTCACCTACTGATCCCAGAGCCCATCTTCCCTTCACCTACTGATCCCAGAGCCCATCTCCCCTTCACGTACTGATCCCAGAGCCCATCAGCCCTTCACCTACTGATCCCAGAGCCCATCTACCCTTCACCTACTGATCCCAGAGCCCATCTCCCCTTCACCTACTGATCCCAGAGCCCATCAGCCCTTCACCTGCTGATCCCAGAGCCCATCAGCCCTTCACCTGCTGATCCCAGAGCCCATCAGCCCTTCACCTACTGATCCCAGAGCCCATCTACCCTTCACCTACTGATCCCAGAGCCCATCAGCCCTTCACCTACTGATCCCAGAGCCCATCTCCCCTTCACCTACTGATCCCAGAGCCCATCTCCCCTTCACCTACTGATCCCAGAGCCCATCTACCCTTCACCTACTGATCCCAGAGCCCATCTCCCCTTCACCTACTGATCCCAGAGCCCATCAGCCCTTCACCTACTGATCCCAGTGCCTATCAGCCCTTCACCTACTGATCCCAGAGCCCATCAGCCCTTCACCTACTGATCCCAGAGCCCATTTCCCCTTCACCTGCTGATCCCAGAGCCCATCAGCCCTTCACCTACTGATCCCAGAGCCCATCTACCCTTCACCTACTGATCCCAGAGCCCATCAGCCCTTCACCTACTGATCCCAGAGCCCATCTCCCCTTCACCTACTGATCCCAGAGCCCATCTCCCCTTCACCTACTGATCCCAGAGCCCATCTACCCTTCACCTACTGATCCCAGAGCCCATCTCCCCTTCACCTACTGATCCCAGAGCCCATCTCCCCTTCAGCTACTGATCCCAGAGCCCATCTACCCTTCACCTACTGATCCCAGAGCCCATCTCCCATTCACCTACTGATCCCAGAGCCCATCTCCCCTTCACCTACTGATCCCAGAGCCCATCAGCCCTTCACCTACTGATCCCAGAGCCCATCAGCCCTTCACCTACTGATCCCAGAGCCCATCTCCCCTTCACCTACTGATCCCAGAGTCCATCAGCCCTTCACCTACTGATCCCAGAGCCCATCTCCCCTTCACCTACTGATCCCAGAGCCCATCAGCCCTTCACCTACTGATCCCAGAGCCCATCTCCCCTTCACCTACTGATCCCAGAGCCCATCAACCCTTCACCTACTGATCCCAGAGCCCATCTCCCTTCACCTACTGATCCCAGAGCCCATCTCCCCTTCACCTACTGATCCCAGAGCCCATCTACCTTTCACCTACTGATCCCAGAGTCCATCTGCCCTTCACTTACTGTTCCCAGAGCCCATCTCCCATTCACCTACTGATCCCAGAGCCCATCTCCCATTCACCTACTGATCCCAGAGCCCATCAGCCCTTCACCTACTGATCCCAGAGCCCATCAGCCCTTCACTTACTGATCCCAGAGCCCATCAGCCCTTCACCTACTGATCCCAGAGCCCATCTCCTCTTCACCTACTGATCCCAGAGCCCATCAGCCCTTTACCTACTGATCCCAGAGCCCATCAGCCCTTCACCTACTGATCCCAGAGCCCATCTCCCCTTCACCTACTGATCCCAGAGCCCATCCCTTCACCTACTGATCCCAGAGCCCATCAGCCCTTCACCTACTGATCCCAGAGCCCATCAGCCCTTCACCTACTGATCCCAGAGCCCAGCTCCCCTTCACCTACTGATCCCAGAGCCCATCTCCCCTTCACCTACTGATCCCAGAGCCCATCAGCCCTTCACCTACTGATCCCAGAGCCCATCTCCCCTTCACCTACTGATCCAGAGCCCATCAGCCCTTCACCTACTGATTACAGAGCCCATCTCCCCTTCACCTACTGATCCCAGAGCCCAGCTCCCCTTCACCTACTGATCCCAGAGCCCATCTCCCCTTCACCTACTGATCCCAGAGCCCATCAGCCCTTCACCTACTGATCCCAGAGCCCATCTCCCCTTCACCTTCTGATCCCAGAGCCCATCAGCCCTTCACCTACTGATCCCAGAGCCCATCTCCCCTTCACCTACTGATCCCAGAGCCCATCTCCCCTTCACGTACTGATCCCAGAGCCCATCAGCCCTTCACCTACTGATCCCAGAGCCCATCTACCCTTCACCTACTGATCCCAGAGCCCATCTCCCCTTCACCTACTGATCCCAGAGCCCATCAGCCCTTCACCTACTGATCCCAGAGCCCATCAGCCCTTCACCTGCTGATCCCAGAGCCCATCAGCCCTTCACCTGCTGATCCCAGAGCCCATCAGCCCTTCACCTACTGATCCCAGAGCCCATCTACCCTTCACCTACTGATCCCAGAGCCCATCAGCCCTTCACCTACTGATCCCAGAGCCCATCTCCCCTTCACCTACTGATCCCAGAGCCCATCTCCCCTTCACCTACTGATCCCAGAGCCCATCTACCCTTCACCTACTGATCCCAGAGCCCATCTCCCCTTCACCTACTGATCCCAGAGCCCATCTCCCCTTCAGCTACTGATCCCAGAGCCCATCTACCCTTCACCTACTGATCCCAGAGCCCATCTCCCCTTCACCTGCTGATCCCAGAGCCCATCAGCCCTTCACCTACTGATCCCAGAGCCCATCAACCCTTCACCTACTGATCCCAGAGCCCATCAGCCCTTCACCTACTGATCCCAGAGCCCATCTCCCCTTCACCTACTGATCCCAGAGCCCATCTACCCTTCACCTACTGATCCCAGAGCCCATCTCCCCTTCACCTACTGATCCCAGAGCCCATCTCCCCTTCACCTACTGATCCCATAGCCCATCAGCCCTTCACCTACTGATCCCAGAGCCCATCAGCCCTTCACCTGCTGATCCCAGAGCCCATCTCCCCTTCACCTACTGATCCCAGAGCCCATCAGCCCCTCACCTACTGATCCCAGTGCCTATCAGCCCTTCACCTGCTGATCCCGGAGCCCATCAGCCCTTCACCTGCTGATCCCAGAGCCCATCTCCCCTTCACCTACTGATCCCAGAGCCCATCTACCCTTCACCTACTGATCCCAGAGCCCATCTCCCATTCACCTACTGATCCCAGAGCCCATCTCCCCTTCACCTACTGATCCCAGAGCCCATCAGCCCTTCACCTACTGATGCCAGAGCCCATCAGCCCTTCACCTACTGATCCCAGAGCCCATCTCCCCTTCACCTACTGATCCCAGTCCATCAGCCCTTCACCTACTGATCCCAGAGCCCATCTCCCCTTCACCTACTGATCCCAGAGCCCATCTCCCCTTCACCTACTGATCCCAGAGCCCATCAACCCTTCACCTACTGATCCCAGAGCCCATCTCCCTTCACCTACTGATCCCAGAGCCCATCTCCCCTTCAGCTACTGATCCCAGAGCCCATCTACCTTTCACCTACTGATCCCAGAGTCCATCTGCCCTTCTCCTACTGTTCCCAGAGCCCATCTCCCATTCACCTACTGATCCCAGAGCCCATCTCCCATTCACCTACTGATCCCAGAGCCCATCAGCCCTTCACCTACTGATCCCAGAGCCCATCAGCCCTTCACTTACTGATCCCAGAGCCCATCAGCCCTTCACCTACTGATCCCAGAGCCCATCTCCTCTTCACCTACTGATCCCAGAGCCCATCAGCCCTTCACCTACTGATCCCAGAGCCCATCTCCCCTTCACCTACTGATCCCAGAGCCCATCTACCCTTCACCTACTGATCCCAGAGCCCATCTCCCCTTCACCTACTGATCCCAGAGCCCATCTCCCCTTCAGCTACTGATCCCAGAGCCCATCTACCCTTCACCTACTGATCCCAGAGCCCATCTCCCCTTCACCTGCTGATCCCAGAGCCCATCAGCCCTTCACCAACTGATCCCAGAGCCCATCAACCCTTCACCTACTGATCCCAGAGCCCATCAGCCCTTCACCTACTGATCCCAGAGCCCATCTCCCCTTCACCTACTGATCCCAGAGCCCATCTCCCCTTCACCTACTGATCCCAGAGCCCATCTCCCCTTCACCTACTGATCCCAGAGCCCATCTCCCCTTCACCTACTGATCCCATAGCCCATCAGCCCTTCACCTACTGATCCCAGAGCCCATCAGCCCTTCACCTGCTGATCCCAGAGCCCATCTCCCCTTCACCTACTGATCCCAGAGCCCATCAGCCCCTCACCTACTGATCCCAGTGCCTATCAGCCCTTCACCTGCTGATCCCGGAGCCCATCAGCCCTTCACCTGCTGATCCCAGAGCCCATCTCCCCTTCACCTACTGATCCCAGAGCCCATCTACCCTTCACCTACTGATCCCAGAGCCCATCTCCCATTCACCTACTGATCCCAGAGCCCATCTCCCCTTCACCTACTGATCCCAGAGCCCATCAGCCCTTCACCTACTGATGCCAGAGCCCATCAGCCCTTCACCTACTGATCCCAGAGCCCATCTCCCCTTCACCTACTGATCCCAGTCCATCAGCCCTTCACCTACTGATCCCAGAGCCCATCTCCCCTTCACCTACTGATCCCAGAGCCCATCAGCCCTTCACCTACTGATCCCAGAGCCCATCTCCCCTTCACCTACTGATCCCAGAGCCCATCAACCCTTCACCTACTGATCCCAGAGCCCATCTCCCTTCACCTACTGATCCCAGAGCCCATCTCCCCTTCAGCTACTGATCCCAGAGCCCATCTACCTTTCACCTACTGATCCCAGAGTCCATCTGCCCTTCTCCTACTGTTCCCAGAGCCCATCTCCCATTCACCTACTGATCCCAGAGCCCATCTCCCATTCACCTACTGATCCCAGAGCCCATCAGCCCTTCACCTACTGATCCCAGAGCCCATCAGCCCTTCACTTACTGATCCCAGAGCCCATCAGCCCTTCACCTACTGATCCCAGAGCCCATCTCCTCTTCACCTACTGATCCCAGAGCCCATCTACCCTTCACCTACTGATCCCAGAGCCCATCTCCCATTCACCTACTGATCCCAGAGCCCATCTCCCCTTCACCTACTGATCCCAGAGCCCATCAGCCCTTCACCTACTGATGCCAGAGCCCATCAGCCCTTCACCTACTGATCCCAGAGCCCATCAGCCCTTCACCTACTGATCCCAGAGCCCAGCTCCCCTTCACCTACTGATCCCAGAGCCCATCTCCCCTTCACCTACTGATCCCAGAGCCCATCAGCCCTTTACCTACTGATCCCAGAGCCCATCAGCCCTTCACCTACTGATCCCAGAGCCCATCTCCCCTTCACCTACTGATCCCAGAGCCCATCCCTTCACCTACTGATCCCAGAGCCCATCAGCCCTTCACCTACTGATCCCAGAGCCCATCAGCCCTTCACCTACTGATCCCAGAGCCCAGCTCCCCTTCACCTACTGATCCCAGAGCCCATCTCCCCTTCACCTACTGATCCCAGAGCCCATCAGCCCTTCACCTACTGATCCCAGAGCCCATCTCCCCTTCACCTACTGATCCAGAGCCCATCAGCCCTTCACCTACTGATTACAGAGCCCATCTCCCCTTCACCTACTGATCCCAGAGCCCAGCTCCCCTTCACCTACTGATCCCAGAGCCCATCTCCCCTTCACCTACTGATCCCAGAGCCCATCAGCCCTTCACCTACTGATCCCAGAGCCCATCTCCCCTTCACCTTCTGATCCCAGAGCCCATCAGCCCTTCACCTACTGATCCCAGAGCCCATCTCCCCTTCACCTACTGATCCCAGAGCCCATCTCCCCTTCACGTACTGATCCCAGAGCCCATCAGCCCTTCACCTACTGATCCCAGAGCCCATCTACCCTTCACCTACTGATCCCAGAGCCCATCTCCCCTTCACCTACTGATCCCAGAGCCCATCAGCCCTTCACCTACTGATCCCAGAGCCCATCAGCCCTTCACCTGCTGATCCCAGAGCCCATCAGCCCTTCACCTGCTGATCCCAGAGCCCATCAGCCCTTCACCTACTGATCCCAGAGCCCATCTACCCTTCACCTACTGATCCCAGAGCCCATCAGCCCTTCACCTACTGATCCCAGAGCCCATCTCCCCTTCACCTACTGATCCCAGAGCCCATCTCCCCTTCACCTACTGATCCCAGAGCCCATCTACCCTTCACCTACTGATCCCAGAGCCCATCTCCCCTTCACCTACTGATCCCAGAGCCCATCTCCCCTTCAGCTACTGATCCCAGAGCCCATCTACCCTTCACCTACTGATCCCAGAGCCCATCTCCCCTTCACCTGCTGATCCCAGAGCCCATCAGCCCTTCACCTACTGATCCCAGAGCCCATCAACCCTTCACCTACTGATCCCAGAGCCCATCAGCCCTTCACCTACTGATCCCAGAGCCCATCTCCCCTTCACCTACTGATCCCAGAGCCCATCTACCCTTCACCTACTGATCCCAGAGCCCATCTCCCCTTCACCTACTGATCCCAGAGCCCATCTCCCCTTCACCTACTGATCCCATAGCCCATCAGCCCTTCACCTACTGATCCCAGAGCCCATCAGCCCTTCACCTGCTGATCCCAGAGCCCATCTCCCCTTCACCTACTGATCCCAGAGCCCATCAGCCCCTCACCTACTGATCCCAGTGCCTATCAGCCCTTCACCTGCTGATCCCGGAGCCCATCAGCCCTTCACCTGCTGATCCCAGAGCCCATCTCCCCTTCACCTACTGATCCCAGAGCCCATCTACCCTTCACCTACTGATCCCAGAGCCCATCTCCCATTCACCTACTGATCCCAGAGCCCATCTCCCCTTCACCTACTGATCCCAGAGCCCATCAGCCCTTCACCTACTGATGCCAGAGCCCATCAGCCCTTCACCTACTGATCCCAGAGCCCATCTCCCCTTCACCTACTGATCCCAGTCCATCAGCCCTTCACCTACTGATCCCAGAGCCCATCTCCCCTTCACCTACTGATCCCAGAGCCCATCAGCCCTTCACCTACTGATCCCAGAGCCCATCTCCCCTTCACCTACTGATCCCAGAGCCCATCAACCCTTCACCTACTGATCCCAGAGCCCATCTCCCTTCACCTACTGATCCCAGAGCCCATCTCCCCTTCAGCTACTGATCCCAGAGCCCATCTACCTTTCACCTACTGATCCCAGAGTCCATCTGCCCTTCTCCTACTGTTCCCAGAGCCCATCTCCCATTCACCTACTGATCCCAGAGCCCATCTCCCATTCACCTACTGATCCCAGAGCCCATCAGCCCTTCACCTACTGATCCCAGAGCCCATCAGCCCTTCACTTACTGATCCCAGAGCCCATCAGCCCTTCACCTACTGATCCCAGAGCCCATCTCCTCTTCACCTACTGATCCCAGAGCCCATCAGCCCTTTACCTACTGATCCCAGAGCCCATCAGCCATTCACCTACTGATCCCAGAGCCCATCTCCCCTTCACCTACTGATCCCAGAGCCCATCCCTTCACCTACTGATCCCATAGCCCATCAGCCCTTCACCTACTGATCCCAGAGCCCATCAGCCCTTCACCTACTGATCCCAGAGCCCAGCTCCCCTTCACCTACTGATCCCAGAGCCCATCTCCCCTTCACCTACTGATCCCAGAGCCCATCAGCCCTTCACCTACTGATCCCAGAGCCCATCTCCCCTTCACCTACTGATCCCAGAGCCCATCAGCCCTTCACCTACTGATTACAGAGCCCATCTCCCCTTCACCTACTGATCCCAGAGCCCAGCTCCCCTTCACCTACTGATCCCAGAGCCCATCTCCCCTTCACCTACTGATCCCAGAGCCCATCAGCCCTTCACCTACTGATCCCAGAGCCCATCTCCCCTTCACCTTCTGATCCCAGAGCCCATCAGCCCTTCACCTACTGATCCCAGAGCCCATCTCCCCTTCACCTACTGATCCCAGAGCCCATCTCCCCTTCACGTACTGATCCCAGAGCCCATCAGCCCTTCACCTACTGATCCCAGAGCCCATCTACCCTTCACCTACTGATCCCAGAGCCCATCTCCCCTTCACCTACTGATCCCAGAGCCCATCAGCCCTTCACCTGCTGATCCCAGAGCCCATCAGCCCTTCACCTACTGATCCCAGAGCCCATCTCCCCTTCACCTACTGATCCCAGAGCCCATCAACCCTTCACCTACTGATCCCAGAGCCCATCTCCCTTCACCTACTGATCCCAGAGCCCATCTCCCCTTCACCTACTGATCCCAGAGCCCATCTACCTTTCACCTACTGATCCCAGAGTCCATCTGCCCTTCACTTACTGTTCCCAGAGCCCATCTCCCATTCACCTACTGATCCCAGAGCCCATCTCCTATTCACCTACTGATCCCAGAGCCCATCAGCCCTTCACCTACTGATCCCAGAGCCCATCAGCCCTTCACTTACTGATCCCAGAGCCCATCAGCCCTTCACCTACTGATCCGAGCCCATCTCCTCTTCACCTACTGATCCCAGAGCCCATCAGCCCTTTACCTACTGATCCCAGAGCCCATCAGCCCTTCACCTACTGATCCCAGAGCCCATCTCCCCTTCACCTACTGATCCCAGAGCCCATCCCTTCACCTACTGATCCCAGAGCCCATCAGCCCTTCACCTACTGATCCCAGAGCCCATCAGCCCTTCACCTACTGATCCCAGAGCCCAGCTCCCCTTCACCTACTGATCCCAGAGCCCATCTCCCCTTCACCTACTGATCCCAGAGCCCATCAGCCCTTCACCTACTGATCCCAGAGCCCATCTCCCCTTCACCTACTGATCCAGAGCCCATCAGCCCTTCACCTACTGATCCCAGAGCCCATCTCCCCTTCACCTACTGATCCCAGAGCCCAGCTCCCCTTCACCTACTGATCCCAGAGCCCATCTCCCCTTCACCTACTGATCCCAGAGCCCATCAGCCCTTCACCTACTGATCCCAGAGCCCATCTCCCCTTCACCTTCTGATCCCAGAGCCCATCAGCCCTACACCTACTGATCCCAGAGCCCATCTCCCCTTCACCTACTGATCCCAGAGCCCATCTCCCCTTCACGTACTGATCCCAGAGCCCATCAGCCCTTCACCTACTGATCCCAGAGCCCATCTACCCTTCACCTACTGATCCCAGAGCCCATCTCCCCTTCACCTACTGATCCCAGAGCCCATCAGCCCTTCACCTACTGATCCCAGAGCCCATCAGCCCTTCACCTGCTGATCCCAGAGCCCATCAGCCCTTCACCTGCTGATCCCAGAGCCCATCAGCCCTTCACCTACTGATCCCAGAGCCCATCTACCCTTCACCTACTGATCCCAGAGCCCATCAGCCCTTCACCTACTGATCCCAGAGCCCATCTCCCCTTCACCTACTGATCCCAGAGCCCATCTCCCCTTCACCTACTGATCCCAGAGCCCATCTACCCTTCACCTACTGATCCCAGAGCCCATCTCCCCTTCACCTACTGATCCCAGAGCCCATCTCCCCTTCAGCTACTGATCCCAGAGCCCATCTACCCTTCACCTACTGATCCCAGAGCCCATCTCCCCTTCACCTGCTGATCCCAGAGCCCATCAGCCCTTCACCTACTGATCCCAGAGCCCATCAACCCTTCACCTACTGATCCCAGAGCCCATCAGCCCTTCACCTACTGATCCCAGAGCCCATCTCCCCTTCACCTACTGATCCCAGAGCCCATCTACCCTTCACCTACTGATCCCAGAGCCCATCAGCCCTTCACCTACTGATCCCAGAGCCCATCTCCCCTTCACCTACTGATCCCAGAGCCCATCTCCCCTTCACGTACTGATCCCAGAGCCCATCAGCCCTTCACCTACTGATCCCAGAGCCCATCTACCCTTCACCTACTGATCCCAGAGCCCATCTCCCCTTCACCTACTGATCCCAGAGCCCATCAGCCCTTCACCTGCTGATCCCAGAGCCCATCAGCCCTTCACCTACTGATCCCAGAGCCCATCTCCCCTTCACCTACTGATCCCAGAGCCCATCAACCCTTCACCTACTGATCCCAGAGCCCATCTCCCTTCACCTACTGATCCCAGAGCCCATCTCCCCTTCACCTACTGATCCCAGAGCCCATCTACCTTTCACCTACTGATCCCAGAGTCCATCTGCCCTTCACTTACTGTTCCCAGAGCCCATCTCCCATTCACCTACTGATCCCAGAGCCCATCTCCCATTCACCTACTGATCCCAGAGCCCATCAGCCCTTCACCTACTGATCCCAGAGCCCATCAGCCCTTCACTTACTGATCCCAGAGCCCATCAGCCCTTCACCTACTGATCCGAGCCCATCTCCTCTTCACCTACTGATCCCAGAGCCCATCAGCCCTTTACCTACTGATCCCAGAGCCCATCAGCCCTTCACCTACTGATCCCAGAGCCCATCTCCCCTTCACCTACTGATCCCAGAGCCCATCCCTTCACCTACTGATCCCAGAGCCCATCAGCCCTTCACCTACTGATCCCAGAGCCCATCAGCCCTTCACCTACTGATCCCAGAGCCCAGCTCCCCTTCACCTACTGATCCCAGAGCCCATCTCCCCTTCACCTACTGATCCCAGAGCCCATCAGCCCTTCACCTACTGATCCCAGAGCCCATCTCCCCTTCACCTACTGATCCAGAGCCCATCAGCCCTTCACCTACTGATCCCAGAGCCCATCTCCCCTTCACCTACTGATCCCAGAGCCCAGCTCCCCTTCACCTACTGATCCCAGAGCCCATCTCCCCTTCACCTACTGATCCCAGAGCCCATCAGCCCTTCACCTACTGATCCCAGAGCCCATCTCCCCTTCACCTTCTGATCCCAGAGCCCATCAGCCCTACACCTACTGATCCCAGAGCCCATCTCCCCTTCACCTACTGATCCCAGAGCCCATCTCCCCTTCACGTACTGATCCCAGAGCCCATCAGCCCTTCACCTACTGATCCCAGAGCCCATCTACCCTTCACCTACTGATCCCAGAGCCCATCTCCCCTTCACCTACTGATCCCAGAGCCCATCAGCCCTTCACCTACTGATCCCAGAGCCCATCAGCCCTTCACCTGCTGATCCCAGAGCCCATCAGCCCTTCACCTGCTGATCCCAGAGCCCATCAGCCCTTCACCTACTGATCCCAGAGCCCATCTACCCTTCACCTACTGATCCCAGAGCCCATCAGCCCTTCACCTACTGATCCCAGAGCCCATCTCCCCTTCACCTACTGATCCCAGAGCCCATCTCCCCTTCACCTACTGATCCCAGAGCCCATCTACCCTTCACCTACTGATCCCAGAGCCCATCTCCCCTTCACCTACTGATCCCAGAGCCCATCTCCCCTTCAGCTACTGATCCCAGAGCCCATCTACCCTTCACCTACTGATCCCAGAGCCCATCTCCCCTTCACCTGCTGATCCCAGAGCCCATCAGCCCTTCACCTACTGATCCCAGAGCCCATCAACCCTTCACCTACTGATCCCAGAGCCCATCAGCCCTTCACCTACTGATCCCAGAGCCCATCTCCCCTTCACCTACTGATCCCAGAGCCCATCTACCCTTCACCTACTGATCCCAGAGCCCATCTCCCCTTCACCTACTGATCCCAGAGCCCATCTCCCCTTCACCTACTGATCCCATAGCCCATCAGCCCTTCACCTACTGATCCCAGAGCCCATCAGCCCTTCACCTGCTGATCCCAGAGCCCATCTCCCCTTCACCTACTGATCCCAGAGCCCATCAGCCCCTCACCTACTGATCCCAGTGCCTATCAGCCCTTCACCTGCTGATCCCGGAGCCCATCAGCCCTTCACCTGCTGATCCCAGAGCCCATCTCCCCTTCACCTACTGATCCCAGAGCCCATCTACCCTTCACCTACTGATCCCAGAGCCCATCTCCCATTCACCTACTGATCCCAGAGCCCATCTCCCCTTCACCTACTGATCCCAGAGCCCATCAGCCCTTCACCTACTGATGCCAGAGCCCATCAGCCCTTCACCTACTGATCCCAGAGCCCATCTCCCCTTCACCTACTGATCCCAGAGTCCATCAGCCCTTCACCTACTGATCCCAGAGCCCATCTCCCCTTCACCTACTGATCCCAGAGCCCATCAGCCCTTCACCTACTGATCCCAGAGCCCATCTCCCCTTCACCTACTGATCCCAGAGCCCATCAACCCTTCACCTACTGATCCCAGAGCCCATCTCCCTTCACCTACTGATCCCAGAGCCCATCTCCCCTTCAGCTACTGATCCCAGAGCCCATCTACCTTTCACCTACTGATCCCAGAGTCCATCTGCCCTTCTCCTACTGTTCCCAGAGCCCATCTCCCATTCACCTACTGATCCCAGAGCCCATCTCCCATTCACCTACTGATCCCAGAGCCCATCAGCCCTTCACCTACTGATCCCAGAGCCCATCAGCCCTTCACTTACTGATCCCAGAGCCCATCAGCCCTTCACCTACTGATCCCAGAGCCCATCTCCTCTTCACCTACTGATCCCAGAGCCCATCAGCCCTTTACCTACTGATCCCAGAGCCCATCAGCCATTCACCTACTGATCCCAGAGCCCATCTCCCCTTCACCTACTGATCCCAGAGCCCATCCCTTCACCTACTGATCCCAGAGCCCATCAGCCCTTCACCTACTGATCCCAGAGCCCATCAGCCCTTCACCTACTGATCCCAGAGCCCAGCTCCCCTTCACCTACTGATCCCAGAGCCCATCTCCCCTTCACCTACTGATCCCAGAGCCCATCAGCCCTTCACCTACTGATCCCAGAGCCCATCTCCCCTTCACCTACTGATCCCAGAGCCCATCAGCCCTTCACCTACTGATTACAGAGCCCATCTCCCCTTCACCTACTGATCCCAGAGCCCAGCTCCCCTTCACCTACTGATCCCAGAGCCCATCTCCCCTTCACCTACTGATCCCAGAGCCCATCAGCCCTTCACCTACTGATCCCAGAGCCCATCTCCCCTTCACCTTCTGATCCCAGAGCCCATCAGCCCTTCACCTACTGATCCCAGAGCCCATCTCCCCTTCACCTACTGATCCCAGAGCCCATCTCCCCTTCACGTACTGATCCCAGAGCCCATCAGCCCTTCACCTACTGATCCCAGAGCCCATCTACCCTTCACCTACTGATCCCAGAGCCCATCTCCCCTTCACCTACTGATCCCAGAGCCCATCAGCCCTTCACCTGCTGATCCCAGAGCCCATCAGCCCTTCACCTGCTGATCCCAGAGCCCATCAGCCCTTCACCTACTGATCCCAGAGCCCATCTACCCTTCACCTACTGATCCCAGAGCCCATCAGCCCTTCACCTACTGATCCCAGAGCCCATCTACCCTTCACCTACTGATCCCAGAGCCCATCTCCCCTTCACCTACTGATCCCAGAGCCCATCAGCCCTTCACCTGCTGATCCCAGAGCCCATCAGCCCTTCACCTGCTGATCCCAGAGCCCATCAGCCCTTCACCTACTGATCCCAGAGCCCATCTACCCTTCACCTACTGATCCCAGAGCCCATCAGCCCTTCACCTACTGATCCCAGAGCCCATCTCCCCTTCACCTACTGATCCCAGAGCCCATCTCCCCTTCACCTACTGATCCCAGAGCCCATCTACCCTTCACCTACTGATCCCAGAGCCCATCTCCCCTTCACCTACTGATCCCAGAGCCCATCTCCCCTTCAGCTACTGATCCCAGAGCCCATCTACCCTTCACCTACTGATCCCAGAGCCCATCTCCCCTTCACCTACTGATCCCAGAGTCCATCTCCCCTTCACCTACTGATCCCAGAGCCCATCAGCCCTTCACCTACTGATCCCAGAGCCCATCTCCCCTTCACCTACTGATCCCAGAGCCCATCTCCCCTTCACCTACTGATCCCAGAGCCCATCTCCCTTCACCTACTGATCCCAGAGCCCATCTCCCCTTCACCTACTGATCCCAGAGCCCATCTACCTTTCACCTACTGATCCCAGAGTCCATCTGCCCTTCACCTACTGTTCCCAGAGCCCATCTCCCATTCACCTACTGATCCCAGAGCCCATCTCCCATTCACCTACTGATCCCAGAGCCCATCAGCCCTTCACCTACTGATCCCAGGGCCCATCTCCCCTTCACCTACTGATCCCAGAGCCCATCAGCCCTTCACCTACTGATCCCAGAGCCCATCTCCTCTTCACCTACTGATCCCAGAGCCCATCAGCCCTTTACCTACTGATCCCAGATCCCATCAGCCCTTCACCTACTGATCCCAGAGCCCATCTCCCCTTCACCTACTGATCCCAGAGCCCATCCCTTCACCTACTGATCCCAGAGCCCATCAGCCCTTCACCTACTGATCCCAGAGCCCATCAGCCCTTCACCTACTGATCCCAGAGCCCAGCTCCCCTTCACCTACTGATCCCAGAGCCCATCTCCCCTTCACCTACTGATCCCAGAGCCCATCAGCCCTTCACCTACTGATCCCAGAGCCCATCTCCCCTTCACCTACTGATCCCAGAGCCCATCAGCCCTTCACCTACTGATCACAGAGCCCATCTCCCCTTCACCTACTGATCCCAGAGCCCAGCTCCCCTTCACCTACTGATCCCAGAGCCCATCTCCCCTTCACCTACTGATCCCAGAGCCCATCTCCCCTTCACCTTCTGATCCCAGAGCCCATCAGCCCTTCACCTACTGATCCCAGAGCCCATCTCCCCTTCACCTACTGATCCCAGAGCCCATCTCCCCTTCACCTACTGATCCCAGAGCCCATCTCCCCTTCACGTACTGATCCCAGAGCCCATCAGCCCTTCACCTACTGATCCCAGAGCCCATCTACCCTTCACCTACTGATCCCAGAGCCCATCTCCCCTTCACCTACTGATCCCAGAGCCCATCAGCCCTTCACCTACTGATCCCATAGCCCATCAGCCCTTCACCTACTGATCCCAGAGCCCATCAGCCCTTCACCTACTGATCCCAGAGCCCATCTCCCCTTCACCTACTGATCCCAGAGCCCATCAGCCCTTCACCTACTGATCCCAGAGCCCATCAGCCCTTCACCTACTGATCCCAGTGCCCATCAGCCCTTCACCTACTGATCCCAGAGCCCATCAGCCCTTCACCTACTGATCCCAGAGCCCATCTCCCCTTCACCTGCTGATCCCAGAGCCCATCAGCCCTTCACCTACTGATCCCAGAGCCCATCTACCCTTCACCTACTGATCCCAGAGCCCATCAGCCCTTCACCTACTGATCCCAGAGCCCATCTCCCCTTCACCTACTGATCCCAGAGCCCATCTCCCCTTCACCTACTGATCCCAGAGCCCATCTACCCTTCACCTACTGATCCCAGAGCCCATCTCCCCTTCACCTACTGATCCCAGAGCCCATCTCCCCTTCAGCTACTGATCCCAGAGCCCATCTACCCTTCACCTACTGATCCCAGAGCCCATCTCCCATTCACCTACTGATCCCAGAGCCCATCTCCCCTTCACCTACTGATCCCAGAGCCCATCAGCCCTTCACCTACTGATCCCAGAGCCCATCAGCCCTTCACCTACTGATCCCAGAGCCCATCAGCCCTTCACCTACTGATCCCAGAGCCCATCTCGCCTTCACCTACTGATCCCAGAGCCCATCTCCCCTTCACCTACTGATCCCAGAGCGCATCAGCCCTTCACCCACTGATCCCAGAGCCCATCAGCCCTTCACCCACTGATCCCAGAGCCCATCTCCCCTTCACCTACTTATCCCAGAGCCCATCTCCCCTTCACCTACTGATCCCAGAGTCCATCAGCCCTTCACCTACTGATCCCGGAGCCCATCTCCCCTTCACCTACTGATCCCAGAGCCCATCAGCCCTTCACCTACTGATCCCAGAGCCCGTCTCCCCTTCACCTACTGATCCCAGAGCCCATCAACCCTTCACCTACTGATCCCAGAGCCCATCTCCCCTTCACCTACTGATCCCAGAGCCCATCTCCCCTTCACCTTCTGATCCCAGAGCCCATCAGCCCTTCACCTTCTGATCCCAGAGCCCATCTCCCCTTCACCTACTGATCCCAGAGCCCATCTCCCCTTCACCTACTGATCCCAGAGCCCATCTCCCCTTCACCTACTGATCCCAGAGCCCAAGCTGTCCATGGAACCTCAGCCCGTCAATGGGACCCAACCTGTCCATGGGACTCCAGTCATCTGTGGGACCCAGTTTTGGACCTGTACTCAGTGGAATTTAGAAAAATGCAGGGTATCTCATTGAAACCGACCGAATTTTAAAGGACCAGATATTAAAATTGAGTGGCCACCTTTGAAATCAGAGATAAGGAGGAATTTTTTTAGCCAGTGATTAGTGAATCTGTGGAATGCTCTCCCACAGAGTGTGGTAGAGGTCAAGTCTGAGAGTGTATTTAAGGGAGAAGTTGATCACTTCCTGTCTATTTTAATGCACGGAGTGTTGTGAACAAAGCGGATGAGCTTAGAGCATGGATCAGTACTTGGAGCTATGATGCGGTGGCCATTACAGAGACTTGGATGGCTCAGGGACAGGAATGGTTACTTCGAGTGCTAGGCTTTAGATGTTACAGAAAGGACCAGGAGGGAGGCAAAAGAGGTGGGGGAGTGGCACAGTTGATGAGAGATAGTGTCACGGCTGCAGAAAAGGTGGACGTGTTGGAGGTTAGGAACAGGAAGGGGTCCATGAACTGGGTGTTTTATTTAGGCCACCGAATAGTAACAGGAATATCGAGGAGCAGATAGGGAAACAGATCCTGGAAAGGTGTAATATAACAGAGTTGTCGTGAAGGGAGATTTTAATTTCCCAAATATCGATTGGCATCTCTCTAGATCGAGGGGTTTAGATGGGGTAGAGTTTGTTAGGTGTGTTCAGGAAGGTTTCTTGACACAATATGTAGATAAGCCTACAAGATGAGAGCTGTTCTTGATTTGGTATTGGGAAATGAACCTGGTCAGGTGTCAGATCTCTCAGTAGGAGAAAATTTTGGAGATAGTGATCACAATTCCATCTCCTTTACAATAGCATTGGAGAGAGATAGGAACAGGCAAGTTAGAAAAGCGTTTAAAAACACAAAATGCTGGCAGAACTCAGCAGCCCAGACAGCATCTATGGGAGGAGGTAGTGACGGCGTTTCGGGCCGAAACCCTTCATCAGGAGTGAAGTAACATGGGAGGGTCGAGGGGGGATGAGAAGTGGGGGGAGGGATGAAGTAGAGAGCTGGGAAGTGATAGGCTGGAGGGAAATGGGCTAGGGAGAAGGTAAAGAATTTTGGGAAATAAAAGAGAAAGAAAGGTAGGGCTGGGGGGAGATTGTAGTGAGGGGGGAAAAAAGAGAAAGAGAACCAGACTAAAATTATAGATAGGGATGGGGTAAGGAGGGGGCAGGGGTATCAATGGAGGTCAGTGAGTTGGATGTTCATGCCGGTAGGAACGAGGCTACCTAGGCGGGAGATAAGGTATTGCTCCATCGACCTGTGTGTGGCCTCATCTTGACGGTAGAGGAGGCCATGGTCAGACATATCGGAGTGGGAGTGGTCTGTGGAATTGAAGTGTGTGGCCACAGGGAGATCCCGCCACTGCTGGAGGACTGAGAAAGCGTTTAATCGGAGTAAGGGGAATTTTGAGGCTGTCAGGCAGGAAATTGGAGGCTTAAATTGGAAACAGATGTTCTCAGGGAAAAGTACGGAAGAAATGTGGCAAATATTCAGGGGATATTTGTGTAGTGCCCTGTATAGGTACATTCCAATGAGACAGGGAAGTTATGGTAGGGTACAGGAACTGTGGTATACAAAGGCTGTAATAAATCTAGTCATGAAGAAAAGAAATGCTTACAAAAGGTTCAGAGAGCTAGGTAACTTTAGAGATCTAGAAGATTATACAGCGAATGGGAAGGAGCTTAAGAAGGAAATTAGGAGAGCCAGAAGGGGCCATGAGAAGGCCTTGGTGGGCAGGATTAAGAAAAATGCCAAGGCATTCTACAAGTATGTGAAGAGCAAGAGGATAAGACATGAAAGAATATCAAGTGTGCCAGTGGGAAAGTGTGTATGGAACCGGAGGAAATAGCAGAGGTACTTAATGAATACTTTACTTCAGTATTCACTGTGGAAAAGGATCTTGGTGATTGTAGTGATGACTTGCAGCAGACTGAAAAGCTTGAGCATGTAGATATTAAGGAAGAGAATGTGCTGGAGCTTTTGGAAAGCATCAAGTTGGATAAGTCGCCAGGACCAAACGAAATGTACCCCAGGCTACTGTGGGAGGTGAGGGAGGAGATTGCTGAGCCTCTGGTAATGATCTTTGCATCATCAATGGGGATGGGAGAGGTTCCGGAGGATTGGAGGGTTGCAGATGTTGTTCCTTTATTCAAGAAAGGGGGTAGAGATAGCCAAGGAAATTATAGACCAGTGAGTCTTACCTCAGTGGTTGGTAAACTGATGGAGAAGATCCTGAGAGGCAGAATTTATGAACATTTGGAGAGGTATAATATGATTAGGAGTAGTCAGCATGGCTTTGTCAAAGGCAGGTCGTGCCTTATGAGCCTGATTGAATTTTTTGAGGATGTGACTAAACACATTGATGAAGGTAGAGCAGTAGATGTAGTGTATATGGATTTCAGCAAGGCATTTGATAAGGTACTCCATACAAGGCTTACTGAGAAAGTAAGGAGACATGGGATCCAAGGGGACACTGCTTTGTGGATCCAGAACTGGTTTGCCCACAGAAGGCAAAGAGTGGTTGTAGACGGATCATATTCTGCATGGAGGTCGGTGACCAGTGGAGTGACTCAGGGATCTGTTCTGAGACCCTTACTGTTCATGATTTTTATAAATGAACTGGATGAGGAAGTAGAGGGATGCGTTAGTAAATTTGCTGATGACACAAGGTTGGTGGTGTTGTGGATAGTGTGGAGAGCTGTCAGAGGTTACAGCAGGACATTGATAGGATGCAAAAATTGGCTGAGAAGTGGCAGATGGAGTTCAACCCAAATAAGTGTGAAGTGGTTCTTTTTGGTAGGTCAAATATGATGGCAGAATATAGTATTAATGGTAAGACTCTTGGCAGTGTGGAGGATCAGAGGGATCTTGGGTCCGAGTCCACAGGGTGCTCAAAGCATCTGCACAGTTTGACAAGTATGTGAAGGTTAAGAAGGCGTACAGTGTATTGGCATTCATCAATCATGGAATTGAATTTAGGAGCTGAGAGGTAATGTTGCAGCTATATAGGACTCTGGTCAGACCCCACTTGGAGTACTGTGCTCAGTTCTGTTCGCCTCACTACAGGTAGGATGTGGAAGCCATAGAAAGGGTGCAGAGGAGATTTACAAGGATGTTGCCTGGATTGGGGAGCATGCCTTATGAGAATAGGTTGAGTGAACTCGGCCTTTTCTCCTTGGAGCGACAGAGGATGAGAGGTGACCTGATAGAGGTGTACAAGATGATGAGAGGCATTGATTGTGTGGATAATCAGAGGCTTTTTCCCAGGGCTGAAATGGTTGCCAAAGAGGACACAGGTTTAAGGTGCTGGGGAGTAGGTACAGGGGAGATGTCAGGGGTAAGTCTTTTACTCAGAGAGTGGTGAGTGTGTGGAATGGGCTGCCAGCAATGCTGGTGGAGGCAGATACGATAGGGTCTATTAAGAGACTTTTGGATAGGTGCACAAAGCTTAGTAAAATAGAAGGCTATAGGTAAGCCTAGTAATTTCTAAGGTAGGGACATGCTCGGCACAAATTTGTGGGCCAAAGGTCCTGTATTGTGCTGTAGGTTTTCTATGTTTCCATGATCAGTCAGGGCATCAAAGGATATGGCAAGAAGGTATGTGTATGAGGTTGGGTGGAATGCAGGAACAGCATAATGGAATGGCGGAGCAGACTCGATGGGGTGAATGGCCTAATTTTGCTTCTACGTCTTGTGGTCTTATAGTGTAAGGTTACAATTCAACTTTAAACTATCAATCTACTCACATTCTGTCAGCCAGTCTCCAGACACTGTTTCTGCAATTTACTCAACATTAGCACCTATACAACAACACTCAGAGTACCAAATAATTGGTTAATTGGGTTTCCTCTCAGACAATTAATATTTACACAACCGATTGTTTAATCGGGATGCCTCTCAGACAATCAATATCTACACAACTGATCAGTTAATCGGGTTGCCTGTCAGACAATCAATACCTACAAAACTGATCGGTTAATTGGGTTGCCTGTCAGATGATCAATACCTACACAACAGATTGGTTAATTGGGTTGCCTCTCAGACAATCAATACCTACACAACCGATCGGTTAATTGGGTTGCCTGTCAGACAATCAATACCTACAAAACTGATCGGTTAATTGGGTTGCCTGTCAGACAATCAATATCTACACAACAGATTGGTTAATTGGGTTGCCTCTCAGACAATCAATACCTACACAATTGGTTCCGTATTAATGAGACGGTCTGTTGTTAGTACAAGTAAGACGGACCCATTGTGCTTTCCCTCACACAATCCCCATGCTCTGCCAACCCCCAGACCTTCTGCTCTTCTCCTGAACAGGTCATCTCCAACATGACCTCCGACTACTTTGCAGCAAGACTCTGGGCGAAGATCACAGACAACACCACGCATGGTATCAAGTACTATGAACCAGAGTCACACACCAGCGAATCCCACGGCACCGCACACATCTCGTTGGTTGCTGAGGACGGCAGTGCTGTGTCGGTGACCAGCTCCATCAACCTGTAGTAAGGCACTGGCCCCTCCTAGAACCTGGTGCTTCTGTAGTGGGTGGAGGGTGGATCTGGGTGTGGGGAGAAGAGATGGACAGATGGGGAGATATGTCTGTGTGGGAGGGAGTGGGGGGAGGGGTGGAATTGGGGGAAGGATGGTGCTGAGGGTCACTGGGGGGATAAGATGACTAGGGTTGAGTGCACAGGGTGGGTGGGAGGGTCTGTGGGAAAGGACTCCCAGCCAATGGGCATCTGGAACTCAACAATCTCACCAGTAATGTCCACTGCAGCGTGGACCATCCCTGAACTGCCAGCCCAGCCCTTGTCTCCAGTGGCAACTACAGGACCAGCCATTTCCCAGTCCATAATACGTTTCAGTGCCGCCGAAGGGTTTCGGCCCAAAACATCAACTGTCCTCTCTTCCACGGATGCTGCCTGGCCTGCTGAGTTCCTCCAGCATTTTGTGCGTGTTGCTTGGATTTCCAGCATCTTCGGATTTTCTCTTGTCCATAATACGCTTCAATGGGATCATCTCTCATTGTTCTGAACCAGTGAGTACTGGACATTCAAAACCAAATCATACGTTAACCTTTTCACTCCCGGGATCTTTCTCATGAACCTCGTCTGGACCCCCTCCAATCCTTTCTTAAATAAGGGGTGCAACACTCCTCACGATACTCCAAGGATTATAAAGCCTTATCACTACATCCTTGCTGAGTGCTCTCAAAATGAATGCTGACATTGCATTTGCCTTCCTCATCATCACATCAGTCTGCAAGTTAACCACTGTTCTCCATAGGGACATGGAAATCTGCAGCACGTCACCCACAATGTTGGGCGGACCAGGTCGCCTACTCTAGAACCTGCCTAGAATGTCCCCAGTGCATAGCTCTCTAGTTTTCTAAGCTCCATGTACCGTGTTCTCTCGAAACTGCAGAGGTGCTCAGTAACTGAAATAATGCCGTACAGTGTTTGCTGCTGTACAGTTGCAGTTTTCATTTACACTCTATAACGTTTTATTAAAGTGTCACGTCGTTCTCAGGCTGCTTTACCGTTTCCTGCTCAAAGGAACGGTTTGTCGACAGAGCTGTGAAAATCGATGGGAAGGAACGTTGAAGTTAACCTTTAGGGAATCCTGCGTGAGGACTCCCAAGTCACTTTGCATCTCTTAATTCCGGATTTTCCCCCCGTTAATGCCCCTTATTTCTTCTATCAAAGTGCATGACCTTACACTTCCCTACACTGTATTCCATCTGCCTCTTTCTTTGTCCTTTCTCCTAATCTGCCTAAATCCTTCTGCAGACTCCCTGTTTCCTCAACACTACCTGCCCTTCCACCTGTCTCTGTATCATCTGCAAATTGGCCACAGACCAAAAGACCGTAAGACATAGGAGCAGAATCAGGCCATTTAGCCCATCGAGTCTGTCCCGTCATTCCACCATGGCTGATCCCAGATCCCACTCAACCCCATACACCTGCCTTCATATCATATCCATTAATGCCCTGACGGATCAGGGAACCATCAATTTCAACTTTAAATATATTCATAGACTTGTCCTTACCACAGTCTATGGCAGAGCATTCCACAGATTCACTACTCTCTGGCTGAAAACATTCCTCTTTACCTCTGTTCTAAAGGGTTGCCCCTCAATTCTGAGGCTGTGTCCTCTAGTTCTGGATATCCCCTCCACAGGAAACATCTTCTCCACATCCACATTATCTAGTCCTTTTAATATTCAGTCAATTTCAATGAGGTCCGCCCGCATTCTTCTAAATCCCAGTGGGTACAGGCCCAAAGCTGCCAAACATTAATCAAACTGCCGGATAGTTTACATCTGAACTGGAGGGGGACAAATATTCTCGCAGGTAGGTTTTCTAGAGAGGCTCCAGTGGATTTAAACTAGATATGAGGGAGGAGGGGAACCAGAGTGTAGGAACAGATGTATGGGAGAAGGAAGAAAAAGAAGACAGTAAAGTTCTTTGTACTGTTAGAGATAAACAGAGAGAAAGAGATGGAGAATTTCTTAAATGCATTTATTTTAATGCTAGGAGCATTATAAGCAAGGTGGATGAGCTTAAAGCATGGATTGATACCTGGAAATATGATGTTGTAGCTATTAGTGAAACATGGTTGCAAGAGGGGTGTGATTTGTAACTAAATATTCTGGGATTTCATTGCTTCAGGTGTGATAGAATCGGAGGGACAAGAGGGGGAGGTGTGGCATTGCTTGTCAGAGAAAATATTACAGCGGTGCTCTGGCAGGATAGATTAGAGGGCTCATCTAGGGAGGCTATTTGGGTGGAATTGAGGAATGGGAAAGGTGTAGTAACACTTACAGGGGTGTATTATAGACCACCTAATGGGGAGCGAGAATTGGAGGAACAAATTTGTAAGGAGATAGCAGATATTTGTAGTAAGCACAGGGTTGTGATTGTGGGAGATTTTAATTTTCCACACATAGACTGGGAAGCCCATACTGTAAAAGGGATGGATGGTTTGGAGTTTGTAAAATGTGTGCAGGATAGTTTTTTGCAGCAATACATAGAGGAACCAACTAGAGAAGGGGCAGTGTTGGATCTGCTGTTAGGGAATGAGATAGGTCAGGTGATGGAGGTATGTGTTGGGGAACACTTCGGGTCCAGTGATCACAATACCATTAGTTTCAATATAATTATGGAGAAGGATAGGACAGGATCCAGGGTTGAGATTTTTGATTTGGAGAAAGGCTAACTTTGAAGAGATGCAAAAGGATTTAGAAGGATTAGATTGGGACAATTTGTTCTATGGGAAGGATGTAATAGAGAAATGGAAGTCATTTAAAGGTGAAATTTTGAGGGTACAGAATCTTTATGTTGTTATTAGGTTGAAAGGAAAGGTTAAAAGTTTGAGAGAGCCATGGTTTTCAAGGGATATTGGAAACTTGGTTCCAAAAAAGAGAGAGATCTACAATAAATATAGGCAGCATGGAGTAAATGAGGTGCTCAAGGAATATAAAGAATGTAAAAAGAATCTTAAGAAATTAGAAAAGCTGAAAGAAGATACAAGGTTGCTTTGGCAAGTAAGCTGAAACTAAGTCCAAAGGGTTTCTACAGTTATATTAATAGCAAAAGGATAGTGAGGGATAAAATTGGTCCCTTAGAGAATCTGAGTGGACAGCTATGTGTGGAGCCAAAAGAGATGGGGGAGATTTTGAACAATTTCTTTTCTTTGGTATTCACTAAGGAGAAGGATATTGAATTGTGTAAGGTAAGGGAAACAAGTAGGGAAGTTATGGAAACTATGACAATTAAAGAGGAGGAAGTACTGGCGCTTTTAAGGAATATAAAAGTGGATAAATCTCCAGGTCCTGACAGGATATTTCCTAGGATCTTGAGGGAAGTTAGTGTAGAAATATCAGGGGCTCTGACAGAAATATTTCAAATGTCATTAGAAACGGGGATGGTGTCAGAGGATTGGCGTATTGCTCATGTGGTTCCATTGTTTAAAAAGGGTTCTAAGAGTAAACCTAGCAATTATAGGCCTGTCAGTTTGATATCAGTGGTGGGTAAATTAATGGAAAGTATTCTTAGAGATGGTATATATAATTATCTGGACAGACAGGGTCTGATTAGGAACAGTCAACATGGATTTGTGCATGGAAGGTCATGTTTGACAAATCTTATTGAATTTTTTGAAGAGGTTACTAGGAAAGTTGACGAGGGTAAAACAGTGGCTATTGTCTATATGGACTTTAGTAAGGCCTTTGACAAGGTTCCGCATGGAAGATTAGTTAGGAAGGTTCAATCGTTAGGTATTAATATTGAAGTAGTAAAATGGATTCAACAGTGGCTGGATGGGAGATGCCAGAGAGTAGTGGTGGATAACTGTTTGTCAGGTTGGAGGCCTGTGACTAGTGGTGTGCCTCAGGGATCTGTACTGGGTCCAATGTTGTTTGTCATATACATTAATGATCTGGATGATGGGGTGGTAAATTGGATTAGTAAGTATGCAGATGATAGATACTAAGATAAGTGGCATTGTGGATAATGAAGTAGGTTTTCAAAGCTTGCAGAGAGATTTAGGCCAGTTAGAAGAGTGGGCTGAAAGATGGCAGATGGAGTTTAATGCTGATAAGTGTGAGGTGCTACATTTTGGTAGGAATAATCCAAATAGGACATACATGGTAAATGGTAGGGCATTGAGGAATGCAGTAGAACAGAGTGATCTAGGAATAATGGTGCATAGTTCCCTGAAGGTGGAATCTCATGTGGATAGGGTGGTGAAGAAAGCTTTTGGTATGCTGGCCTTTATAAATCAGAGCATTGAGTATAGGAGTTGTGATGTAATGTTAAAACTGTACAAGGTGTTGGTAAATAAGACCAAATTTGGAGTATTGTGTACAGTAGTGGTCACTGAATTATAAGAAAGATGTCAACAAAATAGAGAGAGTACAGAGAAGATTTACTAGAAGTTAACGAGGACAGAGAAAGGTTGAACAATTTAGGTCTTTATTCTTTGGAGCACAGAAGGTTGAGGGGGGATTTGATAGAGGTATTTAAAATTATGAGGGGGATAGATAGAGTTGACATGGATAGGCTTTTTCCATTGAGAGTAGGGGAGATTCAAACAAGAGGACATAAGTTGAGAGTTAGGTGGCAAAAGTTTAGGGGTAACATGAGGGGGAACTTCTTTACTCAGAGAGTGGTAGCTGTGTGGAATGAGCTTCCAGCAGAACTGGTAGAGGCCGGTTCAATATTGTCATTTAAAGTAAAATTGGATAGGTATACAGACAGGAAAGGAATGGAGGGTTATGGCCTGAGTGCAGGTCGGTGGGACTAGGTGAGAGCAAGTGTTCAGCACGGACTAGAAGGGCCGAGATTGCCTGTTTCTGTGCTGTAATTATTATATGGTTATGTGGTTATGTTAGCCCCTCCTTTCGTGGAATCATCCTTGTGAACCTCCTCTGGACTCTCTCCAATGACAACACAATCTTTCTGAGATTCGGGGCCCAGAACTGTTGACAATCCTCCAAGTGCAGCCTGACAAGCCTCAGCATTATCTCCTTGCTTTTATATTCTCTCCCCTTTGAAATGAATGCCAACATTTCATTTGCCTTCTTTACCACAGACTCAACCTGTCAATTAACCTTCTGGGAGTCTTGCCTGAGGACTCCTAAGTCCCTTTGCATGTCTAATGTTTGAATTTTCTTCCCATGTAGATAATAGTCCACACTATTGTTCCTTTCACCAAAATGCATTGTCATACATTTCCCAGCACTGTATTCCATCTGCCACTTTTTTGCCCATTCCTCCAATTTATTTAAGTCCTGTTGCAATTACATTACTTCCTCAGCACTACCTACCCCTCCCTTATCTTTGTATCATCCTCAAACTTTGCCACAAAGACATCAATTCCATTATCCAAATCATTGACAAACAATATGAAAACCAGTGGTCCCAATACTGACCCCTGAGGAACACCTCTAGTCACTAGCAGCCAACTGGAAAAGGCCCCCTTTATTCCCACTCTCTGCCTCCTGCCTGTCAGACATCCCTTTATCCATGCAGTATCTTTCCTGTAATGCCATAGGATTTTATCTTGTTAAGCAGCCTCGTGTGTGGCACCTGATCAAATGTCTTCCGAAAATCCAAGTAAATAACATCCACTGCCTCTCCTTTGTCCTTGTCTCCCTGCTTTTTACTACCACAAAGAACTCTAACAGATTTGTCAGGCAAGGTTTCCCTTCATAGAAACCATGCTGACTTTGACTTACTTTATCATTAATCCCCAAGTTCTCCTCATCCTTAATAATAGACCCCAACACTTTCCCAACCTCTGAGGTTAGGCTAACTGACCTATAATTTCCTTTATTTTGCCTTCCTCCCTTCTTAAAAAGTGAAGTGACATTTACGATCTTCCAGTCCTCCGGGACCATGCCAGAATCACGTGATTCAAGAAGGATCATGACCAATGCATCCGTTATTTCCCAGGTGACATATCCACCGTAAGACCTTTCAGTTTGCCCAGCACTTTTTCCTTTGTAGTAGCAATGGCACTCATTCACGCTCCCTGACACTCACAGACCTCTGGCACACTGCTAGTGTCTTCCACAGTGAAGACAGATGTAAAGTACTCATTATCTTCATCTGTCATTTCTTCATCCCCCAGTACTACCTCACCAGCATCATTGTCCAGTGGTCCGATATCAACTCTCACCCCCCTTTTACTCTTTATATAACTGAAAAACCTTTAGTATTCTGCTTTATATTACCGGCCAGTTTGCCCTCATATTTAATACCCTCGGCAGAGGATGGTATTGGGGATGGACTCAGAGAGGCTGTGCCGGAGGTGATGGTCGTCGGCTTGGAGGTTCGACGGACTCGGAGTCTGCTGTGGTCAGGTCACTTTCACTGTGTGCTGCGTCTGCGAGGCTGGGTTCGACGGAGCTTTCATTGTGTGCTGCGTCTGCGAGGCTGGGTTCGACGGAGCTTTCACTGTGTGCTGCGTCTGCGAGGCTGGGTTCGACGGAGCTTTCACTGTGTGCTGCGTCTGCGAGGCTGGGTTCGACGGAGCTTTCACTGTGTGCTGCGTCTGCGAGGCTGGGTTCCACGGAGCTTTCACTGTGTGCTGTGTCTGCGAGGCTGGGTTCGACGGAGCTTTCATTGTCTGCTGTGTCTGCGAGGCTGGGTTCGACGCTTTCATTGTGTGCTGCGTCTGCGAGGCTGGGTTCGACTGAGCTTTCATTGTGTGCTGTGTCTGCGAGGCTGGGTTCGACGGAGCTTTCATTGTGTGCTGCGTCTGCGAGGCTGGGTTCGACGGAGCTTTCACTGTGTGCTGCGTCTGCGAGGCTGGGTCCGACGGAGCTTTCATTGTGTGCTGCGTCTGCGAGGCTGGGTTCGACGCTTTCATTGTGTGCTGCGTCTGCGAGGCTGGGTTCGACGGAGCTTTCATTGTGTGCTGCGTCTGCGAGGCTGGGTTCGACGGAGCTTTCACTGTGTGCTGTGTCTGCGAGGCTGGGTTCGACGGAGCTTTCACTGTGTGCTGCGTCTGTGAGGCTGGGTTCGACGGAGCTTTCATTGTGTGCTGTGTCTGCGAGGCTGGGTTCGACGGAGCTTTCATTGTGTGCTGCGTCTGCGAGGCTGGGTTCGACGGAGCTTTCATTGTGTGCTGTGTCTGCGAGGCTGGGTTCGACGGAGCTTTCACTGTGTGTGTGTCTGCGAGGCTGGGTTCGACGGAGCTTTCATTGTGTGCTGCGTCTGCGAGGCTGGGTCCGACGGAGCTTTCACTGTGTGCTGTGTCTGCGAGGCTGGGTTCGACGGAGCTTTCATTGTGTGCTGCGTCTGCGAGGCTGGGTTCGACGGAGCTTTCACTGTGTGCTGCGTCTGCGAGGCTGGGTTCGACGGAGCTTTCACTGTGTGCTGCGTCTGCGAGGCTGGGTTCGACGGAGCTTTCACTGTGTGCTGCGTCTGCGAGGCTGGGTTCGACGGAGCTTTCACGGTGTGCTGTGTCTGCGAGGCTGGGTTCGACGGAGCTTTCACTGTGTGCTGCGTCTGTGAGGCTGGGTTCGACGGAGCTTTCGGTGTGTGCTGCGTCTGCGAGGCTGGGTTCGACGGAGCTTTCATTGTGTGCTGCGTCTGCGAGGCTGGGTTCGACGGAGCTTTCATTGTGTGCTGCGTCTGCGAGGCTGGGTTCGACTGAGCTTTCATTGTGTGCTGTGTCTGCGAGGCTGGGTTCGACTGAGCTTTCATTGTGTGCTGTGTCTGCGAGGCTGGGTTCGACTGAGCTTTCACTGTGTGCTGTGTCTGCGAGGCTGGGTTCGACGGAGCTTTCATTGTGTGCTGTGTCTGCGAGGCTGGGTTCGACGGAGCTTTCACTGTGTGCTGTGTCTGTGAGGCTGGGTTCGACGGAGCTTTCACTGTGTGCTGTGTCTGCGAGGCTGGGTTCGACGGAGCTTTCATTGTGTGCTGTGTCTGCGAGGCCGGGTTCGACGGAGCTTTCATTGTGTGCTGTGTCTGCGAGGCTGGGTCCGACGGAGCTTTCACTGTGTGCTGTGTCTGCGAGGCTGGGTTCGACGGAGCTTTCATTGTGTGCTGCGTCTGCGAGGCTGGGTTCGACGGAGCTTTCACTGTGTGCTGTGTCTGCGAGGCTGGGTCCGACGGAGCTTTCACTGTGTGCTGTGTCTGCGAGGCTGGGTTCGACGGAGCTTTCATTGTGTGCTGCGTCTGCAAGGCTGGGTTCGACGGAGCTTTCACTGTGTGCTGTGTCTGCGAGGCTGGGTTCGACGGAGCTTTCATTGTGTGCTGTGTCTGCGAGGCTGGGTTCGACGGAGCTTTCATTGTGTGCTGCGTCTGCGAGGCTGGGTTCGACGGAGCTTTCATTGTGTGCTGCCTCTGCGAGGCTGGGTGCGACAGAGCTTTCATTGTGTGCTGCGTCTGCGAGGCTGGGTTCGACGGAGCTTTCATTGTGTGCTGTGTCTGCGAGGCTGGGTTCGACGGAGCTTTCATTGTGTGCTGCGTCTGCGAGGCTGGGTTCGACGGAGCTTTCATTGTGTGCTGTGTCTGCGAGGCTGGGTTCGACGGAGCTTTCATTGTGTGCTGCGTCTGCGAGGCTGGGTCCGACGGAGCTTTCACTGTGTGCTGCGTCTGCGAGGCTGGGTTCGACGGAGCTTTCATTGTGTGCTGCGTCTGCGAGGCTGGGTTCGACGGAGCTTTCATTGTGTGCTGTGTCTGCGAGGCTGGGTTCGACGGAGCTTTCACTGTGTGCTGCGTCTGCGAGGCTGGGTCCGACGGAGCTTTCACTGTGTGCTGCGTCTGCGAGGCTGGGTTCTACGGAGCTTTCACTGTGTGCTGCGTCTGCGAGGCTGGGTTCGACGGAGCTTTCACTGTGTGTGTGTCTGCGAGGCTGGGTTCGACGGAGCTTTCACTGTGTGCTGTGTCTGCGAGGCTGGGTCCGACGGAGCTTTCACTGTGTGCTGTGTCTGCGAGGCTGGGTTCGACGGAGCTTTCACTGTGTGCTGTGTCTGCGAGGCTGGGTCCGACGGAGCTTTCACTGTGTGCTGTGTCTGCGAGGCTGGGTCCGACGGAGCTTTCACTGTGTGCTGTGTCTGCGAGGCTGGGTTCGACGGAGCTTTCACTGTGTGCTGCGTCTGCGAGGCTGGGTTCGACAGAGCTTTCACTGTGTGCTGCGTCTGCGAGGCTGGGTTCGACGGAGCTTTCACTGTGTGCTGTGTCTGCGAGGCTGGGTTCGACGGAGCTTTCACTGTGTGCTGTGTCTGCGAGGCTGGGTTCGACGCTTTCATTGTGTGCTGCGTCTGCGAGGCTGGGTTCGACGGAGCTTTCATTGTGTGCTGCGTCTGCGAGGCTGGGTCCGACGGAGCTTTCATTGTGTGCTGTGTCTGCGAGGCTGGGTTCGACGCTTTCATTGTGTGCTGCGTCTGCGAGGCTGGGTCCGACGGAGCTTTCACTGTGTGCTGCGTCTGCGAGGCTGGGTTCGACGGAGCTTTCACTGTGTGTGTGTCTGCGAGGCTGGGTTCGACGGAGCTTTCATTGTGTGCTGTGTCTGCGAGGCTGGGTTCGACGGAGCTTTCATTGTGTGCTGCGTCTGCGAGGCTGGGTCCGACGGAGCTTTCATTGTGTGCTGTGTCTGCGAGGCTGGGTTCAACGGAGCTTTCATTGTGTGCTGCGTCTGCGAGGCTGGGTTCGACGGAGCTTTCATTGTGTGCTGCGTCTGCGAGGCTGGGTTCGACGGAGCTTTCATTGTGTGCTGCGTCTGCGAGGCTGGGTTCGACGGAGCTTTCATTGTGTGCTGTGTCTGCGAGACTGGGTTCGACGCTTTCATTGTGTGCTGCGTCTGCGAGGCTGGGTTCGACGCTTTCACTGTGTGCTGTGTCTGCGAGGCTGGGTTCGACGGAGCTTTCATTGTGTGCTGTGTCTGCGAGACTGGGTTCGACGCTTTCATTGTGTGCTGTGTCTGCGAGGCTGGGTTCGACGGAGCTTTCACTGTGTGCTGTGTCTGCGAGGCTGGGTTCGACGGAGCTTTCATTGTGTGCTGCGTCTGCGAGGCTGGGTTCGACGGAGCTTTCATTGTGTGCTGCGTCTGCGAGGCTGGGTCCGACGGAGCTTTCATTGTGTGCTGCGTCTGCGAGGCTGGGTTCGACGGAGCTTTCATTGTGTGCTGTGTCTGCGAGGCTGGGTTCGACGGAGCTTTCACTGTGTGCTGTGTCTGCGAGGCTGGGTTCGACGGAGCTTTCATTGTGTGCTGTGTCTGTGAGGCTGGGTTCGACGGAGCTTTCATTGTGTGCTGTGTCTGCGAGGCTGGGTTCGACGGAGCTTTCATTGTGTGCTGTGTCTGCGAGGCTGGGTTCGACGGAGCTTTCATTGTGTGCTGTGTCTGCGAGGCTGGGTTCGACGGAGCTTTCACTGTGTGCTGTGTCTGCGAGGCTGGGTTCGACGGAGCTTTCACTGTGTGCTGTGTCTGTGAGGCTGGGTTCGACGGAGCTTTCACTGTGTGCTGTGTCTGCGAGGCTGGGTTCGATGGAGCTTTCACTGTGTGCTGTGTCTGCGAGGCTGGGTTCGACGCTTTCACTGTGTGCTGTGTCTGCGAGGCTGGGTTCGACGGAGCTTTCATTGTGTGCTGCGTCTGCGAGGCTGGGTTCGACGGAGCTTTCACTGTGTGCTGCGTCTGTGAGGCTGGGTTCGACGGAGCTTTCATTGTGTGCTGCGTCTGCGAGGCTGGGTTCGACGCTTTCATTGTGTGCTGTGTCTGCGAGGCTGGGTTCGACGGAGCTTTCATTGTGTGCTGCGTCTGCGAGGCTGGGTCCGACGGAGCTTTCATTGTGTGCTGCGTCTGCGAGGCTGGGTTCGACGGAGCTTTCATTGTGTGCTGTGTCTGCGAGGCTGGGTTCGACGGAGCTTTCACTGTGTGCTGTGTCTGCGAGGCTGGGTTCGACGCTTTCACTGTGTGCTGTGTCTGCGAGGCTGGGTTCGACGGAGCTTTCATTGTGTGCTGCGTCTGCGAGGCTGGGTTCGACGGAGCTTTCACTGTGTGCTGCGTCTGTGAGGCTGGGTTCGACGGAGCTTTCATTGTGTGCTGTGTCTGCGAGGCTGGGTTCGACGGAGCTTTCATTGTGTGCTGTGTCTGCGAGGCTGGGTTCGACGGAGCTTTCACTGTGTGTGTGTCTGCGAGGCTGGGTTCGACGGAGCTTTCACTGTGTGTGTGTCTGCGAGGCTGGGTTCGACGGAGCTTTCACTGTGTGCTGCGTCTGCGAGGCTGGGTTCGACGCTTTCATTGTGTGCTGCGTCTGCGAGGCTGGGTCCGACGGAGCTTTCACTGTGTGCTGCGTCTGCGAGGCTGGGTTCGACGGAGCTTTCACTGTGTGTGTGTCTGCGAGGCTGGGTTCGACGGAGCTTTCATTGTGTGCTGTGTCTGCGAGGCTGGGTTCGACGGAGCTTTCATTGTGTGCTGCGTCTGCGAGGCTGGGTCCGACGGAGCTTTCATTGTGTGCTGTGTCTGCGAGGCTGGGTTCAACGGAGCTTTCATTGTGTGCTGCGTCTGCGAGGCTGGGTTCGACGGAGCTTTCATTGTGTGCTGCGTCTGCGAGGCTGGGTTCGACGGAGCTTTCATTGTGTGCTGCGTCTGCGAGGCTGGGTTCGACGGAGCTTTCATTGTGTGCTGTGTCTGCGAGGCTGGGTTCGACGCTTTCACTGTGTGCTGTGTCTGCGAGGCTGGGTTCGACGGAGCTTTCACTGTGTGCTGTGTCTGCGAGGCTGGGTTCGACGGAGCTTTCATTGTGTGCTGCGTCTGCGAGGCTGGGTTCGACGGAGCTTTCATTGTGTGCTGCGTCTGCGAGGCTGGGTTCGACGGAGCTTTCATTGTGTGCTGTGTCTGCGAGGCTGGGTTCGACGGAGCTTTCACTGTGTGCTGCGTCTGCGAGGCTGGGTTCGACGGAGCTTTCACTGTGTGCTGCGTCTGCGAGGCTGGGTTCGACGCTTTCACTGTGTGCTGTGTCTGCGAGGCTGGGTTCGACGGAGCTTTCACTGTGTGCTGTGTCTGCGAGGCTGGGTTCGACGGAGCTTTCATTGTGTGCTGCGTCTGCGAGGCTGGGTTCGACGCTTTCACTGTGTGCTGTGTCTGCGAGGCTGGGTTCGACGGAGCTTTCACTGTGTGCTGTGTCTGCGAGGCTGGGTTCGACGGAGCTTTCATTGTGTGCTGCGTCTGCGAGGCTGGGTTCGACGGAGCTTTCATTGTGTGCTGCGTCTGCGAGGCTGGGTTCGACGGAGCTTTCACTGTGTGCTGTGTCTGCGAGGCTGGGTTCGACGGAGCTTTCATTGTGTGCTGCGTCTGCGAGGCTGGGTTCGACGGAGCTTTCATTGTGTGCTGCGTCTGCGAGGCTGGGTTCGACGCTTTCACTGTGTGCTGTGTCTGCGAGGCTGGGTTCGACGGAGCTTTCACTGTGTGCTGTGTCTGCGAGGCTGGGTTCGACGGAGCTTTCATTGTGTGCTGCGTCTGCGAGGCTGGGTTCGACGGAGCTTTCACTGTGTGCTGCGTCTGCGAGGCTGGGTTCGACGGAGCTTTCATTGTGTGCTGCGTCTGTGAGGCTGGTTTCGACGGAGCTTTCATTGTGTGCTGCGTCTGCGAGGCTGGGTTCGACGGAGCTTTCACTGTGTGCTGTGTCTGCGAGGCTGGGTTCGACGGAGCTTTCATTGTGTGCTGCGTCTGCGAGGCTGGGTTCGACGGAGCTTTCATTGTGTGCTGCGTCTGCGAGGCTGGGTCCGACGGAGCTTTCATTGTGTGCTGCGTCTGCGAGGCTGGGTTCGACGGAGCTTTCATTGTGTGCTGTGTCTGCGAGGCTGGGTTCGACGGAGCTTTCACTGTGTGCTGTGTCTGCGAGGCTGGGTTCGACGGAGCTTTCATTGTGTGCTGTGTCTGTGAGGCTGGGTTCGACGGAGCTTTCATTGTGTGCTGTGTCTGCGAGGCTGGGTTCGACGGAGCTTTCATTGTGTGCTGTGTCTGCGAGGCTGGGTTCGACGGAGCTTTCACTGTGTGCTGTGTCTGTGAGGCTGGGTTCGACGGAGCTTTCACTGTGTGCTGTGTCTGCAAGGCTGGGTTCGATGGAGCTTTCACTGTGTGCTGTGTCTGCGAGGCTGGGTTCGACGGAGCTTTCATTGTGTGCTGTGTCTGCGAGGCCGGGTTCGACGGAGCTTTCACTGTGTGCTGCGTCTGCGAGGCTGGGTTCGACGGAGCTTTCACTGTGTGCTGTGTCTGCGAGGCTGGGTTCGACGGAGCTTTCATTGTGTGCTGCGTCTGCGAGGCTGGGTTCGACGGAGCTTTCACTGTGTGCTGTGTCTGCGAGGCTGGGTTCGACGGAGCTTTCATTGTGTGCTGCGTCTGCGAGGCTGGGTTCGACTGAGCTTTCATTGTGTGCTGTGTCTGCGAGGCTGGGTTCGACGGAGCTTTCATTGTGTGCTGTGTCTGCGAGGCTGGGTTCGACGGAGCTTTCACTGTGTGTGTGTCTGCGAGGCTGGGTTCGACGGAGCTTTCATTGTGTGCTGCGTCTGCGAGGCTGGGTCCGACGGAGCTTTCACTGTGTGCTGTGTCTGCGAGGCTGGGTTCGACGGAGCTTTCATTGTGTGCTGTGTCTGCGAGGCTGGGTTCGACGGAGCTTTCATTGTGTGCTGCGTCTGCGAGGCTGGGTTCGACGCTTTCATTGTGTGCTGTGTCTGCGAGGCTGGGTTCGACGGAGCTTTCATTGTGTGCTGCGTCTGCGAGGCTGGGTCCGACGGAGCTTTCATTGTGTGCTGCGTCTGCGAGGCTGGGTTCGACGGAGCTTTCATTGTGTGCTGTGTCTGCGAGGCTGGGTTCGACGGAGCTTTCACTGTGTGCTGTGTCTGCGAGGCTGGGTTCGACGCTTTCACTGTGTGCTGTGTCTGCGAGGCTGGGTTCGACGGAGCTTTCATTGTGTGCTGCGTCTGCGAGGCTGGGTTCGACGGAGCTTTCACTGTGTGCTGCGTCTGTGAGGCTGGGTTCGACGGAGCTTTCATTGTGTGCTGTGTCTGCGAGGCTGGGTTCGACGGAGCTTTCATTGTGTGCTGTGTCTGCGAGGCTGGGTTCGACGGAGCTTTCACTGTGTGTGTGTCTGCGAGGCTGGGTTCGACGGAGCTTTCACTGTGTGTGTGTCTGCGAGGCTGGGTTCGACGGAGCTTTCACTGTGTGCTGCGTCTGCGAGGCTGGGTTCGACGGAGCTTTCACTGTGTGCTGCGTCTGCGAGGCTGGGTTCGATGGAGCTTTCACTGTGTGCTGTGTCTGCGAGGCTGGGTTCGACGGAGCTTTCATTGTGTGCTGCGTCTGCGAGGCTGGGTCCGACGGAGCTTTCATTGTGTGCTGTGTCTGCGAGGCTGGGTTCGACGCTTTCATTGTGTGCTGCGTCTGCGAGGCTGGGTCCGACGGAGCTTTCACTGTGTGCTGCGTCTGCGAGGCTGGGTTCGACGGAGCTTTCACTGTGTGCTGTGTCTGCGAGGCTGGGTTCGACGGAGCTTTCATTGTGTGCTGCGTCTGCGAGGCTGGGTTCGACGGAGCTTTCATTGTGTGCTGCGTCTGCGAGGCTGGGTTCGACGGAGCTTTCACTGTGTGCTGTGTCTGCGAGGCTGGGTTCGACGGAGCTTTCATTGTGTGCTGTGTCTGCGAGGCTGGGTTCGACGGAGCTTTCACTGTGTGCTGTGTCTGCGAGGCTGGGTTCGACGGAGCTTTCATTGTGTGCTGCGTCTGCGAGGCTGGGTTCGACGGAGCTTTCATTGTGTGCTGTGTCTGCGAGGCTGGGTTCGACGGAGCTTTCATTGTGTGCTGTGTCTGCGAGGCTGGGTCCGACGGAGCTTTCATTGTGTGCTGCGTCTGCGAGGCTGGGTTCGACGGAGCTTTCATTGTGTGCTGTGTCTGCGAGGCTGGGTTCGACGGAGCTTTCACTGTGTGCTGTGTCTGCGAGGCTGGGTTCGACGGAGCTTTCATTGTGTGCTGTGTCTGTGAGGCTGGGTTCGACGGAGCTTTCATTGTGTGCTGTGTCTGCGAGGCTGGGTTCGACGGAGCTTTCATTGTGTGCTGTGTCTGCGAGGCTGGGTTCGACGGAGCTTTCATTGTGTGCTGTGTCTGCGAGGCTGGGTTCGACGGAGCTTTCACTGTGTGCTGTGTCTGCGAGGCTGGGTTCGACGGAGCTTTCACTGTGTGCTGTGTCTGTGAGGCTGGGTTCGACGGAGCTTTCACTGTGTGCTGTGTCTGCAAGGCTGGGTTCGATGGAGCTTTCACTGTGTGCTGTGTCTGCGAGGCTGGGTTCGACGCTTTCACTGTGTGCTGTGTCTGCGAGGCTGGGTTCGACGGAGCTTTCATTGTGTGCTGCGTCTGCGAGGCTGGGTTCGACGGAGCTTTCACTGTGTGCTGCGTCTGTGAGGCTGGGTTCGACGGAGCTTTCATTGTGTGCTGCGTCTGCGAGGCTGGGTTCGACGCTTTCATTGTGTGCTGTGTCTGCGAGGCTGGGTTCGACGGAGCTTTCATTGTGTGCTGCGTCTGCGAGGCTGGGTCCGACGGAGCTTTCATTGTGTGCTGCGTCTGCGAGGCTGGGTTCGACGGAGCTTTCATTGTGTGCTGTGTCTGCGAGGCTGGGTTCGACGGAGCTTTCACTGTGTGCTGTGTCTGCGAGGCTGGGTTCGACGCTTTCACTGTGTGCTGTGTCTGCGAGGCTGGGTTCGACGGAGCTTTCATTGTGTGCTGCGTCTGCGAGGCTGGGTTCGACGGAGCTTTCACTGTGTGCTGCGTCTGTGAGGCTGGGTTCGACGGAGCTTTCATTGTGTGCTGTGTCTGCGAGGCTGGGTTCGACGGAGCTTTCATTGTGTGCTGTGTCTGCGAGGCTGGGTTCGACGGAGCTTTCACTGTGTGTGTGTCTGCGAGGCTGGGTTCGACGGAGCTTTCACTGTGTGTGTGTCTGCGAGGCTGGGTTCGACGGAGCTTTCACTGTGTGTGTGTCTGCGAGGCTGGGTTCGACGCTTTCATTGTGTGCTGCGTCTGCGAGGCTGGGTCCGACGGAGCTTTCACTGTGTGCTGCGTCTGCGAGGCTGGGTTCGACGGAGCTTTCACTGTGTGTGTGTCTGCGAGGCTGGGTTCGACGGAGCTTTCATTGTGTGCTGTGTCTGCGAGGCTGGGTTCGACGGAGCTTTCATTGTGTGCTGCGTCTGCGAGGCTGGGTCCGACGGAGCTTTCATTGTGTGCTGTGTCTGCGAGGCTGGGTTCAACGGAGCTTTCATTGTGTGCTGCGTCTGCGAGGCTGGGTTCGACGGAGCTTTCATTGTGTGCTGCGTCTGCGAGGCTGGGTTCGACGGAGCTTTCATTGTGTGCTGCGTCTGCGAGGCTGGGTTCGACGGAGCTTTCATTGTGTGCTGTGTCTGCGAGGCTGGGTTCGACGCTTTCACTGTGTGCTGTGTCTGCGAGGCTGGGTTCGACGGAGCTTTCACTGTGTGCTGTGTCTGCGAGGCTGGGTTCGACGGAGCTTTCATTGTGTGCTGCGTCTGCGAGGCTGGGTTCGACGGAGCTTTCATTGTGTGCTGCGTCTGCGAGGCTGGGTTCGACGGAGCTTTCATTGTGTGCTGTGTCTGCGAGGCTGGGTTCGACGGAGCTTTCACTGTGTGCTGCGTCTGCGAGGCTGGGTTCGACGGAGCTTTCACTGTGTGCTGCGTCTGCGAGGCTGGGTTCGACGCTTTCACTGTGTGCTGTGTCTGCGAGGCTGGGTTCGACGGAGCTTTCACTGTGTGCTGTGTCTGCGAGGCTGGGTTCGACGGAGCTTTCATTGTGTGCTGCGTCTGCGAGGCTGGGTTCGACGCTTTCACTGTGTGCTGTGTCTGCGAGGCTGGGTTCGACGGAGCTTTCACTGTGTGCTGTGTCTGCGAGGCTGGGTTCGACGGAGCTTTCATTGTGTGCTGCGTCTGCGAGGCTGGGTTCGACGGAGCTTTCATTGTGTGCTGCGTCTGCGAGGCTGGGTTCGACGGAGCTTTCACTGTGTGCTGTGTCTGCGAGGCTGGGTTCGACGGAGCTTTCATTGTGTGCTGCGTCTGCGAGGCTGGATTCGACGGAGCTTTCATTGTGTGCTGCGTCTGCGAGGCTGGGTTCGACGCTTTCACTGTGTGCTGTGTCTGCGAGGCTGGGTTCGACGGAGCTTTCACTGTGTGCTGTGTCTGCGAGGCTGGGTTCGACGGAGCTTTCATTGTGTGCTGCGTCTGCGAGGCTGGGTTCGACGGAGCTTTCACTGTGTGCTGCGTCTGCGAGGCTGGGTTCGACGGAGCTTTCATTGTGTGCTGCGTCTGTGAGGCTGGTTTCGACGGAGCTTTCATTGTGTGCTGCGTCTGCGAGGCTGGGTTCGACGGAGCTTTCACTGTGTGCTGTGTCTGCGAGGCTGGGTTCGACGGAGCTTTCATTGTGTGCTGCGTCTGCGAGGCTGGGTTCGACGGAGCTTTCATTGTGTGCTGCGTCTGCGAGGCTGGGTCCGACGGAGCTTTCATTGTGTGCTGCGTCTGCGAGGCTGGGTTCGACGGAGCTTTCATTGTGTGCTGTGTCTGCGAGGCTGGGTTCGACGGAGCTTTCACTGTGTGCTGTGTCTGCGAGGCTGGGTTCGACGGAGCTTTCATTGTGTGCTGTGTCTGTGAGGCTGGGTTCGACGGAGCTTTCATTGTGTGCTGTGTCTGCGAGGCTGGGTTCGACGGAGCTTTCATTGTGTGCTGTGTCTGCGAGGCTGGGTTCGACGGAGCTTTCACTGTGTGCTGTGTCTGTGAGGCTGGGTTCGACGGAGCTTTCACTGTGTGCTGTGTCTGCAAGGCTGGGTTCGATGGAGCTTTCACTGTGTGCTGTGTCTGCGAGGCTGGGTTCGACGGAGCTTTCATTGTGTGCTGTGTCTGCGAGGCCGGGTTCGACGGAGCTTTCACTGTGTGCTGCGTCTGCGAGGCTGGGTTCGACGGAGCTTTCACTGTGTGCTGTGTCTGCGAGGCTGGGTTCGACGGAGCTTTCATTGTGTGCTGCGTCTGCGAGGCTGGGTTCGACGGAGCTTTCACTGTGTGCTGTGTCTGCGAGGCTGGGTTCGACGGAGCTTTCATTGTGTGCTGCGTCTGCGAGGCTGGGTTCGACTGAGCTTTCATTGTGTGCTGTGTCTGCGAGGCTGGGTTCGACGGAGCTTTCATTGTGTGCTGTGTCTGCGAGGCTGGGTTCGACGGAGCTTTCACTGTGTGTGTGTCTGCGAGGCTGTGTTCGACGGAGCTTTCATTGTGTGCTGCGTCTGCGAGGCTGGGTCCGACGGAGCTTTCACTGTGTGCTGTGTCTGCGAGGCTGGGTTCGACGGAGCTTTCATTGTGTGCTGTGTCTGCGAGGCTGGGTTCGACGGAGCTTTCATTGTGTGCTGCGTCTGCGAGGCTGGGTTCGACGCTTTCATTGTGTGCTGTGTCTGCGAGGCTGGGTTCGACGGAGCTTTCATTGTGTGCTGCGTCTGCGAGGCTGGGTCCGACGGAGCTTTCATTGTGTGCTGCGTCTGCGAGGCTGGGTTCGACGGAGCTTTCATTGTGTGCTGTGTCTGCGAGGCTGGGTTCGACGGAGCTTTCACTGTGTGCTGTGTCTGCGAGGCTGGGTTCGACGCTTTCACTGTGTGCTGTGTCTGCGAGGCTGGGTTCGACGGAGCTTTCATTGTGTGCTGCGTCTGCGAGGCTGGGTTCGACGGAGCTTTCACTGTGTGCTGCGTCTGTGAGGCTGGGTTCGACGGAGCTTTCATTGTGTGCTGTGTCTGCGAGGCTGGGTTCGACGGAGCTTTCAGTGTGTGCTGTGTCTGCGAGGCTGGGTTCGACGGAGCTTTCACTGTGTGTGTGTCTGCGAGGCTGGGTTCGACGGAGCTTTCACTGTGTGTGTGTCTGCGAGGCTGGGTTCGACGGAGCTTTCACTGTGTGCTGCGTCTGCGAGGCTGGGTTCGACGGAGCTTTCACTGTGTGCTGCGTCTGCGAGGCTGGGTTCGACGGAGCTTTCACTGTGTGCTGCGTCTGCGAGGCTGGGTTCGATGGAGCTTTCACTGTGTGCTGTGTCTGCGAGGCTGGGTTCGACGGAGCTTTCATTGTGTGCTGCGTCTGCGAGGCTGGGTCCGACGGAGCTTTCATTGTGTGCTGTGTCTGCGAGGCTGGGTTCGACGCTTTCATTGTGTGCTGCGTCTGCGAGGCTGGGTCCGACGGAGCTTTCACTGTGTGCTGCGTCTGCGAGGCTGGGTTCGACGGAGCTTTCACTGTGTGTGTGTCTGCGAGGCTGGGTTCGACGGAGCTTTCATTGTGTGCTGTGTCTGCGAGGCTGGGTTCGACGGAGCTTTCATTGTGTGCTGCGTCTGCGAGGCTGGGTCCGACGGAGCTTTCATTGTGTGCTGCGTCTGCGAGGCTGGGTTCGACGGAGCTTTCATTGTGTGCTGCGTCTGCGAGGCTGGGTTCGACGGAGCTTTCATTGTGTGCTGCGTCTGCGAGGCTGGGTTCGACGGAGCTTTCATTGTGTGCTGCGTCTGCGAGGCTGGGTTCGACGGAGCTTTCATTGTGTGGTGTGTCTGCGAGACTGGGTTCGACGCTTTCATTGTGTGCTGCGTCTGCGAGGCTGGGTTCGACGCTTTCACTGTGTGCTGTGTCTGCGAGGCTGGGTCCGACGGAGCTTTCACTGTGTGCTGCGTCTGCGAGGCTGGGTTCGACGGAGCTTTCATTGTGTGCTGCGTCTGCGAGGCTGGGTTCGACGGAGCTTTCACTGTGTGCTGTGTCTGCGAGGCTGGGTTTGACGGAGCTTTCACTGTGTGCTGCGTCTGCGAGGCTGGGTTCGACGGAGCTTTCACTGTGTGCTGCGTCTGCGAGGCTGGGTTCGACGGAGCTTTCACTGTGTGCTGTGTCTGCGAGGCTGGGTTCGACGGAGCTTTCACTGTGTGTGTGTCTGCGAGGCTGGGTTCGACGGAGCTTTCACTGTGTGTGTGTCTGCGAGGCTGGGTTCGACGGAGCTTTCACTGTGTGTGTGTCTGCGAGGCTGGGTTCGACGCTTTCATTGTGTGCTGCGTCTGCGAGGCTGGGTCCGACGGAGCTTTCACTGTGTGCTGCGTCTGCGAGGCTGGGTTCGACGGAGCTTTCACTGTGTGTGTGTCTGCGAGGCTGGGTTCGACGGAGCTTTCATTGTGTGCTGTGTCTGCGAGGCTGGGTTCGACGGAGCTTTCATTGTGTGCTGCGTCTGCGAGGCTGGGTCCGACGGAGCTTTCATTGTGTGCTGTGTCTGCGAGGCTGGGTTCAACGGAGCTTTCATTGTGTGCTGCGTCTGCGAGGCTGGGTTCGACGGAGCTTTCATTGTGTGCTGCGTCTGCGAGGCTGGGTTCGACGGAGCTTTCATTGTGTGCTGCGTCTGCGAGGCTGGGTTCGACGGAGCTTTCATTGTGTGCTGTGTCTGCGAGGCTGGGTTCGACGCTTTCACTGTGTGCTGTGTCTGCGAGGCTGGGTTCGACGGAGCTTTCACTGTGTGCTGTGTCTGCGAGGCTGGGTTCGACGGAGCTTTCATTGTGTGCTGCGTCTGCGAGGCTGGGTTCGACGGAGCTTTCATTGTGTGCTGCGTCTGCGAGGCTGGGTTCGACGGAGCTTTCATTGTGTGCTGTGTCTGCGAGGCTGGGTTCGACGGAGCTTTCACTGTGTGCTGCGTCTGCGAGGCTGGGTTCGACGGAGCTTTCACTGTGTGCTGCGTCTGCGAGGCTGGGTTCGACGCTTTCACTGTGTGCTGTGTCTGCGAGGCTGGGTTCGACGGAGCTTTCACTGTGTGCTGTGTCTGCGAGGCTGGGTTCGACGGAGCTTTCATTGTGTGCTGCGTCTGCGAGGCTGGGTTCGACGCTTTCACTGTGTGCTGTGTCTGCGAGGCTGGGTTCGACGGAGCTTTCACTGTGTGCTGTGTCTGCGAGGCTGGGTTCGACGGAGCTTTCATTGTGTGCTGCGTCTGCGAGGCTGGGTTCGACGGAGCTTTCATTGTGTGCTGCGTCTGCGAGGCTGGGTTCGACGGAGCTTTCACTGTGTGCTGTGTCTGCGAGGCTGGGTTCGACGGAGCTTTCATTGTGTGCTGCGTCTGCGAGGCTGGGTTCGACGGAGCTTTCATTGTGTGCTGCGTCTGCGAGGCTGGGTTCGACGCTTTCACTGTGTGCTGTGTCTGCGAGGCTGGGTTCGACGGAGCTTTCACTGTGTGCTGTGTCTGCGAGGCTGGGTTCGACGGAGCTTTCATTGTGTGCTGCGTCTGCGAGGCTGGGTTCGACGGAGCTTTCACTGTGTGCTGCGTCTGCGAGGCTGGGTTCGACGGAGCTTTCATTGTGTGCTGCGTCTGTGAGGCTGGTTTCGACGGAGCTTTCATTGTGTGCTGCGTCTGCGAGGCTGGGTTCGACGGAGCTTTCACTGTGTGCTGTGTCTGCGAGGCTGGGTTCGACGGAGCTTTCATTGTGTGCTGCGTCTGCGAGGCTGGGTTCGACGGAGCTTTCATTGTGTGCTGCGTCTGCGAGGCTGGGTCCGACGGAGCTTTCATTGTGTGCTGCGTCTGCGAGGCTGGGTTCGACGGAGCTTTCATTGTGTGCTGTGTCTGCGAGGCTGGGTTCGACGGAGCTTTCACTGTGTGCTGTGTCTGCGAGGCTGGGTTCGACGGAGCTTTCATTGTGTGCTGTGTCTGTGAGGCTGGGTTCGACGGAGCTTTCATTGTGTGCTGTGTCTGCGAGGCTGGGTTCGACGGAGCTTTCATTGTGTGCTGTGTCTGCGAGGCTGGGTTCGACGGAGCTTTCACTGTGTGCTGTGTCTGTGAGGCTGGGTTCGACGGAGCTTTCACTGTGTGCTGTGTCTGCAAGGCTGGGTTCGATGGAGCTTTCACTGTGTGCTGTGTCTGCGAGGCTGGGTTCGACGGAGCTTTCATTGTGTGCTGTGTCTGCGAGGCCGGGTTCGACGGAGCTTTCACTGTGTGCTGCGTCTGCGAGGCTGGGTTCGACGGAGCTTTCACTGTGTGCTGTGTCTGCGAGGCTGGGTTCGACGGAGCTTTCATTGTGTGCTGCGTCTGCGAGGCTGGGTTCGACGGAGCTTTCACTGTGTGCTGTGTCTGCGAGGCTGGGTTCGACGGAGCTTTCATTGTGTGCTGCGTCTGCGAGGCTGGGTTCGACTGAGCTTTCATTGTGTGCTGTGTCTGCGAGGCTGGGTTCGACGGAGCTTTCATTGTGTGCTGTGTCTGCGAGGCTGGGTTCGACGGAGCTTTCACTGTGTGTGTGTCTGCGAGGCTGTGTTCGACGGAGCTTTCATTGTGTGCTGCGTCTGCGAGGCTGGGTCCGACGGAGCTTTCACTGTGTGCTGTGTCTGCGAGGCTGGGTTCGACGGAGCTTTCATTGTGTGCTGTGTCTGCGAGGCTGGGTTCGACGGAGCTTTCATTGTGTGCTGCGTCTGCGAGGCTGGGTTCGACGCTTTCATTGTGTGCTGTGTCTGCGAGGCTGGGTTCGACGGAGCTTTCATTGTGTGCTGCGTCTGCGAGGCTGGGTCCGACGGAGCTTTCATTGTGTGCTGCGTCTGCGAGGCTGGGTTCGACGGAGCTTTCATTGTGTGCTGTGTCTGCGAGGCTGGGTTCGACGGAGCTTTCACTGTGTGCTGTGTCTGCGAGGCTGGGTTCGACGCTTTCACTGTGTGCTGTGTCTGCGAGGCTGGGTTCGACGGAGCTTTCATTGTGTGCTGCGTCTGCGAGGCTGGGTTCGACGGAGCTTTCACTGTGTGCTGCGTCTGTGAGGCTGGGTTCGACGGAGCTTTCATTGTGTGCTGTGTCTGCGAGGCTGGGTTCGACGGAGCTTTCATTGTGTGCTGTGTCTGCGAGGCTGGGTTCGACGGAGCTTTCACTGTGTGTGTGTCTGCGAGGCTGGGTTCGACGGAGCTTTCACTGTGTGTGTGTCTGCGAGGCTGGGTTCGACGGAGCTTTCACTGTGTGCTGCGTCTGCGAGGCTGGGTTCGACGGAGCTTTCACTGTGTGCTGCGTCTGCGAGGCTGGGTTCGACGGAGCTTTCACTGTGTGCTGCGTCTGCGAGGCTGGGTTCGATGGAGCTTTCACTGTGTGCTGTGTCTGCGAGGCTGGGTTCGACGGAGCTTTCATTGTGTGCTGCGTCTGCGAGGCTGGGTCCGACGGAGCTTTCATTGTGTGCTGTGTCTGCGAGGCTGGGTTCGACGCTTTCATTGTGTGCTGCGTCTGCGAGGCTGGGTCCGACGGAGCTTTCACTGTGTGCTGCGTCTGCGAGGCTGGGTTCGACGGAGCTTTCACTGTGTGTGTGTCTGCGAGGCTGGGTTCGACGGAGCTTTCATTGTGTGCTGTGTCTGCGAGGCTGGGTTCGACGGAGCTTTCATTGTGTGCTGCGTCTGCGAGGCTGGGTCCGACGGAGCTTTCATTGTGTGCTGCGTCTGCGAGGCTGGGTTCGACGGAGCTTTCATTGTGTGCTGCGTCTGCGAGGCTGGGTTCGACGGAGCTTTCATTGTGTGCTGCGTCTGCGAGGCTGGGTTCGACGGAGCTTTCATTGTGTGCTGCGTCTGCGAGGCTGGGTTCGACGGAGCTTTCATTGTGTGGTGTGTCTGCGAGACTGGGTTCGACGCTTTCATTGTGTGCTGCGTCTGCGAGGCTGGGTTCGACGCTTTCACTGTGTGCTGTGTCTGCGAGGCTGGGTCCGACGGAGCTTTCACTGTGTGCTGCGTCTGCGAGGCTGGGTTCGACGGAGCTTTCATTGTGTGCTGCGTCTGCGAGGCTGGGTTCGACGGAGCTTTCACTGTGTGCTGTGTCTGCGAGGCTGGGTTTGACGGAGCTTTCACTGTGTGCTGCGTCTGCGAGGCTGGGTTCGACGGAGCTTTCACTGTGTGCTGCGTCTGCGAGGCTGGGTTCGACGGAGCTTTCACTGTGTGCTGCGTCTGCGAGGCTGGGTTCGACGGAGCTTTCATTGTGTGCTGCGTCTGTGAGGCTGGTTTCGACGGAGCTTTCACTGTGTGCTGCGTCTGCGAGGCTGGGTTCGACGCTTTCATTCCCAATCACCCAACTTCCCACTCACTTTTGCTGTCTTAGACGCCCTTTCCGTGGCTTTTTATGCAGTCCTTAACTTCCCTCCTCAGCCACAGTTGCCTACTCCTGCCATTTGAGAACACTGCTTCTGTGGGACAAATCTATCCTGCGCCTTGTGAACTATTCCCGGTAACTTCAGCCATCTCTGTTCTGTCGTCATCCCCACCTGTATCCTCCTCCGACCCACCTGGGCAAGCTCCTCTCTCGTGCCTCTGCAATTCCCTTTATTCCATTGCGATACTGATACACCTGACTTATGCTTCTCCCTCTCAAACTGCGTTATGAATTCAATCATATTATCATCACTGCCTCCTCAGGGTTCTTTTATGTTAAATTCCCAATAAGATCTGGCTTATTCCACAACATCCAATTTAAGATGTCCTTTCCCCGAGTGGGCTCAAGCACAAGCTGCTCTAAAAAGCCATCTCGTAGGCATCAACAAATTCCCTCTCTCGTGACAGGACACCAACCTGACTTACCCAAATCCCTTTGCAAAATGAAGTCCCAATTACAACTGTGTCATTACCTTCATTACATGCCTTTCCTAGCTACAACACCAACCTCTGCGGGCCGCCAACAGTCAGCTGACCAGAAAGTCTCCCATTTTTCCCACTCTGCTTCCTGTCAGTCAGACAATCTTCCATCCCCTCGTACCGTTCCTGTAATACCATGGGTTCTTATCTTGTACAGCAGGCTTATTATCTACAGCATCTTGTCAAAGGCCTTCTGAAAATCCAGTTTAGCATCCTCCACCGACTCTCCTTTGTCTTGTCAAAGAACTCCAACAGATTTATCAGGCAAGATTTCCCCTTACGGAAAATATGCTGAGTTTGGCCTATCTTATCAATGTGTCACCAATTACCCTGAAACCTCATCCTTAATAATGAACTCCAACATTTTCCCAACCATTTGAGTTCGGTTAACTGGCCATAATTTCTATTCTCTTGCCTCCCTCCCTTAAAGAGTGGAGGGACATTTACAATTTTCCTGTACTCCGGAATCACTGAGGAATCCAGTGGTTTTTGAACTATCATTACTAAAGCCACCACAATCTCCTCAGTTACTTCTTTCAGAACTCTGGGGTGTAGTTCATCTGGTCCATTTACATTTCTCACCTTCTCCTTAGTAATAGCAACAACACTCCGACTCCCTGACGTTCTCAAATTACTGGTATTCTATCTGTATCTTCCACAGTAAAGACTGACACAAAATATTTATTGAGTTCATCCACCATTTTGTCTGCCTCCCATTGCTACCCCTTCAGCATAACTTTCCAGCAGTGTGATATCCACTCTTGCCTCTCTTTTACTCTCAATATATTTATATATTTGGAAAAATAAAACCCTTTTTCATGATTTGCTGGCCTGACCTCATATTTCGACTTTCCTCTCCTTTCTGCTTTTTTAGTTGCCTTCTGTTGGTTTTTAAAAGCTTCCCAATCCTACAACTTCCCACTAATGTTTGCTTTGTTGTATGCCCTATCTTTTGCTTTGAAAAACTTGGTTTTCAGGGCATGATTAGCACTGACTATTGGCAACGTCAAATACCTGTGGAGTACCATCTCCAGTGACGGTGCGCTTGATAAAGAAATCACGTCTAGGATCCAGAAAGCAAGCCAGGCACTCGGAAGGCTCCGGGTCAAAGTTCTGCAGCACAAAGACATTCACCTCTCCACTAATCTGAAGGTTTTGGCCCGAAACATCGTCACTACCTCCTCCCATAGATGCTGTCTGGCCTGCTGAGTTCTGCCAGCATTTTGTGTTTTTATTTATTTCCAGCATCTGCAGATTCACTCGTGTTTACAATGCTGTTGTGGTCTCATCACTTCTATACGGCTGTGAAACCTGGACACTGTATCGCAGACATGTCAAACAGCTTGAACAATTCCACAATCGCGCTCTGCGATCAATCAAGCAAATCCGCTGGCAAGACCGTATCTCCAACCTGACAGTCCTGGACCGAGCCAATTCCACAATCGCGCTCTGCGATCAATCATGTAAATCCGCTGGCAAGACCGTATCTCCAACCTGACAGTCCTGGACCGAGGCAGTTCCACAATCGCGCTCTGCGATCAATCATGTAAATCCACTGGCAAGACCGTATCTCAACCTGACAGTCCTGGACCGAGCCAATTCCACAATCGCGCTCTGCGATCAATCATGTAAATCCGCTGGCAAGACCGTATCTCAACCTGACAGTCCTGGACCGAGCCAATTCCACAATCGCGCTCTGTGATCAATCATGTAAATCCGCTGGCAAGACCGTATCTCCAACCTGACAGTCCTGGACCGAGGCAGTTCCACAATCGCGCTCTGCGATCAATCATGTAAATCCGCTGGCAAGACCGTATCTCCAAGCTGACAGTCCTGGACCGAGGCAGTTCCACAATCGCGCTCTGCGATCAATCATGTAAATCCGCTGGCAAGACCGTATCTCCAACCTGACAGTCCTGGACCGAGGCAATTCCACAATCGCGCTCTGCGATCAATCATGTAAATCCGCTGGCAAGACCGTATCTCCAAGCTGACAGTCCTGGACCGAGCCAATTCCACAATCGCGCTCTGCGATCAATCATGTAAATCAGCTGGCAAGACCGTATCTCCAAGCTGACAGTCCTGGACCGAGCCAATTCCACAATCGCGCTCTGCGATCAATCATGTAAATCCGCTGGCAAGACCGTATCTCAATCTGACAGTCCTGGACCGAGCCAATTCCACAATCGCGCTCTGCGATCAATCATGTAAATCAGCTGGCAAGACCGTATCTCCAAGCTGACAGTCCTGGACCGAGCCAATTCCACAATCGCGCTCTGCGATCAATCATGTAAATCAGCTGGCAAGACCGTATCTCAATCTGACAGTCCTGGACCGAGCCAATTCCACAATCGCGCTCTGCGATCAATCATGTAAATCCGCTGGCAAGACCGTATCTCCAGCCTGACAGTCCTGGACCGAGCCAATTCCACAATCGCGCTCTGCGATCAATCATGTAAATCCGCTGGCAAGACCGTATCTCCAAGCTGACAGTCCTGGACCGAGGCAGTTCCACAATCGCGCTCTGCGATCAATCATGTAAATCCGCTGGCAAGACCGTATCTCCAACCTGACAGTCCTGGACCGAGCCAATTCCACAATCGCGCTCTGCGATCAATCATGAAAATCCGCTGGCAAGACCGTATCTCCAAGCTGACAGTCCTGGACCGAGCCAATTCCACAATCGCGCTCTGCGATCAATCATGTAAATCCGCTGGCAAGACCGTATCTCAACCTGACAGTCCTGGACCGAGCCAATTCCACAATCGCGCTCTGCAATCAATCATGTAAATCCGCTGGCAAGACCGTATCTCCAAGCTGACAGTCCTGGACCGAGGCAGTTCCACAATCGCGCTCTGCGATCAATCATGTAAATCCGCTGGCAAGACCGTATCTCCAAGCTGACAGTCCTGGACCGAGCCAATTCCACAATCGCGCTCTGCGATCAATCATGTAAATCCGCTGGCAAGACCGTATCTCCAAGCTGACAGTCCTGGACCGAGCCAGTTCCACAATCGCGCTCTGCGATCAATCATGTAAATCCGCTGGCAAGACCGTATCTCCAAGCTGACAGTCCTGGACCGAGCCAAATCCACAATCGCGCTCTGCGATCAATCATGTAAATCCGCTGGCAAGACCGTATCTCAACCTGACAGTCCTGGACCGAGCCAATTCCACAATCGCGCTCTGCGATCAATCATGTAAATCCGCTGGCAAGACCGTATCTCCAAGCTGACAGTCCTGGACCGAGCCAATTCCACAATCGCGCTCTGCGATCAATCATGTAAATCCGCTGGCAAGACCGTATCTCCAAGCTGACAGTCCAGGACCGAGCCAATTCCACAATCGCGCTCTGAGATCAATCATGTAAATCCTCTGGCAAGACCGTATCTCCAAGCTGACAGTCCTGGACCGAGCCAATTCCGCAATCGCGCTCTGCGATCAATCATGTAAATCCGCTGGCAAGACCGTATCTCCAACCTGACAGTACTGGACCGAGGCAGTTCCACAATCGCGCTCTGCGATCAATCATGTAAATCCGCTGGCAAGACCGTATCTCAACCTGACAGTCCTGGACCGAGGCAGTTCCACAATCGCGCTCTGCGATCAATCATGTAAATCCGCTGGCAAGACCGTATCTCAACCTGACAGTCCTGGACCGAGCCAATTCCACAATCACGCTCTGCGATCAATCATGTAAATCCGCTCGCAAGACTGTATCTCCAACCTGACAGTCCTGGACCGAGCCAATTCCACAATCGCGCTCTGCGATCAATCATGTAAATCCGCTGGCAAGACCGTATCTCCAACCTGACAGTCCTGGACCGAGGCAGTTCCACAATCGCGCTCTGCGATCAATCATGTAAATCCGCTGGCAAGACCGTATCTCCAACCTGACAGTCCTGGACCGAGGCAGTTCCACAATCGCGCTCTGTGATCAATCATGTAAATCCGCTGGCAAGACCGTATCTCCAACCTGACAGTCCTGGACCGAGCCAATTCCACAATCGCGCTCTGCGATCAATCATGTAAATCCGCTGGCAAGACCGTATCTCCAAGCTGACAGTCCTGGACCGAGCCAATTCCACAATCGCGCTCTGCGATCAATCATGTAAATCCGCTGGCAAGACCGTATCTCCAACCTGACAGTCCTGGACCGAGCCAATTCCACAATCGCGCTCTGCGATCAATCATGTAAATCCACTGGCAAGACCGTATCTCAACCTGACAGACCTGGACCGAGCCAATTCCACAATCGCGCTCTGCGATCAATCATGTAAATCCGCTGGCAAGACCGTATCTCAACCTGACAGTCCTGGACCGAGCCAATTCCACAATCGCGCTCTGCAATCAATCATGTAAATCCGCTGGCAAGACCGTATCTGCAACCTGACAGTCCTGGACCGAGCCAATTCCACAATCGCGCTCTGCGATTAATCATGTAAATCCGCTGGCAAGACCGTATCTCCAAGCTGACAGTCCTGGACCGAGCCAATTCCACAATCGCGCTCTGCGATCAATCATGTAAATCCGCTGGCAAGACCGTATCTCAACCTGACAGTCCTGGACCGAGCCAATTCCACAATCGCGCTCTGCAATCAATCATGTAAATCCGCTGGCAAGACCGTATCTCCAAGCTGACAGTCCTGGACCGAGGCAGTTCCACAATCGCGCTCTGCGATCAATCATGTAAATCCGCTGGCAAGACCGTATCTCCAAGCTGACAGTCCTGGACCGAGCCAATTCCACAATCGCGCTCTGCGATCAATCATGTAAATCCGCTGGCAAGACCGTATCTCCAAGCTGACAGTCCTGGACCGAGCCAGTTCCACAATCGCGCTCTGCGATCAATCATGTAAATCCGCTGGCAAGACCGTATCTCAACCTGACAGTCCTGGACCGAGCCAATTCCACAATTGCGCTCTGCTATCAATCATGTAAATCCGCTGGCAAGACCGTATCTCCAAGCTGACAGTCCTGGACCGAGCCAATTCCACAATCGCGCTCTGCGATCAATCATGTAAATCCGCTGGCAAGACCGTATCTCAACCTGACAGTCCAGGACCGAGCCAATTCCACAATCGCGCTCTGCGATCAATCATGTAAATCCGCTGGCAAGACCGTATCTCCAAGCTGACAGTCCTGGACCGAGCCAATTCCACAATCGCGCTCTGCGATCAATCATGTAAATCCTCTGGCAAGACCGTATCTCCAAGCTGACAGTCCTGGACCGAGGCAGTTCCACAATCGCGCTCTGCGATCAATCATGTAAATCCGCTTGCAAGACCGTATCTCCAAGCTGACAGTCCTGGACCGAGGCAGTTCCACAATCGCGCTCTGCGATCAATCATGTAAATCCGCTGGCAAGACCGTATCTCCAAGCTGACAGTCCTGATCCGAGGCAGTTCCACAATCGCGCTCTGCGATCAATCATGTAAATCCGCTGGCAAGACCGTATCTCCAAGCTGACAGTCCTGGACCGAGCCAATTCCACAATCGCGCTCTGCGATCAATCATGTAAATCCGCTGGCAAGACCGTATCTCCAAGCTGACAGTCCTGGACCGAGGCAGTTCCACAATCGCGCTCTGCGATCAATCATGTAAATCCGCTGGCAAGACCGTATTTCCAACCTGACAGTCCTGGACCGAGCCAATTCCACAATCGCGCTCTGCGATCAATCATGTAAATCCGCTGGCAAGACCGTATCTCCAACCTGACAGTCCTGGACCGAGCCAATTCCACAATCGCGCTCTGCGATCAATCATGTAAATCCGCTGGCAAGACCGTATCTCCAACCTGACAGTCCTGGACCGAGCCAATTCCACAATCGCGCTCTGCGATCTATCATGTAAATCCGCTGGCAAGACCGTATCTCCAAGCTGACAGTCCTGGACCGAGCCAATTCCACAATCGCGCTCTGCGATCAATCATGTAAATCCGCTGGCAAGACCGTATCTCAACCTGACAGTCCTGGACCGAGCCAATTCCACAATCGCGCTCTGCAATCAATCATGTAAATCCGCTGGCAAGACCGTATCTCCAAGCTGACAGTCCTGGACCGAGGCAGTTCCACAATCGCGCTCTGCGATCAATCATGTAAATCCGCTGGCAAGACCGTATCTCCAAGCTGACAGTCCTGGACCGAGCCAATTCCACAATCGCGCTCTGCGATCAATCATGTAAATCCGCTGGCAAGACCGTATCTCAACCTGACAGTCCAGGACCGAGCCAATTCCACAATCGCGCTCTGCGATCAATCATGTAAATCCGCTGGCAAGACCGTATCTCCAAGCTGACAGTCCTGGACCGAGCCAATTCCACAATCGCGCTCTGCGATCAATCATGTAAATCCTCTGGCAAGACCGTATCTCCAAGCTGACAGTCCTGGACCGAGGCAGTTCCACAATCGCGCTCTGCGATCAATCATGTAAATCCGCTGGCAAGACCGTATCTCAACCTGACAGTCCTGGACCGAGCCAATTCCACAATCGCGCTCTGCAATCAATCATGTAAATCCACTGGCAAGACCGTATCTCAACCTGACAGTCCTGGACCGAGCCAGTTCCACAATCGCGCTCTGCGATCAATCATGTAAATCCGCTGGCAAGACCGTATCTCCAAGCTGACAGTCCTGGACCGAGGCAGTTCCACAATCGCGCTCTGCGATCAATCATGTAAATCCGCTGGCAAGACCGTATCTCCAAGCTGACAGTCCTGATCCGAGGCAGTTCCACAATCGCGCTCTGCGATCAATCATGTAAATCCGCTGGCAAGACCGTATCTCCAAGCTGACAGTCCTGGACCGAGCCAATTCCACAATCGCGCTCTGCGATCAATCATGTAAATCCACTGGCAAGACCGTATCTCCAAGCTGACAGTCCTGGACCGAGGCAGTTCCACAATCGCGCTCTGCGATCAATCATGTAAATCCGCTGGCAAGACCGTATCTCCAACCTGACAGTCCTGGACCGAGCCAATTCCACAATCGCGCTCTGCGATCAATCATGTAAATCCGCTGGCAAGACCGTATCTCCAAGCTGACAGTCCTGGACCGAGCCAATTCCACAATCGCGCTCTGCGATCAATCATGTAAATCCGCTGGCAAGACCGTATCTCAACCTGACAGTCCTGGACCGAGCCAATTCCACAATCGCGCTCTGCGATCAATCATGTAAATCCGCTGGCAAGACCGTATCTCCAAGCTGACAGTCCTGGACCGAGGCAGTTCCACAATCGCGCTCTGCGATCAATCATGTAAATCCGCTGGCAAGACCGTATCTCCAAGCTGACAGTCCTGGACCGAGCCAATTCCACAATCGCGCTCTGCGATCAATCATGTAAATCCGCTGGCAAGACCGTATCTCCAAGCTGACAGTCCTGGACCGAGGCAGTTCCACAATCGCGCTCTGCGATCAATCATGTAAATCCGCTGGCAAGACCGTATTTCCAACCTGACAGTCCTGGACCGAGCCAATTCCACAATCGCGCTCTGCGATCAATCATGTAAATCCGCTGGCAAGACCGTATCTCCAACCTGACAGTCCTGGACCGAGCCAATTCCACAATCGCGCTCTGCGATCAATCATGTAAATCCGCTGGCAAGACCGTATCTCCAACCTGACAGTCCTGGACCGAGCCAATTCCACAATCGCGCTCTGCGATCTATCATGTAAATCCGCTGGCAAGACCGTATCTCCAAGCTGACAGTCCTGGACCGAGCCAATTCCACAATCGCGCTCTGCGATCAATCATGTAAATCCGCTGGCAAGACCGTATCTCAACCTGACAGTCCTGGACCGAGCCAATTCCACAATCGCGCTCTGCAATCAATCATGTAAATCCGCTGGCAAGACCGTATCTCCAAGCTGACAGTCCTGGACCGAGGCAGTTCCACAATCGCGCTCTGCGATCAATCATGTAAATCCGCTGGCAAGACCGTATCTCCAAGCTGACAGTCCTGGACCGAGCCAATTCCACAATCGCGCTCTGCGATCAATCATGTAAATCCGCTGGCAAGACCGTATCTCAACCTGACAGTCCAGGACCGAGCCAATTCCACAATCGCGCTCTGCGATCAATCATGTAAATCCGCTGGCAAGACCGTATCTCCAAGCTGACAGTCCTGGACCGAGCCAATTCCACAATCGCGCTCTGCGATCAATCATGTAAATCCTCTGGCAAGACCGTATCTCCAAGCTGACAGTCCTGGACCGAGGCAGTTCCACAATCGCGCTCTGCGATCAATCATGTAAATCCGCTGGCAAGACCGTATCTCAACCTGACAGTCCTGGACCGAGCCAATTCCACAATCGCGCTCTGCAATCAATCATGTAAATCCACTGGCAAGACCGTATCTCAACCTGACAGTCCTGGACCGAGCCAGTTCCACAATCGCGCTCTGCGATCAATCATGTAAATCCGCTGGCAAGACCGTATCTCCAAGCTGACAGTCCTGGACCGAGGCAGTTCCACAATCGCGCTCTGCGATCAATCATGTAAATCCGCTGGCAAGACCGTATCTCCAAGCTGACAGTCCTGATCCGAGGCAGTTCCACAATCGCGCTCTGCGATCAATCATGTAAATCCGCTGGCAAGACCGTATCTCCAAGCTGACAGTCCTGGACCGAGCCAATTCCACAATCGCGCTCTGCGATCAATCATGTAAATCCACTGGCAAGACCGTATCTCCAAGCTGACAGTCCTGGACCGAGGCAGTTCCACAATCGCGCTCTGCGATCAATCATGTAAATCCGCTGGCAAGACCGTATCTCCAACCTGACAGTCCTGGACCGAGCCAATTCCACAATCGCGCTCTGCGATCAATCATGTAAATCCGCTGGCAAGACCGTATCTCCAAGCTGACAGTCCTGGACCGAGCCAATTCCACAATCGCGCTCTGCGATCAATCATGTAAATCCGCTGGCAAGACCGTATCTCAACCTGACAGTCCTGGACCGAGCCAATTCCACAATCGCGCTCTGCGATCAATCATGTAAATCCGCTGGCAAGACCGTATCTCCAAGCTGACAGTCCTGGACCGAGGCAGTTCCACAATCGCGCTCTGCGATCAATCATGTAAATCCGCTGGCAAGACCGTATCTCCAAGCTGACAGTCCTGGACCGAGCCAATTCCACAATCGCGCTCTGCGATCAATCATGTAAATCCGCTGGCAAGACCGTATCTCCAAGCTGACAGTCCTGGACCGAGCCAGTTCCACAATCGCGCTCTGCGATCAATCATGTAAATCCGCTGGCAAGACCGTATCTCAACCTGACAGTCCTGGACCGAGCCAATTCCACAATCACGCTCTGCAATCAATCATGTAAATCCGCTGGCAAGACCGTATCTCCAACCTGACAGTCCTGGACCGAGGCAGTTCCACAATCGCGCTCTGCGATCAATCATGTAAATCCGCTGGCAAGACCGTATCTCAACCTGACAGTCCTGGACCGAGCCAATTCCACAATCGCGCTCTGCAATCAATCATGTAAATCCACTGGCAAGACCGTATCTCAACCTGACAGTCCTGGACCGAGCCAGTTCCACAATCGCGCTCTGCGATCAATCATGTAAATCCGCTGGCAAGACCGTATCTCCAAGCTGACAGTCCTGGACCGAGGCAGTTCCACAATCGCGCTCTGCGATCAATCATGTAAATCCGCTGGCAAGACCGTATCTCCAACCTGACAGTCCAGGACCGAGCCAATTCCACAATCGCGCTCTGCGATCAATCATGTAAATCCGCTGGCAAGACCGTATCTCCAAGCTGACAGTCCTGGACCGAGCCAAATCCACAATCGCGCTCTGCGATCAATCATGTAAATCCGCTGGCAAGACCGTATCTCCAAGCTGACAGTCCTGGACCGAGCCAATTCCACAATCGCGCTCTGCGATCAATCATGTAAATCCGCTGGCAAGACCGTATCTCCAAGCTGACAGTCCTGGACCGAGCCAATTCCACAATCGCGCTCTGCGATCAATCATGTAAATCCGCTGGCAAGACCGTATCTCCAAGCTGACAGTCCTGGACCGAGCCAATTCCACAATCGCGCTCTGCAATCAATCATGTAAATCCGCTGGCAAGACCGTATCTCCAAGCTGACAGTCCTGGACCGAGCCAATTCCACAATCGCGCTCTGCGATCAATCATGTAAATCCGCTGGCAAGACCGTATCTCAACCTGACAGTCCTGGACCGAGCCAATTCCACAATCGCGCTCTGCGATCAATCATGTAAATCCGCTGGCAAGACCGTATCTCAACCTGACAGTCCTGGACCGAGCCAATTCCACAATCGCGCTCTGCAATCAATCATGTAAATCCGCTGGCAAGACCGTATCTCCAAGCTGACAGTCCTGGACCGAGGCAGTTCCACAATCGCGCTCTGCGATCAATCATGTAAATCCGCTGGCAAGACCGTATCTCAACCTGACAGTCCTGGACCGAGCCAATTCCACAATCGCGCTCTGCGATCAATCATGTAAATCCGCTGGCAAGACCGTATCTCCAAGCTGACAGTCCTGGACCGAGCCAATTCCACAATCGCGCTCTGCAATCAATCATGTAAATCCGCTGGCAAGACCGTATCTCAACCTGACAGTCCTGGACCGAGCCAATTCCACAATCGCGCTCTGCGATCAATCATGTAAATCCGCTGGCAAGACCGTATCTCCAAGCTGACAGTCCTGGACCGAGCCAATTCCACAATCGCGCTCTGCAATCAATCATGTAAATCCGCTGGCAAGACCGTATCTCCAAGCTGACAGTCCTGGACCGAGCCAATTCCACAATCGCGCTCTGCGATCAATCATGTAAATCCGCTGGCAAGACCGTATCTCCAAGCTGACAGTCCTGGACCGAGGCAGTTCCACAATCGCGCTCTGCGATCAATCATGTAAATCCGCTGGCAAGACCGTATCTCCAAGCTGACAGTCCTGGACCGAGGCAGTTCCACAATCGCGCTCTGCGATCAATCATGTAAATCCGCTGGCAAGACCGTATCTCCAACCTGACAGTCCTGGACCGAGGCAGTTCCACAATCGCGCTCTGCGATCAATCATGTAAATCCGCTGGCAAGACCGTATCTCCAACCTGACAGTCCTGGACCGAGCCAATTCCACAATCGCGCTCTGCGATCAATCATGTAAATCCGCTGGCAAGACCGTATCTCCAACCTGACAGTCCTGGACCGAGCCAATTCCACAATCGCGCTCTGCGATCAATCATGTAAATCCGCTGGCAAGACCGTATCTCCAACCTGACAGTCCAGGACCGAGCCAATTCCACAATCGTGCTCTGCGATCAATCATGTAAATCCGCTGGCAAGACCGTATCTCCAACCTGACAGTCCAGGACCGAGCCAGTTCCACAATCGCGCTCTGCGATCAATCATGTAAATCCGCTGGCAAGACCGTATCTCCAACCTGACAGTCCTGGACCGAGCCAGTTCCACAATCGCGCTCTGCGATCAATCATGTAAATCCGCTGGCAAGACCGTATCTCCAACCTGACAGTCCTGGACCGAGGCAGTTCCACAATCGCGCTCTGCGATCAATCATGTAAATCCGCTGGCAAGACCGTATCTCCAACCTGACAGTCCAGGACCGAGCCAATTCCACAATCGCGCTCTGCGATCAATCATGTAAATCCGCTGGCAAGACCGTATCTCAAACCTGACAGTCCTGGACCGAGCCAATTCCACAATCGCGCTCTGCGATCAATCATGTAAATCCGCTGGCAAGACCGTATCTCCAACCTGACAGTCCAGGACCGAGCCAGTTCCACAATCGCGCTCTGCGATCAATCATGTAAATCCGCTGGCAAGACCGTATCTCAAACTGACAGTCCTGGACCGAGCCAATTCCACAATCGCGCTCTGCGATCAATCATGTAAATCCGCTGGCAAGACCGTATCTCCAACCTGACAGTCCTGGACCGAGGCAGTTCCACAATCGCGCTCTGCGATCAATCATGTAAATCCGCTGGCAAGACCGTATCTCAACCTGACAGTCCTGGACCGAGCCAATTCCACAATCGCGCTCTGCGATCAATCATGTAAATCCGCTGCCAAGACCGTATCTCCAACCTGACAGTCCTGGACCGAGCCAATTCCACAATCGCGCTCTGCGATCAATCATGTAAATCCGCTGGCAAGACCGTATCTCAACCTGACAGTCCTGGACCGAGCCAATTCCACAATCGCGCTCTGCGATCAATCATGTAAATCCGCTGGCAAGACCGTATCTCCAAGCTGACAGTCCTGGACCGAGCCAATTCCACAATCGTGCTCTGCAATCAATCATGTAAATCCGCTGGCAAGACTGTATCTCCAACCTGACAGTCCTGGACCGAGCCAGTTCCACAATCGCGCTCTGCGATCAATCATGTAAATCCACTGGCAAGACCGTATCTCCAAGCTGACAGTCCTGGACCGAGGCAATTCCACAATCGCGCTCTGCGATCAATCATGTAAATCCGCTGGCAAGACCGTATCTCCAACCTGACAGTCCTGGACCGAGGCAGTTCCACAGGCATTGTAGCCAAGGTTTTGAAGGCTCAGCTCAGATGGACCGGCCGTCTGATCCGCATGGATGAGTTCATAATGCCGCGTCAGTTGTTCTACGGAGAACTGGAGCAGAGCAACCGTGCCCAAGGTCGCCCAAGGAAGAGGTACAAGGACAACCTCAAGTCAAACCGTAAGTGGGCCAAACTCCAGCCCCGCGATCTCGAACACACTGCTGCTGACCGGTCCAAGTGGCGCAATCTATGCTCCAAGGCAGCAAACAACTTCCAAGCCAACTGGCGCATGCAGCGCCTCAGGGCGAGTCAAGAGAGACACAGGAAGGCGTCCGCTCCTGCCCCAACGGGTGGAGCTCCTGCCCCAACAGGCGGTGCTCCTTGCCCCAACAGGCGTCCGCTCCTGCCCCAACGGGTGGAGCTCCTGCCCCAACAGGCGGTGCTCCTTGCCCCAACAGGCGTCCGCTCCTGCCCCAACAGGCGGAGCTCCTTGCCCCAACAGGCGTCCGCTCCTGCCCCAACAGGCGGAGCTCCTGCCCCAACAGGCGTCCACTCCTGCCCCAACAGGCGGAGCTCCTTGCCCCATCTGCGCTTCGGATTCGCCCTCAGAAGTCATATGCGTCCCCACAGACATTGACCGCGCAACACACTCGTCTTCCTCGGACTTCGAGAGACTACTTCTCATTGATTCATCCGGCCTTTCAGCACTGTGGTCCATATTCCAGGGATGTGTTATCCGAAGTGCAGATGAAAGGGCTCAGCTTGAAACTCCGACTGTCCGTTGGTGTTGCCTGACCTACGGACGTCCTCCAGCAGTCGGTGTGTGTTGCTGAAATCCTGGAGGAGTCGATCATCCTTAGAAGGAGAGTGAGATCCTATCACTGCACCCAACATTCCCTCCCACTTACAAAGATGTCTTTGTGAAGTTCACTTTTGTTTGACGTCTCTGTCACCTAAATTTGTTTTGCTAATGGGAGGTCCAGTGATGCAGTCCACTGTCTCCCAGTTCCAGAGACCCGGGCTCGGTCCTGACCTTGGGTGCTGCCTGTGTGGTGTTTCTGATTTGCTCCTCATCACGTGGGTTAGTAGGTTAATTGGCCAAGGTAAGTTCCGTCAGTGTATATCTGTATATGGTAGAATCAGAGCAATGATGGGGAGAATGAAGGATTAGTGAAACTGGGTAGTTGGTTCTCAGCATGGACTAGGTGAGCTAAAGGGCCTCTCTCTGTGCTTTGTCTCCATGACAATATCACTCCTTCCTGTTGCAGTTTTGGATCCAGGGTGAGGTCTAACACCAGTGGCATCATCTTCAACAATGAAATGAATGACTTCACCTTCCAGGGCCGCGACAATAATTTTGCTGCAAACTTCATCGAACCAGGTCAGCTGGTGTCTGCAGGACTGTGTCCATCGAGTGGCATGATCAGGACTGCGTCAGTGGAGTGGCATGATCAGGGCTGTGTCAGTGGAGTGGCATGATCAGGACTGTGTCTGTGGAATGGCATGATCAGGACTGTGTCAGTGGAGTGGCATGATCAGGACTGTGTCAGTGGAGTGGCATGATCAGGACTGTGTCAGTGGAGTGGCATGATCAGGACTGTGTCTGTGGAATGGCATGATCAGGACTGTGTCAGTGGAGTGGCATGATCAGGACTGTGTCAGTGGAATGGCATGATCAGGGCTGTGTCAGTGGAGTGGCATGATCAGGGCTGTGTCAGTGGAGTGGCATGATCAGGGCTGTGTCAGTGGAGTGGCATGATCAGGACTGTGTCAGTGGAGTGGCATGATCAGGACTGTGCCCGTCGAGTGGCATGATCAGGACTGTGTCAGTGGAGTGGCATGATCAGGACTGTGTCAGTGGAATGGCATGATCAGGGCTGTGTCAGTGGAGTGGCATGATCAGGGCTGTGTCAGTGGAATGGCATGATCAGGACTGTGTCAGTGGAGTGGCATGATCAGGGCTGTGTCAGTGGAGTGGCATGATCAGGGCTGTGTCAGTGGAGTGGCATGATCAGGGCTGTGTCCGTGGAGTGGCATGATCAGGACTGTGTCAGTGGAGTGGCATGATCAGGACTGTGTCAGTGGAATGGCATGATCAGGACTGTGTCAGTGGAGTGGCATGATCAGGGGTGTGTCAGTGGAATGGCATGATCAGGACTGTGTCAGTGGAGTGACATGATCAGGACTGTGTCAGTGGAGTGGCATGATCAGGACTGTGTCAGTGGAGTGACATGATCAGGGCTGTGTCAGTGGAGTGGCATGATCAGGGGTGTGTCAGTGGAATGGCATGATCAGGACTGTGTCAGTGGAGTGACATGATCAGGGCTGTGTCAGTGGAGTGGCATGATCAGGGGTGTGTCAGTGGAATGGCATGATCAGGACTGTGACAGTGGAGTGACATGATCAGGGCTGTGTCAGTGGAGTGGCATGATCAGGGGTGTGTCAGTGGAATGGCATGATCAGGACTGTGTCAGTGGAGTGACATGATCAGGACTGTGTCAGTGGAGTGGCATGATCAGGACTGTGTCAGTGGAGTGGCATGATCAGGACTGTGTCCGTGGAGTGGCATGATCAGGGCTGTGTCAGTGGAGTGGCATGATCAGGGCTGTGTCCGTGGAGTGGCATGATCAGGGCTGTGTCAGTGGAGTGGCATGATCAGGACTGTGTCCGTGGAGTGGCATGATCAGGACTGTGTCAGTGGAGTGGCATGATCAGGGCTGTGTCAGTGGAGTGGCATGATCAGGGGTGTGTCAGTGGAATGGCATGATCAGGACTGTGTCAGTGGAGTTCCATGATCAGGACTGTGTCAGTGGAGTGGCATGACCAGAGGTGTATCAGTGGAATGGCATGATCAGGGCTGTGTCAGTGGAGTGGCATGATCAGGACTGTGTCAGTGGAGTGGCATGATCAGGACTGTGTCAGTGGAGTGGCATGATCAGGACTGTGTCAGTGGAGTGGCATGATCAGGACTGTGTCCGTGGAGTGGCATGATCAGGACTGTGTCCGTGGAGTTGCATGATCAGGACTGTGTCAGTGGAGTGGCATGATCAGGACTGTGTCAGTGGAATGGCATGATCAGGACTGTGTCAGTGGAGTGGCATGATCAAGACTGTGTCAGTGGAGTGGCATGATCAGGGCTGTGTCAGTAGAGTGGCGTGATCAGGACTGTGTCAGTGGAGTGGCATGATCAGGACTGTGTCAGTGGGGTGGCATGATCAGGGCTGTGTCAGTGGAGTGGCATGATCAGGACTGTGTCAGTGGAGTGGCGTGATCAGGACTGTGTCAGTGGAGTGGCGTGATCAGGACTGTGTCAGTGGAGTGGCATGATCAGGACTGTGTCAGTGGAGTGGCATGATCAGGACTGTGTCAGTGGAGTGGCATGATCAGGGCTGTGTCAGTAGAGTGGCGTGATCAGGACTGTGTCAGTGGAGTGGCATGATCAGGACTGTGTCAGTGGAGTGGCGTGATCAGGACTGTGTCAGTGGAGTGGCGTGATCAGGACTGTGTCAGTGGAGTGGCGTGATCAGGACTGTGTCAGTGGAGTGGCGTGATCAGGACTGTGTCAGTGGAGTGGCGTGATCAGGACTGTGTCAGTGGAGTGGCATGATCAGGACTGTGTCAGTGGAGTGGCATGATCAGGACTGTGTCAGTGGAGTGGCGTGATCAGGACTGTGTCAGTGGAGTGGCGTGATCAGGACTGTGTCAGTGGAGTGGCATGATCAGGACTGTGTCAGTGGAGTGGCATGATCAGGGCTGTGTCAGTAGAGTGGCGTGATCAGGACTGTGTCAGTGGAGTGGCATGATCAGGACTGTGTCAGTGGAGTGGCATGATCAGGACTGTGTCAGTGGAATGGCATGATCAGGACTGTGTCGGTGGAGTGGCATGATCAGGGCTGTGTCAGTGGAGTGGCATGATCAGTACTGTGTCAGTGGAATGGCATGATCAGGACTGTGTCGGTGGAGTGGCATGATCAGGGCTGTGTCAGTGGAGTGGCATGATCAGTACTGTGTCAGTGGAGTGGCATGATCAGGACAGTGTCGGTGGAGTGGCATGATCAGGGCTGTGTCAGTGGAGTGGCATGATCAGTACTGTGTCAGTGGAATGGCATGATCAGGACTGTGTCGGTGGAGTGGCATGATCAGGGCTGTGTCAGTGGAGTGGCATGATCAGTACTGTGTCCGTGGAGGGGCATGATCAGGACAGTGTCAGTGGAGTGGCATGATCAGGACTGCATCCGTGGAGTGGCATGATCAGGACTGTGTCAGTGGAGTGGCATGATCAGGGCTGTGTCAGTGGAGTGGCATGGTCAGGACTGTGTCAGTGGAATGGCACGATCAGGGCTGTGTCAGTGGAGTGGCATGATCAGGACTGTGTCAGTGGAGTGGCATGATCAGGGCTGTGTCAGTGGAGTGGCATGGTCAGGACTGTGTCAGTGGAATGGCACGATCAGTACTGTGTCAGTGGAATGGCATGATCAGGACTGTGTCGGTGGAGTGGCATGATCAGGGCTGTGTCAGTGGAGTGGCATGATCAGTACTGTGTCCGTGGAGGGGCATGATCAGGACTGTGTCCGTGGAGTGGCATGATCAGTACTGTGTCCGTGGAGGGGCATGATCAGGACAGTGTCAGTGGAGTGGCATGATCAGGACTGCATCCGTGGAGTGGCATGATCAGGACTGTGTCAGTGGAGTGGCATGATCAGGGCTGTGTCAGTGGAGTGGCATGGTCAGGACTGTGTCAGTGGAATGGCACGATCAGGGCTGTGTCAGTGGAGTGGCATGATCAGGACTGTGTCAGTGGAGTGGCATGATCAGGGCTGTGTCAGTGGAGTGGCATGGTCAGGACTGTGTCAGTGGAATGGCACGATCAGGGCTGTGTCAGTGGAGTGGCACGATCAGGACTGTGTCCGTGGAGTGGCACGATCAGGACTGTGTCAGTGGAATGGCACGATCAGGACAGTGTCAGTGGAGTGGCATGATCAGGACTGTGTCCGTGGAGTGGCATGATCAGGGCTGTGTCAGTGGAGTGGCATGATCAGGACTGTGTCAGTGGAGTGGCATGATCAGGACTGTGTCAGTGGAGTTGCATGATCAGGACTGTGTCAGTGGAGTGGCATGATCAGGACTGTGTCAGTGGAGTTGCATGATCAGGACTGTGTCAGTGGAGTGGCATGATCAGGACTGTGTCAGTGGAATGGCATGATCAGGACTGTGTCAGTGGAGTGGCATGATCAGGACTGTGTCAGTGGAATTACATGATCAAGACAGTGTCAGTGGAGTGGCATGATCAGGACTGTGCCCGTGGAGTGGCATGATCAGGGCTGTGTCAGTGGAGTGGCATGATCAGGACAGTGTCAGTGGAGTGGCATGATCAGGACTGTGTCAGTGGAATGGCATGATCAGGGCTGTGTCAGTGGAATGGCATGATCAGGGCTGTGTCAGTGGAGTTGCATGATCAGGGCTGTGTCAGTGGAGTGGCATGATCAGGACTGTGTCAGTGGAGTGGCATGATCAGGGCTGTGTCAGTGGAGTGGCATGATCAGGGCTGTGTCCGTGGAGTGGCATGATCAGGGCTGTGTCAGTGGAGTGGCATGATCAGGACTGTGCCCGTAGAGTGGCATGATCAGGACAGTGTCAGTGGAATGGCATGATCAGGACTGTGTCAGTGGAATGGCATGATCAGGGCTGTGTCAGTGGAATGGCATGATCAGGGCTGTGTCAGTGGAGTTGCATGATCAGGGCTGTGTCAGTGGAGTGGCATGATCAGGACTGTGTCAGTGGAGTGGCATGATCAGGGCTGTGTCAGTGGAGTGGCATGATCAGGGCTGTGTCCGTGGAGTGGCATGATCAGGGCTGTGTCAGTGGAGTGGCATGATCAGGACTGTGCCCGTAGAGTGGCATGATCAGGACTGTGTCAGTGGAGTGGCATGATCAGTACTGTGTCAGTGGAATGGCACGATCAGGACTGGTGTCAGTGGAGTGGCACAATCAGGGCTGTGTCAGTGGAGTGGCATGATCAGGGCTGTGTCAGTGGAGTGGCATGATCAGGACTGTGTCAGTGGAGTGGCATGATCAGGACTGTGTCCGTGGAGTTGCATGATCAGGACTGTGTCAGTGGAGTGGCATGATCAGGGGTGTGTCAGTGGAATGGCATGATCAGGACTGTGTCAGTGGAGTGACATGATCAGGGCTGTGTCAGTGGAGTGGCATGATCAGGGGTGTGTCAGTGGAATGGCATGATCAGGACTGTGTCGGTGGAGTGGCATGATTAGGGCTGTGTCAGTGGAGTGGCGTGATCAGGACTGTGTCAGTGGAGTGGCATGATCAGGGCTGTGTCAGTGGAGTGGCGTTATCAGGACTGTGTCAGTGCAGTGGCATGATCAGGGCTGTGTCAGTGGAGTGGCATGATCAGGACTGTGCCCGTGGAGTGGCATGATCAGGACTGTGTCAGTGGAGTGGCATGATCAGGGCTGTGTCAGTGGAGTGGCATGATCAGTACTGTGTCAGTGGAGTGGCATGATTAGGGCTGTGTCAGTGGAGTGGCGTGATCAGGACTGTGTCAGTGGAGTGGCATGATCAGGGCTGTGTCAGTGGAGTGGCGTGATCAGGACTGTGTCAGTGCAGTGGCATGATCAGGGCTGTGTCAGTGGAGTGGCATGATCAGGACTGTGCCCGTGGAGTGGCATGATCAGGACTGTGTCAGTGGAGTGGCATGATCAGGGCTGTGTCAGTGGAGTGGCATGATCAGGACTGTGTCAGTGGAGTGGCATGATCAGGGCTGTGTCAGTGGAGTGGCACGATCAGGACTGTGTCAGTGGAGTGGCATGATCAGGACTGTGTCAGTGGAGTGGCATGATCAGGGCTGTGTCAGTGGAGTGGCATGATCAGCGCTGTGTCAGTGGAGTGGCATGATCAGGACTGTGTCAGTGGAGTGGCATGATCAGGACTGTGTCAGTGGAGTGGCATGATCAGGGCTGTGTCAGTGGAATGGAATGATCAGGGCTGTGTCAGTGGAGTGGCATGATCAGGACTGTGTCCGTGGAGTGGCGTGATCAGGACAGTGTCAGTGGAGTGGCATGATCAGGACTGTGTCAGTGGAGTGGCATGATCAGGACTGTGTCAGTGGAATTGCATGATCAGGACTGTGTCAGTGGAATGGCATGATCAGGACTGTGTCAGTGGAATTGCATGATCAGGACTGTGCCCGTGGAGTGGCATGATCAGGACTGTGCCCGTGGAGTGGCATGATCAGCACTGTGTCAGTGGAATGGCATGATCAGGACAGTGTCAGTGGAGTGGCATGATCAGGACTGTGTCAGTGGAATGGCATGATCAGGACTGTGTCCGTGGAATGGCATGATCAGGACTGTGTCAGTGGAGTGGCATGATCAGGACTGTGTCCGTGGAGTGGCATGATCAGGGCTGTGTCAGTGGAGTGGCATGATCAGGGCTGTGTCAGTGGAGTGGCATGATCAGGACTGTGTCAGTGGAGTTGCATGATCAGGACTGTGTCAGTGGAGTGCATGATCAGGACTGTGTCAGTGGAGTGGCATGATCAGGACTGTGCCCGTGGAGTGGCATGATCAGGACTTTGTCAGTGGAGTTGCATGATCAGGACTGTGTCAGTGGAGTGGCATGTTCAGGACTGTGTCAGTGGAGTGGCATGATCAGGGCTGTGTCAGTGGAGTGGCATGATCAGGACTGTGTCAGTGGAGTTGCATGATCAGGACTGTGTCAGTGGAGTGCATGATCAGGACTGTGTCAGTGGAGTGGCATGATCAGGACTGTGCCCGTGGAGTGGCATGATCAGGACTGTGTCAGTGGAGTTGCATGATCAGGACTGTGTCAGTGGAGTGGCATGATCAGGACTGTGTCAGTGGAGTGGCATGATCAGGACTGTGTCAGTGGAATGGCATGATCAGGACTGTGTCAGTGGAGTGGCATGATCAGGACTGTGTCAGTGGAATTGCATGATCAAGACAGTGTCAGTGGAGTGGCATGATCAGGACTGTGCCCGTGGAGTGGCATGATCAGGACTGTGTCAGTGGAGTGGCATGATCAGGACTGCGTCCGCGGAGTGGCATGATCAGGACAGTGTCCGTGGAGTGGCATGATCAGGGCTGTGTCAGTGGAGTTGCATGATCAGGGCTGTGTCAGTGGAGTGGCATGATCAGGACTGTGTCAGTGGAGTGGCATGATCAGGGCTGTGTCAGTGGAGTGGCATGATCAGGGCTGTGTCCGTGGAGTGGCATGATCAGGACTGTGTCAGTGGAATGGCATGATCAGGACTGTGTCAGTGGAGAGGCATGATCAGGACTGTGTCAGTGGAGTTCCATGATCAGGGCTGTGTCAGTGGAGTGGCATGATCAGGACTGTGTCAGTGGAGTGGCATGATCAGGGCTGTGTCAGTGGAGTGGCATGATCAGGGCTGTGTCCGTGGAGTGGCATGATCAGGGCTGTGTCAGTGGAGTGGCATGATCAGGACTGTGTCTGTGGAGTGGCATGATCAGGACTGTGTCCGTGGAGTTGCATGATCAGGACTGTGTCAGTGGAGTGGCATGATCAGGACTGTGTCAGTGGAGTGGCATGATCAGGACTGTGTCAGTGTAGTGGCATGATCAGGGCTGTGTCAGTGGAGTGGCATGATCAGGGATGTGTCAGTGGAGTGGCATGATCAGGGCTGTGTCCGTGGAGTTGCATGATCAGGGCTGTGTCAGTGGAGTGTCATGATCAGGACTGTGTCAGTGGAGTGGCATGATCAGGACTGTGTCAGTGTAGTGGCATGATCAGGACTGTGTCAGTGGAGTGGCATGATCAGGGCTGTGTCAGTGGAGTTGCATGATCAGGACTGTGTCAGTGGAGTGGCATGATCAGGACTGTGTCAGTGGAATTGCATGATCAGGACTGTGCCCGTGGAGTGGCATGATCAGGACTGTGCCCGTGGAGTGGCATGATCAGGGCTGTGTCGGTGGAGTGGCATGATTAGGGCTGTGTCAGTGGAGTGGCGTGATCAGGACTGTGTCAGTGGAGTGGCATGATCAGGGCTGTGTCAGTGGAGTGGCGTGATCAGGACTGTGTCAGTGGAGTGGCATGATCAGGACTGTGTCGGTGGAATGGCATGATCAGGACTGTGCCCGTGGAGTGGCATGATCAGGACTGTGTCAGTGGAGTGGCATGATCAGGACTGTGTCAGTGGAGTGGCATGATCAGGACTGTGTCGGTGGAATGGCATGATCAGGGCTGTGTCAGTGCAGTGGCATGATCAGGACTGTGTCAGTGGAGTGGCACGATCAGGGCTGTGTCAGTGGAGTGGCATGATCAGGGCTGTGTCAGTGGAGTGGCATGATCAGGACTGTGTCAGTGGAGTGGCATGATCAGGACTGTGTCAGTGGAGTGGCATGATCAGGGCTGTGTCAGTGGAGTGGCATGATCAGGACTGTGTCAGTGGAGTGGCATGATCAGGACTGTGTCAGTGGAGTGGCATGATCAGGGCTGTGTCAGTGGAGTGGCATGATCAGGACTGTGTCAGTGGAATGGCATGATCAGGACTGTGTCAGTGGAGTGGAATGATCAGGGCTGTGTCAGTGGAGTGGCATGATCAGGACTGTGTCAGTGGAATGGCATGATCAGGACTGTGTCAGTGGAATTGCATGATCAGGACTGTGCCCGTGGAGTGGCATGATCAGGACTGTGTCCGTGGAGTGGCGTGATCAGGACAGTGTCAGTGGAGTGGCATGATCAGGACTGTGTCAGTGGAGTGGCATGATCAGGACTGTGTCAGTGGAATGGCATGATCAGGACTGTGTCAGTGGAATGGCATGATCAGGACTGTGTCAGTGGAATTGCATGATCAGGACTGTGCCCGTGGAGTGGCATGATCAGGACTGTGCCCGTGGAGTGGCATGATCAGGACAGTGTCAGTGGAGTGGCATGATCAGGACAGTGTCAGTGGAGTGGCATGATCAGGACTGTGTCAGTGGAGTGGCATGATCAGGACTGTGTCAGTGGAATGGCATGATCAGGACTGTGTCAGTGGAGTGGCATGATCAGGACTGTGTCAGTGGAATTGCATGATCAAGACAGTGTCAGTGGAGTGGCATGATCAGGACTGTGCCCGTGGAGTGGCATGATCAGGACTGTGTCAGTGGAGTGGCATGATCAGGACTGCGTCCGCGGAGTGGCATGATCAGGACAGTGTCCGTGGAGTGGCATGATCAGGGCTGTGTCAGTGGAGTTGCATGATCAGGGCTGTGTCAGTGGAGTGGCATGATCAGGACTGTGTCAGTGGAGTGGCATGATCAGGGCTGTGTCAGTGGAGTGGCATGATCAGGGCTGTGTCCGTGGAGTGGCATGATCAGGACTGTGTCAGTGGAATGGCATGATCAGGACTGTGTCAGTGGAGAGGCATGATCAGGACTGTGTCAGTGGAGTTCCATGATCAGGGCTGTGTCAGTGGAGTGGCATGATCAGGACTGTGTCAGTGGAGTGGCATGATCAGGACTGTGTCAGTGGAGTGGCATGATCAGGGCTGTGTCCGTGGAGTGGCATGATCAGGGCTGTGTCAGTGGAGTGGCATGATCAGGACTGTGTCAGTGGAGTGGCATGATCAGGGCTGTGTCAGTGGAGTGGCATGATCAGGGCTGTGTCAGTGGAATGGCATGATCAGGGCTGTGTCAGTGGAGTGGCATGATCAGGACAGTGTCAGTGGAGTGGCATGATCAGGACTGTGTCCGTGGAGTTGCATGATCAGGACTGTGTCAGTGGAGTGGCATTATCAGGACTGTGTCAGTGGAGTGGCATGATCAGGACTGTGTCAGTGGAATTGCATGATCAGGACTGTGCCCGTGGAGTGGCATGATCAGGACTGTGCCCGTGGAGTGGCATGATCAGGGCTGTGTCAGTGGAGTGGCATGATCAGGACTGTGTCGGTGGAGTGGCATGATTAGGGCTGTGTCAGTGGAGTGGCGTGATCAGGACTGTGTCAGTGGAGTGGCATGATCAGGGCTGTGTCAGTGGAGTGGCGTGATCAGGACTGTGTCAGTGCAGTGGCGTGATCAGGGCTGTGTCAGTGGAGTGGCATGATCAGGACTGTGTCAGTGGAGTGGCACGATCAGGGCTGTGTCAGTGGAGTGGCATGATCAGGGCTGTGTCAGTGGAGTGGCATGATCAGGGCTGTGTCAGTGGAGTGGCATGATCAGGACTGTGTCAGTGGAGTGGCATGATCAGGACTGTGTCCGTGGAGTTGCATGATCAGGACTGTGTCAGTGGAATGGCATGATCAGGACTGTGTCAGTGGAATTGCATGATCAGGACTGTGCCCGTGGAGTGGCATGATCAGGACTGTGCCCGTGGAGTGGCATGATCAGGGCTGTGTCAGTGGAGTGGCATGATCAGGACTGTGTCGGTGGAGTGGCACGATCAGGGCTGTGTCAGTGGAGTGGCACGATCAGGACTGTGCCCGTGGAGTGGCACGATCAGGACTGTGCCCGTGGAGTGGCATGATCAGGACTGTATCAGTGGAGTGGCATGATCAGGACTGTGTCAGTGGAGTGGCATGATCAGGACTGTGTCAGTGGAGTAGCATGATCAGGGCTGTGTCAGTGGAGTGGCATGATCAGGACTGTGTCAGTGGAGTGGCATGATCAGGACTGTGTCAGTGGAGTGGCATGATCAGGACTGTGTCAGTGGAGTGGCATGATCAGGACTGTGTCAGTGGAGTGGCATGATCAGGACTGTGTCAGTGGAGTGGCATGATCAGGACTGTGTCATTGGTGTGGCATGATCAGTACTGTGTCAGTGGAGTGGCATGATCAGGACTGTGTCAGTGGAGTGGCATGATCAGGACTGTGCCCGTGGAGTGGCATGAACAGGACTGTGTCAGTGGAATGGCATGATCAGGACTGTGTCAGTGGAATGGCATGATCAGGGCTGTGTCAGTGGAGTGGCATGATCAGGACTGTGTCAGTGGAATGGCATGATCAGGGCTGTGTCAGTGGAGTGGCATGATCAGGACTGTGTCAGTGGAGTGGCATGATCAGGACTGTGTCAGTGGAATGGCATGATCAGGGCTGTGTCAGTGGAGTGGCATGATCAGGACTGTGTCAGTGGAGTGGCATGATCAGGACTGTGTCAGTGGAGTGGCATGATCAGGGCTGTGTCAGTGGAGTTCCATGATCAGGACTGCGTCCGTGGAGTGGCATGATCAGGGCTGTGTCAGTGGAGTGGCATGATCAGGACTGTGTCAGTGGAGTGGCATGATCAGGTCTGTGTCAGTGGAATGGCATGATCAGGACTGTGTCAGTGGAGTGGCATGATCAGGGCTGTGTCCGTGGAGTGGCGTGATCAGGACTGTGTCAGTGGAGTGGCATGATCAGGACTGTGTCAGTGGAATGGCATGATCAGGACTGTGTCAGTGGAGTGGCATGATCAGGGCTGTGTCCGTGGAGTGGCGTGATCAGGACTGTGTCAGTGGAGTGGCATGATCAGGACTGTGTCAGTGGAGTGGCATGATCAGGACTGTGCCCGTGGAGTGGCATGAACAGGACTGTGTCAGTGGAATGGCATGATCAGGACTGTGTCAGTGGAATGGCATGATCAGGGCTGTGTCAGTGGAGTGGCATGATCAGGACTGTGTCAGTGGAATGGCATGATCAGGGCTGTGTCAGTGGAGTGGCATGATCAGGACTGTGTCAGTGGAGTGGCATGATCAGGACTGTGTCAGTGGAATGGCATGATCAGGGCTGTGTCAGTGGAGTGGCATGATCAGGACTGTGTCAGTGGAGTGGCATGATCAGGACTGTGTCAGTGGAGTGGCATGATCAGGACTGTGCCCGTGGAGTGGCATGAACAGGACTGTGTCAGTGGAATGGCATGATCAGGACTGTGTCAGTGGAATGGCATGATCAGGGCTGTGTCAGTGGAGTGGCATGATCAGGACTGTGTCAGTGGAATGGCATGATCAGGACTGTGTCAGAGGAGTGGCATGATCAGGACTGTGTCAGTGGAGTGGCATGATCAGGACTGTGTCGGTGGAGTGGCATGATCAGGACTCTGTCAGTGGAGTGGCATGATCAGGACTGTGTCAGTGGAGTGGCATGATCAGGACTGTCCCCGTGGAGTGGCATGATCAGGACTGTGTCGGTGGAGTGGCATGATCAGGACTGTGCCTTTGGAGTGGCATGATCAGGGCTGTGTCAGTGGAGTGGCATGATCAGGACTGTGCGCGTGGAGTGGCATGATCAGGGCTGTGTCAGTGGAGTGGCATGATCAGGACAGTGTCAGTGGAGTGGCATGATCAGGACAGTGTCAGTGGAGTGGCATGATCAGGACTGTGTCAGTGGAGTGGCATGATCAGGGCTGAGTCAGTGGAGTGGCATGATCAGGACTGTGTCAGTGGAGTGGCATGATCAGCACTGTGTCAGTGGAGTGGCATGATCAGCACTGTGTCAGTGGAATGGCATGATCAGGGCTGTGTCAGTGGAGTGGCATGATCAGGACTGTGTCAGTGGAATGGCATGATCAGGACTGTGTCAGTGGAGTTCCATGATCAGGACTGCGTCAGTGGAGTGGCATGATCAGGACTGTGTCAGTGGAGTGGCATGATCAGGGCTGTGTCAGTGGAGTTCCATGATCAGGACTGCGTCAGTGGAATGGCATGATCAGCACTGTGTCAGTGGAGTGGCATGATCAGCACGGTGTCAGGGGAGTGGCATGATCAGGACTGTGTCAGTGGAGTGGCATGGTCAGGACTGTGTCAGTGGAGTGGCATGGTCAGGACTGTGTCAGTGGAGTGGCATGATCAGGGCTGTGTCCGTGGAATGGCACGGTCAGGACTGTGTCCGTGGAGTGGCACGATCAGGACTGTGTCAGTGGAATGGCATGATCAGGACTGTGTCAGTGGAGTGGCATGATCAGGACAGTGTCAGTGGAGTGGCATGATCAGGACTGTGTCAGTGGAATGGCATGATCAGGACAGTGTCAGTGGAATGGCATGATCAGGACAGTGTCAGTGGAGTGGCATGATCAGGACTGTGTCAGTGGAATGGCATGATCAGGACTGTGTCCGTGGAATGGCATGATCAGGACAGTGTCGGTGGAGTGGCATGATCAGGACTGTGTCCGTGGAGTGGCATGATCAGGGCTGTGTCAGTGGAGTGGCATGATCTGGACTGTGTCAGTGGAGTGGCATGATCAGGGCTGTGTCAGTGGAGTGGCATGATCAGGACTGTGTCAGTGGAGTGCATGATCAGGACTGTGTCAGTGGAGTGGCATGATCAGGACTGTGCCCGTGGAGTGGCATGATCAGGACTGTGTCAGTGGAGTGGCATGATCAGGACTGTGTCAGTGGAGTGGCATGTTCAGGGCTGTGTCAGTGGAGTGGCGTGATCAGGACTGTGTCAGTGGAGTGGCATGATCAGGGCTGTGTCAGTGGAGTGGCATGATCAGGACTGTGTCAGTGGAGTGACATGATCAGGACTGTGTCAGTGGAGTGACATGATCAGGACTGTGTCAGTGGAGTGGCATGATCAGGACTGTGTCAGTGGAATGGCATGATCAGGGCTGTGTCAGTGGAGTGGCATGATCAGGACTGTGTCAGTGGAATTGCATGATCAGGACAGTGTCAGTGGAGTGGCATGATCAGGACTGTGCCCGTGGAGTGGCATGATCAGGACTGTGTCAGTGGAGTGGCATGATCAGGGCTGTGTCAGTGGAGTGGCATGATCAGGACTGTGTCAGTGGAGTGGCACGATCAGGGCTGTGTCAGTGGAGTGGCATGATCAGGGCTGTGTCAGTGGAATGGAATGATCAGGGCTGTGTCAGTGGAGTGGCATGATCAGGACTGTGTCCGTGGAGTGGCGTGATCAGGACAGTGTCAGTGGAGTGGCATGATCAGGACTGTGTCAGTGGAGTGGCATGATCAGGACTGTGTCCGTGGAGTTGCATGATCAGGACTGTGTCAGTGGAATGGCATGATCAGGACTGTGTCAGTGGAATTGCATGATCAGGACTGTGCCCGTGGAGTGGCATGATCAGGACTGTGCCCGTGGAGTGGCATGATCAGGGCTGTGTCAGTGGAGTGGCATGATCAGGACTGTGTCGGTGGAGTGGCATGATCAGGGCTGTGTCAGTGGAGTGGCATGATCAGAACTGTGTCAGTGGAGTGGCATGATCAGCACTGTGTCAGTGGAGTGGCATGATCAGGACTGTGTCAGTGGAGTGGCATGATCAGGACTGTGTCAGTGGAGTGGCATGATCAGGGCTGTGTCAGTGGAGTGGCATGATCAGCACGGTGTCAGTGGAGTGGCATGATCAGGACTGTGTCAGTGGAGTGGCATGGTCAGGACTGTGTCAGTGGAGTGGCATGATCAGGGCTGTGTCAGTGGAGTGGCATGATCAGGACTGTGTCAGTGGAGTGGCATGATCAGGACTGTGTCAGTGGAGTGGCATGATCAGGGTTGTGTCAGTGGAATGGCATGATCAGGACTGTGTCAGTGGAATGGCATGATCAGGACAGTGTCAGTGGAGTGGCATGATCAGGACTGTGTCAGTGGAATGGCATGATCAGGACTGTGTCCGTGGAATGGCATGATCAGGACAGTGTCGGTGGAGTGGCATGATCAGGACTGTGTCCGTGGAGTGGCATGATCAGGGCTGTGTCAGTGGAGTGGCATGATCAGGACTGTGTCAGTGGAGTGGCATGATCAGGGCTGTGTCAGTGGAGTGGCATGATCAGGACTGTGTCAGTGGAGTTGCATGATCTGGACTGTGTCAGTGGAGTGCATGATCAGGACTGTGTCAGTGGAGTGGCATGATCAGGACTGTGCCCGTGGAGTGGCATGATCAGGACTGTGTCAGTGGAGTGGCATGATCAGGACTGTGTCAGTGGAGTTGCATGATCAGGACTGTGTCAGTGGAGTGGCATGATCAGGACTGTGTCAGTGGAGTGGCGTGATCAGGACTGTGTCAGTGGAGTGGCATGATCAGGACTGTGTCAGTGGAGTGGCATGATCAGGACTGTGTCAGTGGAGTTGCATGATCAGGACTGTGTCAGTGGAGTGGCATGTTCAGGGCTGTGTCAGTGGAGTGGCGTGATCAGGACTGTGTCAGTGGAGTGGCATGATCAGGACTCTGTCAGTGGAATGGCATGATCAGGACTGTGTCAGTGGAGTGGCATGATCAGGACTGTGTCAGTGGAGTGGCATGATCAGGGCTGTGTCAGTGGAATGGCATGATCAGGGCTGTGTCAGTGGAGTGGCATGATCAGGACTGTGTCAGTGGAATGGCATGATCAGGCCTGTGTCAGTGGAATGGCATGATCAGGACTGTGTCAGTGGAGTGGCATGATCAGGACTGTGTCAGTGGAGTGGCATGATCAGGACTGTGTCAGTGGAATTGCATGATCAGGACAGTGTCAGTGGAGTGGCATGATCAGGACTGTGCCCGTGGAGTGGCAAGATCAGGACTGTGTCAGTGGAGTGGCATGATCAGGACTGTGTCAGTGGAGTTGCATGATCAGGGCTGTGTCAGTGGAGTGGCATGATCAGGACTGTGTCAGTGGAGTGGCATGATCAGGACTGTGTCAGTGGAATTGCATGATCAGGACAGTGCCCGTGGAGTGGCATGATCAGGACTGTGTCAGTGGAGTGGCATGATCAGGACTGTGTCAGTGGAATTGCATGATCAGGACAGTGCCCGTGGAGTGGCATGATCAGGACTGTGTCCGTGGAGTTGCATGATCAGGACTGTGTCAGTGGAGTGGCATGATCAGGACTGTGTCAGTGGAGTGGCATGATCAGGACTGTGTCAGTGGAATTGCATGATCAGGACAGTGCCCGTGGAGTGGCATGATCAGGACTGTGTCGGTGGAGTGGCATGATCAGGACTGTGTCAGTGGAGTGGCATGATCAGGGCTGTGTCACTGGAGTGGCGTGATCAGGACTGTGTCAGTGCAGTGGCATGATCAGGGCTGTGTCAGTGGAGTGGCATGATCAGGACTGTGCCCGTGGAGTGGCATGATCAGGACTGTGTCAGTGGAGTGGCATGATCAGGGCTGTGTCAGTGGAGTGGCATGATCAGGACTGTGTCAGTGGAGTGGCACGATCAGGGCTGTGTCAGTGGAGTGGCATGATCAGGGCTGTGTCAGTGGAATGGAATGATCAGGGCTGTGTCAGTGGAGTGGCATGATCAGGACTGTGTCCGTGGAGTGGCGTGATCAGGACAGTGTCAGTGGAGTGGCATGATCAGGACTGTGTCAGTGGAGTGGCATGATCAGGACTGTGTCCGTGGAGTTGCATGATCAGGACTGTGTCAGTGGAATGGCATGATCAGGACTGTGTCAGTGGAATTGCATGATCAGGACTGTGCCCGTGGAGTGGCATGATCAGGACTGTGCCCGTGGAGTGGCATGATCAGGGCTGTGTCAGTGGAATGGCATGATCAGCACTGTGTCAGTGGAGTGGCATGATCAGCACGGTGTCAGTGGAGTGGCATGATCAGGACTGTGTCAGTGGAGTGGCATGATCAGGGCTGTGCCCGTGGAGTGGCATGATCAGGACTGTGTCAGTGGAGTGGCATGGTCAGGACTGTGTCAGTGGAGTGGCATGATCAGGGCTGTGTCAGTGGAGTGGCATGATCAGGGCTGTGTCAGTGGAGTGGCATGATCAGGGCTGTGTCAGTGGAATGGCATGATCAGGACTGTGTCAGTGGAGTGGCATGATCTGGATTGTGTCAGTGGAGTGGCATGATCAGGACTGTGTCAGTGGAGTGGCATGATCAGGGCTGTGTCAGTGGAGTGGCATGATCAGGACTGCGTCCGTGGAGTGGCATGATCAGGACTGTGTCAGTGGAGTGGCATGATCAGGACAGTGTCAGTGGAATGGCATGATCAGGGCTGTGTCAGTGGAGTGGCATGATCAGGGCTGTGTCAGTGGAATGGCATGATCAGGACTGTGTCAGTGGAGTGGCATGATCAGGGCTGTGTCAGTGGAGTGGCATGATCAGGGCTGTGTCAGTGGAGTGGCATGATCAGGGCTGTGTCAGTGGAATGGCATGATCAGGACTGTGCCCGTGGAGTGGCATGATCAGGACTGTGTCAGTGGAGTGGCATGGTCAGGACTGTGTCAGTGGAGTGGCATGATCAGGACTGTGTCAGTGGAGTGGCATGATCAGGACAGTGTCAGTGGAATGGCATGATCAGGACAGTGTCAGTGGAGTGGCATGATCAGGACTGTGCCCGTGGAGTGGCATGATCAGGACTGTGTCAGTGGAATGGCATGATCAGGACTGTGTCAGTGGAATGGCATGATCAGGACAGTGTCAGTGGAATGGCATGATCAGGACTGTGTCAGTGGAATGGCATGATCAGGACTGTGTCAGTGGAATGGCATGATCAGGACAGTGTCGGTGGAGTGGCATGATCAGGACTGTGTCCGTGGAGTGGCATGATCAGGGCTGTGTCAGTGGAGTGGCATGATCAGGACTGTGTCCGTGGAATGGCATGATCAGGACAGTGTCGGTGGAGTGGCATGATCAGGACTGTGTCCGTGGAGTGGCATGATCAGGGCTGTGTCAGTGGAGTTTCATGATCAGGACTGTGTCAGTGGAGTGGCATGATCAGGACTGTGTCAGTGGAGTTGCATGATCTGGACTGTGTCAGTGGAGTGCATGATCAGGACTGTGTCAGTGGAGTTTCATGATCAGGACTGTGTCAGTGGAGTGGCATGATCAGGACTGTGTCAGTGGAGTGGCATGATCAGGGCTGTGTCAGTGGAGTTTCATGATCAGGACTGTGTCAGTGGAGTGGCATGATCAGGACTGTGTCAGTGGAGTTTCATGATCAGGGCTGTGTCAGTGGAGTGGCATGATCAGGACTGTGTCAGTGGAGTTGCATGATCTGGACTGTGTCAGTGGAGTGCATGATCAGGACTGTGTCAGTGGAGTGGCATGATCAGGACTGTGCCCGTGGAGTGGCATGATCAGGACTGTGTCAGTGGAGTGGCATGATCAGGACTGTGTCAGTGGAGTTGCATGATCAGGACTGTGTCAGTGGAGTGGCATGATCAGGACTGTGTCAGTGGAGTGGCGTGATCAGGACTGTGTCAGTGGAGTGGCATGATCAGGACTCTGTCAGTGGAGTGGCGTGATCAGGACTGTGTCAGTGGAGTTGCATGATCAGGACTGTGTCAGTGGAATGGCATGATCAGGACTGTGTCAGTGGAGTGGCATGTTCAGGGCTGTGTCAGTGGAGTGGCGTGATCAGGACTGTGTCAGTGGAGTGGCATGATCAGGGCTGTGTCAGTGGAGTGGCGTGATCAGGACTGTGTCAGTGGAGTGGCATGATCAGGACTGTGTCAGTGGAGTGACATGATCAGGACTGTGTCAGTGCAGTGGCATGATCAGGGCTGTGTCAGTGGAGTGGCATGATCAGGGCTGTGTCAGTGGAGTGGCATGATCAGGGCTGTGTCAGTGGAGTGGCATGATCAGGACTGTGTCAGTGGAATGGCATGATCAGGGCTGTGTCAGTGGAGTGGCATGATCAGGACTGTGTCAGTGGAATTGCATGATCAGGACAGTGTCAGTGGAGTGGCATGATCAGGACTGTGCCCGTGGAGTGGCAAGATCAGGACTGTGTCAGTGGAGTGGCATGATCAGGACTGTGTCAGTGGAGTTGCATGATCAGGGCTGTGTCAGTGGAGTGGCATGATCAGGACTGTGTCCGTGGAATGGCATGATCAGGGCTGTGTCAGTGGAGTGGCATGATCAGGGCTGTGTCCGTGGAGTGGCATGATCAGGACTGTGTCAGTGGAGTGGCATGATCAGGACAGTGTCAGTGGAGTGGCATGATCAGGACTGTGTCCGTGGAGTGGCATGATCAGGGCTGTGTCAGTGGAATGCCATGATCAGGGCTGTGTCAGTGGAGTGGCATGATCAGGGCTGTGTCAGTGGAGTGGCATGATCAGGACTGTGTCAGTGGAGTGGCATGATCAGGGCTGTGTCAGTGGAGTGGAATGATCAGGACTGTGTCAGTGGAGTGGCATGATCAGGGCTGTGTCAGTGGAGTGGCATGATCAGGGCTGTGTCAGTGGAGTGGCATGATCAGGACTGTGTCAGTGGAATGGCATGATCAGGGCTCTGTCAGTGGAGTGGCATGATCAGCGGTGTGTCAGTGGAATGGCATGATCAGGACAGTGTCAGTGGAGTGGCATGATCAGGACAGTGTCAGTGGAGTGGCATGATCAGGACTGTGTCAGTGGAGTGGCATGATCAGGACTGTGTCAGTGGAGTGGCATGATCAGGGCTGTGTCAGTGGAGTGGCATGATCAGGGGTGTGTCAGTGGAATGGCATGATCAGGACTGTGTCAGTGGAGTGGCATGATCAGGACAGTGTCAGTGGAGTGGCATGATCAGGACTGTGTCAGTGGAATGGCATGATCAGGACTGTGTCAGTGGAGTGGCATGATCAGGGCTGTGTCAGTGGAGTGGCATGATCAGGGGTGTGTCAGTGGAGTGGCATGATCAGGGCTGTGTCAGTGGAGTGGCATGATCAGGGCTGTGTCAGTGGAGTGGCATGATCAGGACTGTGTCAGTGGAGTGGCATGATCAGGACAGTGTCAGTGGAATGACATGATCAGGGCTGTGTCAGTGGAGTGGCATGATCAGGGCTGTGTCAGTGGAGTGGCATGATCAGGGCTGTGTCAGTGGAATGGCATTATCAGGACTGTGTCAGTGGAGTGGCATGATCAGGACTGTGTCAGTGGAGTGGCATGATCAGGACTGTGTCAGTGGAGAGGCATGATCAGGACTGTGTCAGAGGAGTGGCATGATCAGGGCAGTGTCAGTGGAATGACATGATCAGGGCTGTGTCAGTGGAGTGGCATGATCAGGGCTGTGTCAGTGGAGTGGCATGATCAGGACTGTGTCAGTGGAATGGCATGATCAGGACTGTGTCAGTGGAGTGTCATGATCAGGACTGTGTCAGTGGAGTGGCATGATCAGGACTGTGTCAGTGGAGTGGCATGATCAGGACTGTGTCAGTGGAGTGGCATGATCAGGGCTGTGTCAGTGGAGTGTCATGATCAGGACTGTGTCAGTGGAGTGGCATGATCAGGACTGTGTCAGTGGAGTGGCATGATCAGGACTGTGACAGTGGAGAGGCATGATCAGGACTGTGTCAGAGGAGTGGCATGATCAGGGCAGTGTCAGTGGAATGACATGATCAGGGCTGTGTCAGTGGAGTGGCATGATCAGGGCTGTGTCAGTGGAGTGGCATGATCAGGACTGTGTCAGTGGAGTGGCATGATCAGGGCTGTGTCAGTGGAGTGTCATGATCAGGACTGTGTCAGTGGAGTTGCATGATCAGGACTGTGTCAGTGGAGTGGCATGATCAGGGCTGTGTCAGTGGAGTTGCATGATCAGGACTGTGTCAGTGGAGTGGCATGATCAGGACTGTGTCAGTGGAGTGGCATGATCAGGACTGTCCCCGTGGAGTGGCATGATCAGGACTGTGTCAGTGGAGTGGCATGATCAGGACTGTGTCAGTGGAGTGGCATGATCAGGGCTGTGTCAGTGGAATGGCATGATCAGGACTGTGTCAGTGGAGTGGCATGATCAGGACTGTGTCAGTGGAGTGGCATGATCAGGACTGTGTCCTTGGAGTGGCATGATCAGGACTGTGTCAGTGGAGTGGCATGATCAGGGTGTGTCAGTGGAGTGTCATGATCAGGACTGTGTCAGTGGAGTTGCATGATCAGGACTGTGTCAGTGGAGTGGCATGATCAGGACTGTCCCCGTGGAGTGGCATGATCAGGACTGTGTCAGTGGAGTGGCATGATCAGGACTGTGTCAGTGGAGTGGCATGATCAGGGCTGTGTCAGTGGAGTGGCATGATCAGGGCTGTGTCAGTGGAGTGGCATGATCAGGACTGTGTCCTTGGAGTGGCATGATCAGGACTGTGTCAGTGGAGTGGCATGATCAGGGCTGTGTCAGTGGAGTGTCATGATCAGGACTGTGTCAGTGGAGTTGCATGATCAGGACTGTGTCAGTGGAGTGGCATGATCAGGACTGTCCCCGTGGAGTGGCATGATCAGGACTGTGTCAGTGGAGTGGCATGATCAGGACTGTGTCAGTGGAGTGGCATGATCAGGGCTGTGTCAGTGGAATGGCATGATCAGGACTGTGTCAGTGGAGTGGCATGATCAGGACTGTGTCAGTGGAGTGGCATGATCAGGACTGTCCCCGTGGAGTGGCATGATCAGGACTGTGTCAGTGGAGTGGCATGATCAGGACTGTGTCAGTGGAGTGGCATGATCAGGGCTGTGTCAGTGGAATGGCATGATCAGGACTGTGTCAGTGGAGTGGCATGATCAGGACTGTCCCCGTGGAGTGGCATGATCAGGACTGTGTCAGTGGAGTGGCATGATCAGGACTGTGTCAGTGGAGTGGCATGATCAGGGCTGTGTCAGTGGAATGGCATGATCAGGACTGTGTCAGTGGAGTGGCATGATCAGGGCTGTGTCAGTGGAATGGCATGATCAGGACTGTGTCAGTGGAGTGGCATGATCAGGGCTGTGTCAGTGGAGTTGCATGATCAGGACTGTGTCAGTGGAATGGCATGATCAGGACTGTGTCAGTGGAGTTGCATGATCAGGACTGTGTCAGTGGAGTGGCATGATCAGGGCTGTGTCAGTGGAGTTGCATGATCAGGACTGTGTCAGTGGAGTGGCATGATCAGGACTGTGTCAGTGGAGTGGCATGATCAGGACTGTCCCCGTGGAGTGGCATGATCAGGACTGTGTCAGTGGAGTGGCATGATCAGGACTGTGTCAGTGGAGTGGCATGATCAGGGCTGTGTCAGTGGAATGGCATGATCAGGACTGTGTCAGTGGAGTGGCATGATCAGGACTGTGTCCGTGGAGTTCCATGATCAGGACTGTGTCAGTGGAGTGGCATGATCAGGACTGTGTCAGTGGAGTGGCATGATCAGGGCTGTGTCAGTGGAATGGCATGATCAGGACTGTGTCAGTGGAGTGGCATGATCAGGACTGTGTCCGTGGAGTTCCATGATCAGGACTGTGTCAGTGGAGTGGCATGATCAGGACTGTGTCAGTGGAATGGCATGATCAGGGATGTGTCAGTAGAGTGGCATGATCAGGGATGTGTCAGTAGAGTGGCATGAACAGGGATGTGTCAGTGGAGTGCATGATCAGGACTGTGCCTTTGGAGTGGCATGATCAGGACTGTGTCAGTGGAGTGGCATGATCAGGACTGTGTCAGTGGAGTGCATGATCAGGACTGTGCCTTTGGAGTGGCATGATCAGGACTGTGTCAGTGGAGTGGCATGATCAGGACTGTGTCAGTGGAGTGGCATGATCAGGGATGTGTCAGTGGAGTGCATGATCAGGACTGTGCCTTTGGAGTGGCATGATCAGGACTGTGTCAGTGGAGTGGCATGATCAGGACTGTGTCAGTGGAGTGTCATGATCAGGACTGTGTCAGTGGAGTGGCATGATCAGGGATGTGTCAGTGGAGTGGCATGATCAGGACTGTGTCAGTGGAATGGCATGATCAGGGATGTGTCAGTGGAGTGGCATGATCAGGACTGTGCCTTTGGAGTGGCATGATCAGGACTGTGTCAGTGGAGTGGCATGATCAGGACTGTGTCAGTGGAGTGGCATGATCAGGGATGTGTCAGTGGAGTGCATGATCAGGACTGTGCCTTTGGAGTGGCATGATCAGGACTGTGTCAGTGGAGTGGCATGATCAGGACTGTGTCAGTGGAGTGACATGATCAGGGATGTGTCAGTGGAGTGGCATGATCAGGACTGTGCCTTTGGAGTGGCATGATCAGGACTGTGTCAGTGGAGTTGCATGATCAGGACTGTGTCAGTGGAGTGGCATGATCAGGACTGTGTCAGTGGAATGGCATGATCAGTACTGTGTCAGTGGAGTGGCATGATCAGGACTGTGTCAGTGGAGTGGCATGATCAGGACAGTGTCAGTGGAGTGGCATGATCAGGACTGTGTCAGTGGAGTGGCATGATCAGGACTGTGCCCGTGGAGTGGCATGATCAGGACGGTGTCAGTGGAGTGGCATGATCAGGACTGTGTCAGTGGAGTGGCATGATCAGGACAGTGTCAGTGGAGTGGCATGATCAGGACTGTGTCCGTGGAGTGGCATGATCAGGACTGTGTCAGTGGAGTGGTATGATCAGTACTGTGTCAGTGGAATGGCATGATCAGGACAGTGTCAGTGGAGTGGCATGATCAGGACTGTGTCCGTGGAGTGGCATGATCAAGACTGTGTCAGTGGAGTGGTATGATCAGGACTGTGTCAGTGGAGTGGCATGATCAGGACTGTGTCAGTGGAGTGGCATGATCAGGACTGTGTCAGTGGAATGGCATGATCAGGACTGTATCAGTGGAGTTCCATGATCAGGACTGTGTCAGTGGAGTGGCATGATCAGGACAGTGTCAGTGGAGTGGCATGATCAGGACTGTGTCAGTGGAGTGGCATGATCAGGACTGTGTCAGTGGAGTGGCATGATCAGGGCTGTGTCAGTGGAATGGCATGATCAGGACTGTGTCAGTGGAGTGGCATGATCAGGACTGTGTCAGTGGAATGGCATGATCAGGACTGTGTCAGTGGAGTGGCATGATCAGGGCTGTGTCAGTGGAATGGCATGATCAGGGCTGTGTCAGTGGAGTGGCATGATCAGGGCTGTGTCAGTGGAATGGCATGATCAGGACTGTGTCTGTGGAGTGGCATGATCAGGGCTGTGTCCGTGGAGTGGCATGATCAGGGCTGTGCCCGTGGAATGGCATGATCAGAACTGTGTCAGTGGAGTGGCATGATCAGGACTGTGTCAGTGGAGTGGCATGATCATGACTGTGTCAGTGGAATGGCATGATCAGGACTGCGTCAGTGGAATGGCATGATCAGGACTGTGCCCTTGGAATGGCATGATCATGACAGTGTCAGTGGAATGGCATGATCAGGACTGTGCCCGAGGAGTGGCATGATCAGGACTGTGCCCTTGGAATGGCATGATCAGGACTGTGTCAGTGGAATGGCATGATCAGGGCTGTGTCAGAGGAGTGGCATGATCAGGACTGTGCCCGTGGAATGGCATGATCAGGACTGTGTCAGTGGAGTGGCATGATCAGGTCTGTGTCAGTGGAATGGCATGATCAGTACTGTGTCAGTGGAGTGGCATGATCAGGACTGTGCCTTTGGAGTGGCATGATCAGGACTGTGTCAGTGGAGTTGCATGATCAGGACTGTGTCAGTGGAGTGGCATGATCAGGACTGTGTCAGTGGAATGGCATGATCAGTACTGTGTCAGTGGAGTGGCATGATCAGGACTGTGTCAGTGGAGTGGCATGATCAGGACAGTGTCAGTGGAGTGGCATGATCAGGACTGTGCCCGTGGAGTGGCATGATCAGGACGGTGTCAGTGGAGTGGCATGATCAGGACTGTGTCAGTGGAGTGGCATGATCAGGACAGTGTCAGTGGAGTGGCATGATCAGGACTGTGTCCGTGGAGTGGCATGATCAGGACTGTGTCAGTGGAGTGGTATGATCAGTACTGTGTCAGTGGAATGGCATGATCAGGACAGTGTCAGTGGAGTGGCATGATCAGGACTGTGTCCGTGGAGTGGCATGATCAGGACTGTGTCAGTGGAGTGGCATGATCAGGACTGTGTCAGTGGAGTGGCATGATCAGGACTGTGTCAGTGGAATGGCATGATCAGGACTGTGTCCGTGGAATGGCATGATCAGGACTGTGTCAGTGGAGTGGCATGATCAGGACTGTGTCAGTGGAATGGCATGATCAGGACTGTGTCAGTGGAGTGGCATGATCAGGGCTGTGTCAGTGGAATGGCATGATCAGGGCTGTGTCAGTGGAATGGCATGATCAGGACTGTGTCAGTGGAGTGGCATGATCAGGACTGTGTCAGTGGAATGGCATGATCAGGACTGTGTCAGTGGAGTGGCATGATCAGGGCTGTGTCAGTGGAATGGCATGATCAGGGCTGTGTCAGTGGAATGGCATGATCAGGACTGTGTCAGTGGAGTGGCATGATCAGGACTGTGTCCGTGGAGTGGCATGATCAGGGCTGTGTCCGTGGAGTGGCATGATCAGGGCTGTGCCCGTGGAATGGCATGATCAGAACTGTGTCAGTGGAGTGGCATGATCAGGACTGTGTCAGTGGAGTGGCATGATCATGACTGTGTCAGTGGAATGGCATGATCAGGACTGCGTCAGTGGAATGGCATGATCAGGACTGTGCCCGTGGAATGGCATGATCATGACAGTGTCAGTGGAATGGCATGATCAGGACTGTGTCAGTGGAGTGGCATGATCAGGACTGTGTCAGAGGAGTGGCATGATCAGGACTGTGTCAGTAGAGTGGCATGATCAGGACTGTGTCAGTAGAGTGGCATGATCAGGACTGTGTCAGTGGAGTGGCATGATCAGGACTCTGTCAGTGGAATGGCATGATCAGGACTGTGTCAGTGGAGTGGCATGATCAGGACTGTGTCAGTGGAGTGGCAAGATCAGGACTGTGTCCGTGGAGTGGCATGATCAGGACTGTGTCAGTGGAGTGGCATGATCAGGACTGTGTCAGAGGAGTGGCATGATCAGGACTGTGTCAGTAGAGTGGCATGATCAGGACTGTGTCAGTAGAGTGGCATGATCAGGACTGTGTCAGTGGAGTGGCATGATCAGGACTCTGTCAGTGGAATGGCATGATCAGGACAGTGTCAGTGGAGTGGCATGATCAGGACTGTGTCAGTGGAGTGGCAAGATCAGGACTGTGTCCGTGGAGTGGCATGATCAGGGCTGTGTCAGTGGAGTGGCATGATCAGGACTGTGTCAGTGGAGTGGCAAGATCAGGACTGTGTCCGTGGAGTGGCATGATCAGGACTGTGTCAGTGGAGTTCCATGATCAGGGCTGTGTCAGTGGAATGGCATGATCAGGGCTGTGTCCGTGGAGTGGCATGATCAGGACTGTGTCAGTGGAGTTCCATGATCAGGACTGTGTCAGTGGAGTTCCATGATCAGGACTGTGTCAGTGGAATGGCATGTTCAGGACTGTGTCCGTGGAGTGGCATGATCCGGGCTGTGTCTGTGGAGTTCCATGATCAGGACTGTGTCAGTGGAATGGCATGATCAGGGCTGTGTCCATGGAGTGGCATGATCAGGACTGTCTCCGTGGAGTGGCATGATCAGGACTGTGTCAGTGGAGTGGCATGATCAGGACTGTGTCCGTGGAGTGGCATGATCAGGACTGTGTCCGTGGAGTGGCATGATCAGGACTGTGTCAGTGGAATGGCATGATCAGGACTGTGTCAGTGGAGTGGCATGAACAGGACTGTGTCAGTGGAATGGCATGATCAGGACTGTGTCAGTGGAGTGGCATGATCAGGACTGTGTCCGTGGAGTAGCATGATCAGGGCTGTGTCAGTGGAATGGCATGATCAGGGCTGTGTCAGTGGAATGGCATGATCAGGACTGTGTCAGTGGAGTGGCATGATCTGGACAGTGTCAGTGGAGTGGCATGATCAGGACTGTGTCAGTGGAATGGCATGATCAGGACTGTGTCAGTGGAGTGGCATGATCAGGGCTGTGACTGTGGAGTGGCATGATCAGGGCTGTGTCAGTGGAGTGGCATGATCAGGGCTGTGTCAGTGGAGTGGCATGATCAGGGCTGTGTCAGTGGAGTGGCATGATCAGGACTGTGTCAGTGGAGTGGCATGATCAGGACAGTGTCAGTGGAATGACATGATCAGGGCTGTGTCAGTGGAGTGGCATGATCAGGGCTGTGTCAGTGGAGTGGCATGATCAGGGCTGTGTCAGTGGAATGGCATTATCAGGACTGTGTCAGTGGAGTGGCATGATCAGGACTGTGTCAGTGGAGTGGCATGATCAGGACTGTGTCAGTGGAGAGGCATGATCAGGGCTGTGTCAGTGGAGTGGCATGATCAGGACTGTGTCAGAGGAGTGGCATGATCAGGGCAGTGTCAGTGGAATGGCATGATCAGGACTGTGTCAGTGGAGTGGCATGATCAGGGCTGTGTCAGTGGAGTGGCATGATCAGGACTGTGTCAGTGGAATAGCATGATCAGGACTGTGTCAGTGGAGTGTCATGATCAGGACTGTATCAGTGGAGTGGCATGATCAGGACTGTGTCAGTGGAGTGGCATGATCAGGACTGTGTCAGTGGAGTGGCATGATCAGGGCTGTGTCAGTGGAGTGTCATGATCAGGACTGTGTCAGTGGAGTGGCATGATCAGGACTGTGTCAGAGGAGTGGCATGATCAGGACTGTGTCAGTGGAGAGGCATGATCAGGACTGTGTCAGAGGAGTGGCATGATCAGGGCAGTGTCAGTGGAATGACATGATCAGGGCTGTGTCAGTGGAGTGGCATGATCAGGGCTGTGTCAGTGGAGTGGCATGATCAGGACTGTGTCAGTGGAGTGGCATGATCAGGACTGTGTCAGTGGAGTGGCATGATCAGGGCTGTGTCAGTGGAGTGTCATGATCAGGACTGTGTCAGTGGAGTTGCATGATCAGGACTGTGTCAGTGGAGTGGCATGATCAGGACTGTGTCAGTGGAGTGGCATGATCAGGGCTGTGTCAGTGGAGTGGCATGATCAGGGCTGTGTCAGTGGAGTGGCATGATCAGGACTGTGTCAGTGGAGTGGCATGATCAGGACTGTCCCCGTGGAGTGGCATGATCAGGACTGTGTCAGTGGAGTGGCATGATCAGGACTGTGTCAGTGGAGTGGCATGATCAGGGCTGTGTCAGTGGAATGGCATGATCAGGACTGTGTCAGTGGAGTGGCATGATCAGGACTGTGTCCGTGGAGTTCCATGATCAGGACTGTGTCAGTGGAGTGGCATGATCAGGACTGTGTCAGTGGAGTGGCATGATCAGGGCTGTGTCAGTGGAATGGCATGATCAGGACTGTGTCAGTGGAGTGGCATGATCAGGACTGTGTCCGTGGAGTTCCATGATCAGGACTGTGTCAGTGGAGTGGCATGATCATGACTGTGTCAGTGGAATGGCATGATCAGGGATGTGTCAGTAGAGTGGCATGATCAGGGATGTGTCAGTAGAGTGGCATGAACAGGGATGTGTCAGTGGAGTGCATGATCAGGACTGTGCCTTTGGAGTGGCATGATCAGGACTGTGTCAGTGGAGTGGCATGATCAGGACTGTGTCAGTGGAGTGCATGATCAGGACTGTGCCTTTGGAGTGGCATGATCAGGACTGTGTCAGTGGAGTGGCATGATCAGGACTGTGTCAGTGGAGTGGCATGATCAGGGATGTGTCAGTGGAGTGCATGATCAGGACTGTGCCTTTGGAGTGGCATGATCAGGACTGTGTCAGTGGAGTGGCATGATCAGGACTGTGTCAGTGGAGTGGCATGATCAGGGATGTGTCAGTGGAGTGGCATGATCAGGACTGTGTCAGTGGAATGGCATGATCAGGGATGTGTCAGTGGAATGGCATGATCAGGACTGTGTCAGTGGAGTGGCATGATCAGGACTGTGTCAGTGGAGTGGCATGATCAGGGATGTGTCAGTGGAATGGCATGATCAGGACTGTGTCAGTGGAGTGGCATGATCAGGGATGTGTCAGTGGAATGGCATGATCAGGACTGTGTCAGTGGAGTGGCATGATCAGGGATGTGTCAGTGGAATGGCATGATCAGGACTGTGTCAGTGGAGTGGCATGATCAGGACTGTGTCAGTGGAGTGGCATGATCAGGGATGTGTCAGTGGAGTGCATGATCAGGACTGTGCCTTTGGAGTGGCATGATCAGGACTGTGTCAGTGGAGTGGCATGATCAGGACTGTGTCAGTGGAGTGGCATGATCAGGGATGTGTCAGTGGAGTGGCATGATCAGGACTGTGTCAGTGGAATGGCATGATCAGTACTGTGTCAGTGGAGTGGCATGATCAGGACTGTGTCAGTGGAGTGGCATGATCAGGACAGTGTCAGTGGAGTGGCATGATCAGGACTGTGCCCGTGGAGTGGCATGATCAGGACGGTGTCAGTGGAGTGGCATGATCAGGACTGTGTCAGTGGAGTGGCATGATCAGGACAGTGTCAGTGGAGTGGCATGATCAGGACTGTGTCCGTGGAGTGGCATGATCAGGACTGTGTCAGTGGAGTGGTATGATCAGTACTGTGTCAGTGGAATGGCATGATCAGGACAGTGTCAGTGGAGTGGCATGATCAGGACTGTGTCCGTGGAGTGGCATGATCAGGACTGTGTCAGTGGAGTGGCATGATCAGGACTGTGTCAGTGGAGTGGCATGATCAGGACTGTGTCAGTGGAATGGCATGATCAGGACTGTGTCCGTGGAATGGCATGATCAGGACTGTGTCAGTGGAGTTCCATGATCAGGACTGTGTCAGTGGAGTGGCATGATCAGGACAGTGTCAGTGGAGTGGCATGATCAGGACTGTGTCAGTGGAGTGGCATGATCAGGACTGTGTCAGTGGAGTGGCATGATCAGGGCTGTGTCAGTGGAATGGCATGATCAGGACTGTGTCAGTGGAGTGGCATGATCAGGACTGTGTCAGTGGAATGGCATGATCAGGACTGTGTCAGTGGAGTGGCATGATCAGGGCTGTGTCAGTGGAATGGCATGATCAGGGCTGTGTCAGTGGAGTGGCATGATCAGGGCTGTGTCAGTGGAATGGCATGATCAGGACTGTGTCTGTGGAGTGGCATGATCAGGGCTGTGTCCGTGGAGTGGCATGATCAGGGCTGTGCCCGTGGAATGGCATGATCAGAACTGTGTCAGTGGAGTGGCATGATCAGGACTGTGTCAGTGGAGTGGCATGATCAGGACTGCGTCAGTGGAATGGCATGATCAGGACTGTGCCCGTGGAATGGCATGATCATGACAGTGTCAGTGGAATGGCATGATCAGGACTGTGCCCGTGGAATGGCATGATCATGACAGTGTCAGTGGAATGGCATGATCAGGACTGTGCCCGAGGAGTGGCATGATCAGGACTGTGCCCTTGGAATGGCATGATCAGGACTGTGTCAGTGGAATGGCATGATCAGGGCTGTGTCAGAGGAGTGGCATGATCAGGACTGTGCCCGTGGAATGGCATGATCAGGACTGTGTCAGTGGAATGGCATGATCAGGACTGTGTCCGTGGAGTGGCATGATCAGGACTGTGTCCGTGGAGTTCCATGATCAGGACTGTGTCAGTGGAGTGGCATGATCAGGACTGTGTCCGTGGAGTTCCATGATCAGGACTGTGTCAGTGGAGTGGCATGATCAGGACTGTGCCCGTGGAATGGCATGATCAGGGCTGTGTCAGTGGAATGGCATGATCAGGACTGTGTCAGTGGAGTGGCATGATCAGGACTGTGTCAGAGGAGTGGCATGATCAGGACTGTGTCAGTAGAGTGGCATGATCAGGACTGTGTCAGTGGAGTTCCATAATCAGGACTGTGTCAGTGGAATGGCATGATCAGGACTGTGTCAGTGGAGTTCCATTATCAGGACGGTGTCAGTGGAGTGGCATGATCAGGACTGTCAGTGGAGTGGCATGATCAGGACTGTGTCAGTGGAATGGCATGATCAGGACTGTGTCAGTGGAGTTCCATGATCAGGGCTGTGTCAGTGGAATGGCATGATCAGGGCTGTGTCCGTGGAGTGGCATGATCAGGACTGTGTCAGTGGAGTTCCATGATCAGGACTGTGTCAGTGGAGTTCCATGATCAGGACTGTGTCAGTGGAATGGCATGTTCAGGACTGTGTCCGTGGAGTGGCATGATCCGGGCTGTGTCTGTGGAGTTCCATGATCAGGACTGTGTCAGTGGAATGGCATGATCAGGGCTGTGTCCGTGGAGTGGCATGATCAGGACTGTCTCCGTGGAGTGGCATGATCAGGACTGTGTCAGTGGAGTGGCATGATCAGGACTGTGTCCGTGGAGTGGCATGATCAGGACTGTGTCCTTGGAGTGGCATGATCAGGACTGTGTCCGTGGAGTGGCATGATCAGGGCTGTGTCAGTGGAATGGCATGATCAGGGCTGTGTCAGTGGAATGGCATGATCAGGACTGTGTCAGTGGAGTGGCATGAACAGGACTGTGTCAGTGGAATGGCATGATCAGGACTGTGTCAGTGGAATGGCATGATCAGGACTGTGTCCGTGGAGTGGCATGATCAGGACTGTGTCAGTAGAGTGGCGTGATCAGGACTGTGTCAGTGGAATGGCATGATCAGGGCTGTGTCAGTGGAATGGCATGATCAGGGCTGTGTCAGTGGAGTGTCATGATCAGGACTGTGTCAGTGGAGTGGCATGATCAGGACTGTGTCAGTGGAGTGGCATGATCAGGGCTGTGTCAGTGGAGTGTCATGATCAGGACTGTGTCAGTGGAGTTGCATGATCAGGACTGTGTCAGTGGAGTGGCATGATCAGGACTGTGTCAGTGGAGTGGCATGATCAGGGCTGTGTCAGTGGAGTGTCATGATCAGGACTGTGTCAGTGGAGTTGCATGATCAGGACTGTGTCAGTGGAGTGGCATGATCAGGACTGTGTCAGTGGAGTGGCATGATCAGGGCTGTGTCAGTGGAGTTGCATGATCAGGACTGTGTCAGTGGAGTGGCATGATCAGGACTGTGTCAGTGGAGTGGCATGATCAGGACTGTGTCAGTGGAGTGGCATGATCAGGGCTGTGTCAGTGGAATGGCATGATCAGGACTGTGTCAGTGGAGTGGCATGATCAGGACTGTGTCCGTGGAGTTCCATGATCAGGACTGTGTCAGTGGAGTGGCATGATCAGGACTGTGTCAGTGGAGTGGCATGATCAGGGCTGTGTCAGTGGAATGGCATGATCAGGACTGTGTCAGTGGAGTGGCATGATCAGGACTGTGTCCGTGGAGTTCCATGATCAGGACTGTGTCAGTGGAGTGGCATGATCAGGACTGTGTCAGTGGAATGGCATGATCAGGACTGTGTCAGTGGAGTGGCATGATCAGGGATGTGTCAGTAGAGTGGCATGAACAGGGATGTGTCAGTGGAGTGCATGATCAGGACTGTGCCTTTGGAGTGGCATGATCAGGACTGTGTCAGTGGAGTGGCATGATCAGGACTGTGTCCGTGGAGTTCCATGATCAGGACTGTGTCAGTGGAGTGGCATGATCAGGACTGTGTCAGTGGAATGGCATGATCAGGACTGTGTCAGTGGAGTGGCATGATCAGGGATGTGTCAGTAGAGTGGCATGAACAGGGATGTGTCAGTGGAGTGCATGATCAGGACTGTGCCTTTGGAGTGGCATGATCAGGACTGTGTCAGTGGAGTGGCATGATCAGGACTGTGTCAGTGGAGTGCATGATCAGGACTGTGCCTTTGGAGTGGCATGATCAGGACTGTGTCAGTGGAGTGGCATGATCAGGACTGTGTCAGTGGAGTGGCATGATCAGGGATGTGTCAGTGGAGTGCATGATCAGGACTGTGCCTTTGGAGTGGCATGATCAGGACTGTGTCAGTGGAGTGGCATGATCAGGACTGTGTCAGTGGAGTGTCATGATCAGGACTGTGTCAGTGGAGTGGCATGATCAGGGATGTGTCAGTGGAGTGGCATGATCAGGACTGTGTCAGTGGAATGGCATGATCAGGGATGTGTCAGTGGAGTGGCATGATCAGGACTGTGCCTTTGGAGTGGCATGATCAGGACTGTCCCTTTGGAGTGGCATGATCAGGACTGTATCAGTGGAGTGGCATGATCAGGACTGTGTCAGTGGAGTGGCATGATCAGGGATGTGTCAGTGGAGTGCATGATCAGGACTGTGCCTTTGGAGTGGCATGATCAGGACTGTGTCAGTGGAGTGGCATGATCAGGACTGTGTCAGTGGAGTGGCATGATCAGGACTGTGTCAGTGGAGTGGCATGATCAGGGATGTGTCAGTGGAGTGGCATGATCAGGACTGTGTCAGTGGAATGGCATGATCAGGGATGTGTCAGTGGAGTGGCATGATCAGGACTGTGCCTTTGGAGTGGCATGATCAGGACTGTGCATTTGGAGTGGCATGATCAGGACTGTGTCAGTGGAGTTGCATGATCAGGACTGTGTCAGTGGAATGGCATGATCAGTACTGTGTCAGTGGAGTGGCATGATCAGGACTGTGTCAGTGGAGTGGCATGATCAGGACAGTGTCAGTGGAGTGGCATGATCAGGACTGTGCCCGTGGAGTGGCATGATCAGGACGGTGTCAGTGGAGTGGCATGATCAGGACTGTGTCAGTGGAGTGGCATGATCAGGACAGTGTCAGTGGAGTGGCATGATCAGGACTGTGTCCGTGGAGTGGCATGATCAGGACTGTGTCAGTGGAGTGGTATGATCAGTACTGTGTCAGTGGAATGGCATGATCAGGACAGTGTCAGTGGAATGGCATGATCAGTACTGTGTCAGTGGAGTGGCATGATCAGGACTGTGTCAGTGGAATGGCATGATCAGGACTGTGTCAGTGGAATGGCATGATCAGGACTGTGTCCGTGGAGTGGCATGATCAGGACTGTGTCAGTGGAGTGGCATGATCAGGACTGTGTCAGTGGAGTGGCATGATCAGGACTGTGTCAGTGGAATGGCATGATCAGGACTGTGTCCGTGGAATGGCATGATCAGGACTGTGTCAGTGGAGTTCCATGATCAGGACTGTGTCAGTGGAGTGGCATGATCAGGACAGTGTCAGTGGAGTGGCATGATCAGGACTGTGTCAGTGGAGTGGCATGATCAGGACTGTGTCAGTGGAATGGCATGATCAGGACTGTGTCAGTGGAGTGGCATGATCAGGACTGTGTCCATGGAGTGGCATGATCAGGACTGTGTCAGTGGAGTGGCATGATCAGGACTGTGTCAGTGGAGTGGCATGATCAGGGCTGTGTCAGTGGAATGGCATGATCAGGGCTGTGTCAGTGGAGTGGCATGATCAGGGCTGTGTCAGTGGAATGGCATGATCAGGACTGTGTCAGTGGAGTGGCATGATCATGACTGTGTCAGTGGAATGGCATGATCAGGACTGCGTCAGTGGAATGGCATGATCAGGACTGTGCCCGTGGAATGGCATGATCATGACAGTGTCAGTGGAATGGCATGATCAGGACTGTGCCCGAGGAGTGGCATGATCAGGACTGTGCCCTTGGAATGGCATGATCAGGACTGTGTCAGTGGAATGGCATGATCAGGGCTGTGTCAGAGGAGTGGCATGATCAGGACTGTGCCCGTGGAATGGCATGATCAGGACTGTGTCAGTGGAATGGCATGATCAGGACTGTGTCCGTGGAGTTCCATGATCAGGACTGTGTCAGTGGAGTGGCATGATCAGGACTGTGCCCGTGGAATGGCATGATCAGGACTGTGTCAGTGGAATGGCATGATCAGGACTGTGTCCGTGGAGTTCCATGATCAGGACTGTGTCAGTGGAGTGGCATGATCAGGACTGTGCCCGTGGAATGGCATGATCAGGGCTGTGTCAGTGGAATGGCATGATCAGGACTGTGTCAGTGGAGTGGCATGATCAGGACTGTGTCAGAGGAGTGGCATGATCAGGACTGTGTCAGTAGAGTGGCATGATCAGGACTGTGTCAGTGGAGTTCCATAATCAGGACTGTGTCAGTGGAATGGCATTATCAGGACTGTGTCAGTGGAGTTCCATTATCAGGACGGTGTCAGTGGAGTGGCATGATCAGGACTGTGTCAGTGGAGTGGCATGATCAGGACTGTGTCAGTGGAATGGCATGATCAGGACTGTGTCAGTGGAGTTCCATGATCAGGGCTGTGTCAGTGGAATGGCATGATCAGGGCTGTGTCCGTGGAGTGGCATGATCAGGACTGTGTCAGTGGAGTTCCATGATCAGGACTGTGTCAGTGGAGATCCATGATCAGGACTGTGTCAGTGGAATGGCATGTTCAGGACTGTGTCCGTGGAGTGGCATGATCCGGGCTGTGTCTGTGGAGTTCCATGATCAGGACTGTGTCAGTGGAATGGCATGATCAGGGCTGTGTCCGTGGAGTGGCATGATCAGGACTGTCTCCGTGGAGTGGCATGATCAGGACTGTGTCAGTGGAGTGGCATGATCAGGACTGTGTCCGTGGAGTGGCATGATCAGGACTGTGTCCGTGGAGTGGCATGATCAGGACTGTGTCAGTGGAATGGCATGATCAGGACTGTGTCAGTGGAGTGGCATGAACAGGACTGTGTCAGTGGAATGGCATGATCAGGACTGTGTCAGTGGAGTGGCATGATCAGGACTGTGTCCGTGGAGTGGCATGATCAGGGCTGTGTCAGTGGAATGGCATGATCAGGGCTGTGTCAGTGGAATGGCATGATCAGGACTGTGTCAGTGGAGTGGCATGAACAGGACTGTGTCAGTGGAATGGCATGATCAGGACTGTGTCAGTGGAATGGCATGATCAGGACTGTGTCCGTGGAGTGGCATGATCAGGACTGTGTCAGTGGAGTGGCGTGATCAGGACTGTGTCAGTGGAATGGCATGATCAGGGCTGTGTCAGTGGAATGGCATGATCTGGGCTGTGTCAGTGGAGTGGCATGATCAGGGCTGTGTCAGTGGAATGGCATGATCTGGGCTGTGTCAGTGGAGTGGCATGATCAGGGCTGTGTCAGTGGAATGGCATGATTAGGACTGTGTCAGTGGAGTGGCATGATCAGGGCTGTGTCAGTGGAGTGGCATGATCAGGGCTGTGTCAGTGGAATGGCATGATCAGTACTGTGTCAGTGGAGTGGCATGATCTGGACTGTGTCAGTAGAATGGCATGATCAGGACTGTGTCAGTGGAGTGGCATGATCAGTACTGTGTCAGTGGAGTGGCATGATCTGGACTGTGTCAGTAGAATGGCATGATCAGGACTGTGTCAGTGGAGTGGCATGATCTGGACTGTGTCAGTAGAATGGCATGATCAGGACTGTGTCAGTGGAGTGGCATGATCAGGACTGTGTCAGTGGAGTGGCATGATCAGGACTGTGTCAGTGGAGTGGCATGATCAGGACTGTGTCCGTGGAGTGGCATGATCAGGACAGCTCTGTATCATCTGTATCATTCTGTAAATGATTAGTAGAGCATTTCTCATTTACACCCTGAACAATCCCCACAATTCCAGTGTGCATTTCTCCATTACACCCTAAACCAGCCCCACTCTTCCACTGTGCATTTCTCCATTACACCGTGATCAATCCCCACAATTCCACTGTGCATTTCTCCATTACACCCTGAACATGCCCCACAATTCCACTGTGCATTTCTCCCTGACACCGCAATGAAGCCCCACAATTCCACTGTGCATTTCTCGCTAACACACCAAACAAGCCCCACAATTCCACTGTGAATTTCCCCGTAAGACACTAAACAAGCCTCAAAATTCCACTGTGTATTTCTCCATTACACCCTAAACCAGCCCCTCACTTCTACTGTGCATTTCTCCCTAACACCCTAAACAAGCCCCACAATTCCACATTGCAATTCTCATTTCCACCCTGAAAAATCCCCACAATTCCAGTGTGCATTTCTCCATTACAGTTAACAAGCCCCACAATTCCACTGTGCATTTCTCCATTACACCGTGAACAAGCCCCTCACTTATACTGTGCTTTTCTCCCTAACACCCTAAACAAGCCCCACAATTCCACATTGCATTTCTCATTTACACCCTGAACAAGCCCCACAATTCCACATTGCATTTCTCATTTACTCCCTGAACAATCCCCACAATTCCACTGTGCATTTCTCCATTACACCCTAAACAAGCCCCACACTTCCACTGTGCATTTCTCATTTACACCCAGAACAAGCACCACAATTCCACTGTGCATTTCTCATTTACACCCTGAACAAGCCCCACACTTCCACTGTGCATTTCTCATTTATACCCTGAACAAGCCCCACAATTCAACTGTGCATTTCTCATTTACACCCTGAACAAGCCCCACACTTCCACTGTGATTTTCTCCTTTATACCCTGAACAAGCCCCACAATTCCACTGTGCATTTCTCGATTACACACTGAACAAGCCCCACAATTACACTGTGCATTTCTCCCTTACACCCTAAACAATCCCTACACTTCCACTGTGCATTTCTCGATTACATCGTGAACAAGCCCCACACTTCCACTGTGCATTGCTCCCTAACACCCTAAACAAGCCACACAATTCCACTGTGCATTTCTCGATTACAACGTGAACAAGCCCCAAACTTCCACTGTCCGTTTCTCCATTACACCGTGAACAAGCCCCACACTTCCTCTGTGTATTTCTCTATTACACCCCAAACACACCCCACAATTCCCCATTGCATTGCTCTTTTACACCCTGAACAATCCCCACACTTACACTGTGCATTTCTCCATTACACCCTACACCAGCCCCACACTTGCACTGTGCATTTCTCGATTACACCCTGAACATGCCCCACAATTCCACTGTGCATTTCACCATTACACCATGAACAAGCCCCACAATTCCACTGTGCATTTCTAGCTAACACCCCAAACAAGACCCACAATTCCACTGTGCATTTCCCCGTAAGACCCTAAACAAGCCCCACAATTCCACTGTGTATTTCTCCATTACACCCTAAACCAGCCCCTCACTTCTACGGTGCATTTCTCCCTAACACCCTAAACAAGCCCCACAATTCCACATTGCATTTCTCATTTACACACTGAACAATCCCCACAATTCCAGTGTGCATTTCTCCATTACACTGTCAACCAGCCCCACAATTCCATTGTGCATTTCTCCATTACACCGTGAACAAGCCCCTCACTTATACTGTGCATTTCTCCCTAACACCCTAAACATGCCCCAGAATTCAAATGTGTATTTCTCCATTACATCGTGAACAAGCCCCAGACTTCCAATATGCATTTCACCATTACATAGTGAACAAGCCCCACAATTCCGCTGTGCATTTCTCCCTGCCACCCCAAACAAGCCCCACAATTCCCCATTGCATTGCTCTTTTACACCCTGAACAATCCCCACACTTACACTGTGCATTTCTCCATTACACCCTAAACCAGCCCCACACTTCCACTGTGCATTTCTCCATTACACCCTGAACATGCCCCACAATTCCACTGTGCATTTCTCCATGACACCGCAAAGAAGCTCCACAATTCCACTGTGCATTTCTCGCTAACACCCCAAACAAGACCCACAATTCCACTGTTCATTTCCCCGTAAGACCCTAAACAAGCCCCACAATTCCAGTGTGCATTTCTCCATTACACTGTCAACAAGCCCCACAATTCCATTGTGCATTTCTCCATTACACCGTGAACAATCCCCTCACTTCTACTGTGCATTTCTCCCTAACACCCTAAACAAGCCCCACAATTCCACATTGCATTTCTCATTTACACCCTGAACAAGCCCCACAATTCCACATTGCATTTCTCATTTACACCCTGAACAATCCCCACAATTCCACTGTGCATTTCTCCATTACACCCTAAACCAGCCCCACACTTCCACTGTGCATTTCTCCCTAACACCCTAAATAAGCCCACACTTCCACTGTGCATTTCGCGCGAACACCCTGAACAAGCCCCACAATTCCACTGTGCATTTCTCATTTACACCCTGAACAAGCCCCACTCTTCCACTGTACATTTCTCATTTATACCCTGAACAAGCCCCACAATTCCACTGTGCATTTCTCGATTACACACTGAACAAGCCCCACAATTCCACTGTGCATTTCTCCCTTACACCCTAAACAAACCCCACACTTCCACTGTGCATTTCTCGATTACATCGTGAACAAGCCCCACACTTCCACTGTGCATTGCTCCCTAACACCCTAAACAAGCCCCACAATTCCACTGTGCATTTCTCGATTACATCGTGAACAAGCCCCACAATTCCACTGTGCGTTTCTCCATTGCACCTTGAACAAGCCCCACACTTCCTCTGTGTATTTCTCTATTACACCCCAAACACACCCCACAATTCCACATTGCATTTCTCATTTACACCCTAAACAATGCCCTAAATCACACTTTGCATTTCTCCATTACACCCTAAACCAGCCCCACACTTCCACTGTGCATGTCTCCCTAACACCCTAAACAAGCCCCACAATTCCACATTGCATTTCTCATTTACACCCTGAACAATCCCCACAATTCCAGTGTGCATTTCTCCATTACACTGTGAACAAGCCGACAATTCCAGTGTGCATTTCTCCATTACACTTTGAACAAGCCGCTCACTTCTACTGTGCATTACTCCCTTACACCCTAAACAAGCCCCACAATTCCACATTGCATTTCTCATTTACACCCTGAACAAGCCACACAATTCCACATTGCATTTCTCATTTACACCCTGAACAATCCCCACAATTGTACTGTGCATTTCTCCATTACACCCTAAACCAGCCCCAGACTTCCACTGTGCATTGCTCGCTAACACCCTGAACAAGCCCCACAATTCCACTGTGCATTTCACATTTACACCCTGAACAATCCCCACACTTCCACTGTGCATTTCTCATTTATACCCTGAACAAGCCCCACAATTCCACTGTGCATTTCTCATTTAGACCCTGAACAAGCCCCACACTTCCACTGTGCATTTCTCCTTTATACCCTGAACAAGCCCCACAATTCCACTGTGCATTTCTCGATTACACACTGAACAAGCCCCACAATTCCAATGTGCATTTCTCCCTTACACCCTAAACAATCCCCACACTTCCACTGTGCCTTTCTCGATTACATCGTGAACAAGGCCCACACTTCCACTGTGCATTGCTCCCTAACACCCTAAACAAGCCACACAATTCCACTGTGCATTTCTCGATTACATCGTGAACAAGCCGCACACTTCCACTGTGCATTGCTCCCTAACACCCTAAACAAGCCCCACAATTCCACTGTGCATTTCTCGATTACATCGTGAACAAGCCCCACACTACCACTGTGCGTTTCTCCATTGCACCATGATCAAGCCCCACACTTCTTCTGTGTATTTCTCTATTACACCCCAAACACACCCCACAATTCCACATTGCATTTCTCATTTACACCCTGAACAAGCCCCACTCTTCCACTGTACATTTCACCATTACACCCTAAACCAGCCACACACTTCCACTGTGCATTTCTCCCTAACACCCCAAACAAGCCCCACAATTCCACTGTGCATTCTCCCTAACACCCCAAACAAGCCCCACAATTCCACTGTGCATTTCTCCCTAACACCCTAAACAAGTCCCAAAATTCAACTCTGTGTTTCTCCATTACATCGTGAACTAGCCCCAGACTTCCAATGTGAATTTCTCCATTACACCGTGAACAAGCCCCACACTTCCACTGTTCATTTCTCCATTACACCCTGAACAAGCCCCACACTTCCACTGTGGATTTCTCCCTAACACCCCAAACAAGCCCCACAATTCCACTGTGCATTTCTCCCTAACACCCTAAACAAGCCCAACAATTCAAATGTGTATTTCTCCACTACATCGTGAACAAGCCCCAGACTTCCAATGTGCATTTCTCCATTACACCGTGAACAAGCCCCACAATTCCACTGTGCATTTCTCCAGGCCGCCCCAAACAAGCCCCACAATTCCACATTGCATTTCTCTTTTACCCTGAACAATCCCCACACATACACTGTGCATTTCTCCATTACACCCTAAACCAGCCCCACACTTCCACTGTGCATTTCTCCATTACACCCTGAACATGCCCCACAATTCCACTGTGCATTTCTCCATTACAACATGAACAAGCCCCACAATTCCACTGTGTATTTCTCCCTGACACCGCAAAGAAGCCCCACAATTCCACTGTGCATTTCTCGCTAACACCCCAAACAAGACCCACAATTCCACTGTGCATTTCCCCGTAAGACCCTAAACAAGCCCCACAATTCCACTGTGTATTTCTCCATTACACCCTAAACCAGTCCCTCACTTCTACTGTGCATTTCTCCCTAACACCCTAAACAAGCCCCACAATTCCACATTGCACTTCTCATTTACACACTGAACAATCCCCACAATTCCAGTGTGCATTTCTCCATTACACTGTCAACAAGCCCCACAATTCCATTGTGCATTTCTCCATTACACCGTGAACAAGCCCCTCACTTCTACTGTGCATTTCTCCCTAAAACCCTAAACAAGCCGCACAATTCCACATTGCATTTCTCATTTACACCCTGAACAAGCCCCACAATTCCACATTGCATTTCTCATTTACACCCTGAACAATCCCCACAATTCCACTGTGCATTTCTCCATTACACCCTAAACCAGCCCCACACTTCCACTGTGCATTTCTCCCTAACACCCTAAACAAGCCCCACAATTCCACTGTGCATTTCTCCATTAAAACCTAAACAAGCCCCACACTTCCACTGTGCATTTCTCGCGAACACCCTGAACAAGCCCCACAATTCCACTGTACATTTCTCATTTATACCCTGAACAAGCCCCACAATTCCACTGTGCATTTCTCGATTACACACTGAACAAGCCCCACAATTCCACTATGCATTTCTCCCTTACACCCTAAACAATCCCCACACTTCCACTGTGCATTTCTCGATTACATCGTGAACAAGCCCCACACTTCCACTGTGCATTGCTCCCTAACACCCTAAACAAGCCACACAATTCCACTGTGCATTTCTCGATTACATCGTGAACAAGCCGCACACTTCCACTGTGCATTGCTCCCTAACACCTTAAACAAGCCCCACAATTCCACTGTGTTTTTCTCTATTACACCCCAAACACACCACACAATTCCACATTGCATTTCTCATTTACACCCTAAACAATCCCCTAAATCACACTTTGCATTTCTCCATTACACCCTAAACCAGCCCCACAATTCCACTATGCATTTCTCCCTAACACCCTAAACATGCCCCACAATTCAAATGTGTATTTCTCCATTACATCGTGAACAAGCCCCAGACTTCCAATATGCATTTCACCACTACACCGTGAACAAGCCCCACAATTCCGCTGTGCATTTCTCCCTGCCACCCTTAACAAGCCCCACAATTCCCCATTGCATTGCTCTTTTACACCCTGAACAATCCCCACACTTACACTGTGCATTTCTCCATTACACCCTAAACCAGCCCCACACTTCCACTGTGCATTTCTCCATTACACCCTGAACATGCCCCACAATTCCACTGTGCATTTCTCCCTGACACCGCAAAGAAGCTCCACAATTCCACTGTGCATTTCTCGCTAACACCCCAAACAAGACCCACAATTCCACTGTGCATTTCCCAGTAAGACCCTAAACAAACCCCACAATTCCACATTGCATTTCTCATTTACACACTGAACAATCCCCACAATTGCAGTGTGCATTTCTCCATTACACTGTCAACAATCCCCACAATTCCAGTGTGCATTTCTCCATTACACTGACAACAAGCCCCACAATTCCATTGTGCATTTCTCCATTACACCGTGAACAATCCCCTCACTTCTACTGTGCATTTCTCCCTAACACCCTAAACAAGCCCCACAATTCCACATTGCATTTCTCATTTACACCCTGAACAAGCCCCACAATTCCACATTGCATTTCTCATTTACACCCTGAACAATCCCCACAATTCCACTGTGCATTTCTCCATTACACCCTAAACCAGCCCCACACTTCCACTGTGCATTTCTCCCTAACACCCTAAACAAGCCCCACTATTCCACTGTGCATTTCTCCATTAAACCCTAAACCAGCCCCACACTTCCACTGTGCATTTCTCGCGAACACCCTGAACAAGCCCCACAATTCCACTGTGCATTTCTCATTTACACCCTGAACAAGCCCCACTCTTCCACTGTACATTTCTTATTTATACCCTGAACAAGCCCCACAATTCCACTGTGCATTTCTCGATTACAAACTGAACAATCCCCACAATTCCACTGTGCATTTCTCCCTTACACCCTAAACAATCCCCACACTTCCACTGTGCATTTCTCGATTACATCGTGAACAAGCCCCACACTTCCACTGTGCATTGCTCCCTAACACCCTAAACAAGCCACACAATTCCACTGTGCATTTCTGGATTACATTGTGAACAAGCCGCACACTTCCACTGTGCATTGCTCCCTAACACCCTAAACAAGCCCCACAATTCCACTGTGCATTTCTCGATTACATCGTGAACAAGCCCCACAATTCCACTGTGCGTTTCTCCATTGCACCGTGAACAAGCCCCACACTTCCTCTGTGTATTTCTCTATTACACCCCAAACACACCCCACAATTCCACATTGCATTTCTCATTTACACACTAAACAATCCCCTAAATCACACTTTGCATTTCTCCATTACACCCTAAATCAGCCCCACACTTCCACTGTGCATTTCTCCCTAACACCCTAAACAAGCCCCACAATTCCACATTGCATTTCTCATTTACACCCTGAACAATCCCCACAATTCCAGTGTGCATTTCTCCATTACACTGTGAACAAGCCCCACAATTCCAGTGTGCATTTCTCCATGACACTTTGAACAAGCCCCTCACTTCCACTGTGCATTTCTCGCGAACACCCTGAACAAGCCCCACAATTCCACTGTGCATTTCTCATTTACACCCTGAACAAGCCCCACTCTTCCACTGTACATTTCTCATTTATACCCTGAACAAGCCCCACAATTCCACTGTGCATTTCTCGATTACACACTGAACAATCCCCACAATTCCACTGTGCATTTTCCCTTACACCCTAAACAATCCCCACACTTCCACTGTGCATTTCTCGATTACATCGTGAACAAGCCCCACACTTCCACTGTGCATTGCTCCCTAACACCCTAAACAAGCCCCACAATTCCACTGTGCATTTCTCGATTACATCGTGAACAAGCCCCACAATTCCACTGTGCGTTTCTCCATTGCACCGTGAACAAGCCCCACACTTCCTCTGTGTATTTCTCTATTACACCCCAAACACACCCCACAATTCCACATTGCATTTCTCATTTACACCCTAAACAATCCCCTAAATCACAGTTTGCATTTCTCCATTACACCCTAAATCAGCCCCACACTTCCACTGTGCATTTCTCCCTAACACCCTAAACAAGCCCCACAATTCCAGTGTGCATTTCTCCATTACACTGTGAACAAGCCCCACAATTCCAGTGTGCATTTCTCCATGACACTTTGAACAAGCCCCTCACTTCTACTGTGCATTACTCCCTTACACCCTAAACAAGCCCCACAATTCCACATTGCATTTCTCATTTACACCCTGAACAAGCCCCACAATTCCACATTGCATTTCTCATTTACACCCTGAACAATCCCCACAATTCCATTGTGCATTTCTCCATTACACCCTAAACCAGCCCCACACTTCCACTGTGCATTGCTCGCTAACACCCTGAACAAGCCCCACAATTCCACTGTGCATTTCACATTTACACCCTGAACAATCCCCACACTTCCACTGTGCATTTCTCATTTATACCCTGAACATGCCCCACAATTCCACTGTGCATTTCTCATTTACACCCTGAACAAGCCCCACACTTCCACTGTGCATTTCTCCTTTATACCCTGAACAAGCCCCACAATTCCACGGTGCATTTCTCCATTACACACTGAACAAGCCCCACAATTCCACTGTGCACTTCTCCCTTACACCCTATACAATCCCCACACTTCCACTGTGCCTTTCTCGATTACATCGTGAACAAGGCCCACACTTCCACTGTGCATTGCTCCCTAACGCCCTGAACAATCCCCACAATTCCAGTGTGCATTTCTCCATTACACTGTGAACAAGCCCCACAATTCCAGTGTGCATTTCTCGATTACATCGTGAACAAGCCGCACACTTCCACTGTGCATTGCTCCCTAACACCCTAAACAAGCCCCACAATTCCACTGTGCATTTCTCGATTACATCGTGAACAAGCCCCACACTACCACTGTGCGTTTCTCCATTGCACCATGAACAAGCCCCACACTTCTTCTGTGTATTTCTCTATTACACCCCAAACACACCCCACAATTCCACATTGCATTTCTCATTTACACCCTAAACAATCCCCACAATCACACTTTGCATTTCACCATTACACCCTAAACCAGCCACACACTTCCACTGTGCATTTCTCCCTAACACCCCAAACAAGCCCCACAATTCCACTGTGCATTCTCCCTAACACCCCAAACAAGCCCCACAATTCCACTGTGCAATTCTCCCTAACACCCTAAACAAGTCCCACAATTCAACTCTGTATTTCTCCATTACATCGTGAACTAGCCCCAGACTTCCAATGTGAATTTCTCCATTACACCCTGAACAAGCCCCACACTTCCACTGTGGATTTCTCCCTAACACCCCAAACAAGCCCCACAATTCCACTGTTCATTTCTCCATTACACCCTGAACAAGCCCCACACTTCCACTGTGGATTTCTCCCTAACACCCCAAACAAGCCCCACAATTCCACTGTGCATTTCTCCCTAACACCCTAAACAAGCCCAACAATTCAAATGTGTATTTCTCCACTACATCGTGAACAAGCCCCAGACTTCCAATGTGCATTTCTCCATTACACCGTGAACAAGCCCCACAATTCCACTGTGCATTTCTCCAGGCCGCCCCAAACAAGCCCCACAATTCCACATTGCATTTCTCTTTTACCCTGAACAATCCCCACACATACACTGTGCATTTCTCCATTACACCCTAAACCAGCCCCACACTTCCACTGTGCATTTCTCCATTACACCCTGAACATGCCCCACAATTCCACTGTGCATTTCTCCATTACAACATGAACAAGCCCCACAATTCCACTGTGTATTTCTCCCTGACACCGCAAAGAAGCCCCACAATTCCACTGTGCATTTCTCGCTAACACCCCAAACAAGACCCACAATTCCACTGTGCATTTCCCCGTAAGACCCTAAACAAGCCCCACAATTCCACTGTGTATTTCTCCATTACACCCTAAACCAGTCCCTCACTTCTACTGTGCATTTCTCCCTAACACCCTAAACAAGCCCCACAATTCCACATTGCACTTCTCATTTACACACTGAACAATCCCCACAATTCCAGTGTGCATTTCTCCATTACACTGTCAACAAGCCCCACAATTCCATTGTGCATTTCTCCATTACACCGTGAACAAGCCCCTCACTTCTACTGTGCATTTCTCCCTAAAACCCTAAACAAGCCGCACAATTCCACATTGCATTTCTCATTTACACCCTGAACAAGCCCCACAATTCCACATTGCATTTCTCATTTACACCCTGAACAATCCCCACAATTCCACTGTGCATTTCTCCATTACACCCTAAACCAGCCCCACACTTCCACTGTGCATTTCTCCCTAACACCCTAAACAAGCCCCACAATTCCACTGTGCATTTCTCCATTAAAACCTAAACAAGCCCCACACTTCCACTGTGCATTTCTCGCGAACACCCTGAACAAGCCCCACAATTCCACTGTACATTTCTCATTTATACCCTGAACAAGCCCCACAATTCCACTGTGCATTTCTCGATTACACACTGAACAAGCCCCACAATTCCACTATGCATTTCTCCCTTACACCCTAAACAATCCCCACACTTCCACTGTGCATTTCTCGATTACATCGTGAACAAGCCCCACACTTCCACTGTGCATTGCTCCCTAACACCCTAAACAAGCCACACAATTCCACTGTGCATTTCTCGATTACATCGTGAACAAGCCGCACACTTCCACTGTGCATTGCTCCCTAACACCTTAAACAAGCCCCACAATTCCACTGTGTTTTTCTCTATTACACCCCAAACACACCACACAATTCCACATTGCATTTCTCATTTACACCCTAAACAATCCCCTAAATCACACTTTGCATTTCTCCATTACACCCTAAACCAGCCCCACAATTCCACTATGCATTTCTCCCTAACACCCTAAACATGCCCCACAATTCAAATGTGTATTTCTCCATTACATCGTGAACAAGCCCCAGACTTCCAATATGCATTTCACCACTACACCGTGAACAAGCCCCACAATTCCGCTGTGCATTTCTCCCTGCCACCCTTAACAAGCCCCACAATTCCCCATTGCATTGCTCTTTTACACCCTGAACAATCCCCACACTTACACTGTGCATTTCTCCATTACACCCTAAACCAGCCCCACACTTCCACTGTGCATTTCTCCATTACACCCTGAACATGCCCCACAATTCCACTGTGCATTTCTCCCTGACACCGCAAAGAAGCTCCACAATTCCACTGTGCATTTCTCGCTAACACCCCAAACAAGACCCACAATTCCACTGTGCATTTCCCAGTAAGACCCTAAACAAACCCCACAATTCCACATTGCATTTCTCATTTACACACTGAACAATCCCCACAATTGCAGTGTGCATTTCTCCATTACACTGTCAACAATCCCCACAATTCCAGTGTGCATTTCTCCATTACACTGACAACAAGCCCCACAATTCCATTGTGCATTTCTCCATTACACCGTGAACAATCCCCTCACTTCTACTGTGCATTTCTCCCTAACACCCTAAACAAGCCCCACAATTCCACATTGCATTTCTCATTTACACCCTGAACAAGCCCCACAATTCCACATTGCATTTCTCATTTACACCCTGAACAAGCCCCACAATTCCACATTGCATTTCTCATTTACACCCTGAACAATCCCCACAATTCCACTGTGCATTTCTCCATTACACCCTAAACCAGCCCCACACTTCCACTGTGCATTTCTCCCTAACACCCTAAACAAGCCCCACTATTCCACTGTGCATTTCTCCATTAAACCCTAAACCAGCCCCACACTTCCACTGTGCATTTCTCGCGAACACCCTGAACAAGCCCCACAATTCCACTGTGCATTTCTCATTTACACCCTGAACAAGCCCCACTCTTCCACTGTACATTTCTTATTTATACCCTGAACAAGCCCCACAATTCCACTGTGCATTTCTCGATTACAAACTGAACAATCCCCACAATTCCACTGTGCATTTCTCCCTTACACCCTAAACAATCCCCACACTTCCACTGTGCATTTCTCGATTACATCGTGAACAAGCCCCACACTTCCACTGTGCATTGCTCCCTAACACCCTAAACAAGCCACACAATTCCACTGTGCATTTCTGGATTACATTGTGAACAAGCCGCACACTTCCACTGTGCATTGCTCCCTAACACCCTAAACAAGCCCCACAATTCCACTGTGCATTTCTCGATTACATCGTGAACAAGCCTCACAATTCCACTGTGCGTTTCTCCATTGCACCGTGAACAAGCCCCACACTTCCTCTGTGTATTTCTCTATTACACCCCAAACACACCCCACAATTCCACATTGCATTTCTCATTTACACACTAAACAATCCCCTAAATCACACTTTGCATTTCTCCATTACACCCTAAATCAGCCCCACACTTCCACTGTGCATTTCTCCCTAACACCCTAAACAAGCCCCACAATTCCACATTGCATTTCTCATTTACACCCTGAACAATCCCCACAATTCCAGTGTGCATTTCTCCATTACACTGTGAACAAGCCCCACAATTCCAGTGTGCATTTCTCCATGACACTTTGAACAAGCCCCTCACTTCCACTGTGCATTTCTCGCGAACACCCTGAACAAGCCCCACAATTCCACTGTGCATTTCTCATTTACACCCTGAACAAGCCCCACTCTTCCACTGTACATTTCTCATTTATACCCTGAACAAGCCCCACAATTCCACTGTGCATTTCTCGATTACACACTGAACAATCCCCACAATTCCACTGTGCATTTCTCCCTTACACCCTAAACAATCCCCACACTTCCACTGTGCATTTCTCGATTACATCGTGAACAAGCCCCACACTTCCACTGTGCATTGCTCCCTAACACCCTAAACAAGCCCCACAATTCCACTGTGCATTTCTCGATTACATCGTGAACAAGCCCCACAATTCCACTGTGCGTTTCTCCATTGCACCGTGAACAAGCCCCAAACTTCCTCTGTGTATTTCTCTATTACACCCCAAACACACCCCACAATTCCACATTGCATTTCTCATTTACACCCTAAACAATCCCCTAAATCACAGTTTGCATTTCTCCATTACACCCTAAATCAGCCCCACACTTCCACTGTGCATTTCTCCCTAACACCCTAAACAAGCCCCACAATTCCACATTGCATTTCTCATTTACACCCTGAACAATCCCCACAATTCCAGTGTGCATTTCTCCATTACACTGTGAACAAGCCCCACAATTCCAGTGTGCATTTCTCCATGACACTTTGAACAAGCCCCTCACTTCTACTGTGCATTACTCCCTTACACCCTAAACAAGCCCCACAATTCCACATTGCATTTCTCATTTACACCCTGAACAAGCCCCACAATTCCACATTGCATTTCTCATTTACACCCTGAACAATCCCCACAATTCCATTGTGCATTTCTCCATTACACCCTAAACCAGCCCCACACTTCCACTGTGCATTGCTCGCTAACACCCTGAACAAGCCCCACAATTCCACTGTGCATTTCACATTTACACCCTGAACAATCCCCACACTTCCACTGTGCATTTCTCATTTATACCCTGAACATGCCCCACAATTCCACTGTGCATTTCTCATTTACACCCTGAACAAGCCCCACACTTCCACTGTGCATTTCTCCTTTATACCCTGAACAAGCCCCACAATTCCACGGTGCATTTCTCCATTACACACTGAACAAGCCCCACAATTCCACTGTGCACTTCTCCCTTACACCCTATACAATCCCCACACTTCCACTGTGCCTTTCTCGATTACATCGTGAACAAGGCCCACACTTCCACTGTGCATTGCTCCCTAACGCCCTGAACAATCCCCACAATTCCAGTGTGCATTTCTCCATTACACTGTGAACAAGCCCCACAATTCCAGTGTGCATTTCTCGATTACATCGTGAACAAGCCGCACACTTCCACTGTGCATTGCTCCCTAACACCCTAAACAAGCCCCACAATTCCACTGTGCATTTCTCGATTACATCGTGAACAAGCCCCACACTACCACTGTGCGTTTCTCCATTGCACCATGAACAAGCCCCACACTTCTTCTGTGTATTTCTCTATTACACCCCAAACACACCCCACAATTCCACATTGCATTTCTCATTTACACCCTAAACAATCCCCACAATCACACTTTGCATTTCACCATTACACCCTAAACCAGCCACACACTTCCACTGTGCATTTCTCCCTAACACCCCAAACAAGCCCCACAATTCCACTGTGCATTCTCCCTAACACCCCAAACAAGCCCCACAATTCCACTGTGCAATTCTCCCTAACACCCTAAACAAGTCCCACAATTCAACTCTGTATTTCTCCATTACATCGTGAACTAGCCCCAGACTTCCAATGTGAATTTCTCCATTACACCCTGAACAAGCCCCACACTTCCACTGTGGATTTCTCCCTAACACCCCAAACAAGCCCCACAATTCCACTGTGCATTTCTCCCTAACACCCTAAACAAGCCCCACAATTCAAATGTGTATTTCTCCACTACATCGTGAACAAGCCCCAGACTTCCAATGTGCATTTCTCCATTACACCGTGAACAAGCCACACAATTCCACTGTGCATTTCTACCGGCCACCCCAAACAAGCCCCACAATTCCACATTGCATTTCTCTTTTACCCTGAACAATCCCCACACTTACACTGTGCATTTCTCCATTACACCCTAAACCAGCCCCACACTTCCACTGTGCATTTCTCCCTAACACCCTAAACAAGCCCCACAATTCCACATTGCATTTCTCATTTACACCCTGAACAATCTCCACAATTCCAGTGTGCATTTCTCCATTACACTGTGAACAAGCCCCACAATTCCAGTGTGCATTTCTCCATTACACTGTGAACAAGCCCCTCACTTCTACTGTGCATTACTCCCTAACACCCTAAACAAGCCCCACAATTCCACATTGCATTTCTCATTTACACCCTGAACAAGCCCCACAATTCCACATTGCATTTCTCCTTTATACCCTGAACAAGCCCCACAATTCCACTGTGCATTTCTCGATTACACACTGAACAAGCCCCACAATTCCACTGTGCATTTCTCCCTTACACCCTAAACAATCCCCACACTTCCACTTTGCATTTCTCCATTTCATCGTGAACAAGCCGCACACTTCCACTGTGCATTTCTCGCTAACACCGCAAACAAGACCCACAATTCCACTGTGCATTTCCCCGTAAGACCCTAAACAAGCCCCACAATTCCACTGTGTATTTCTCCATTACACCCTAAACCAGTCCCTCACTTCTACTGTGCATTTCTCCCTAACACCCTAAACAAGCCCCACAATTCCACATTGCATTTCTCATTTACACCCTGAACAATCGCCACAATTCCAGTGTGCATTTCTCCATTACACTGTCAACAAGCCCCACAATTCCATTGTGCATTTCTCCATTACACCGTGAGCAAGCCCCTCACTTCTACTGTGCATTTCTCCCTAAAACCCTAAACAAGCCGCACAATTCCACATTGCATTTCTCATTTACACCCTGAACAAGCCCCACAATTCCACATTGCATTTCTCATTTACACCCTGAACAAACCCCACACTTCCACTGTGCATTTCTCCCTAACACCCTAAACAAGCCCCACTATTCCACTGTGCATTTCTCCATTAAACCCTAAACCAGCCCCACACTTCCACTGTGCATTTCTCGCGAACACCCTGAACAAGCCCCACAATTCCACTGTGCATTTCTCATTTACACCCTGAACAAGCCCCACTCTTCCACTGTACATTTCTCATTTATACCCTGAACAAGCCCCACAATTCCACTGTGCATTTCTCGATTACACACTGAACAATCCCCACAATTCCACTGTGCATTTCTCCCTTACACCCTAAACAATCCCCACACTTCCACTGTGCATTTCTCGATTACAGCGTGAACAAGCCCCACACTTCCACTGTGCATTGCTCCCTAACACCCTAAACAAGCCACACAATTCCACTGTGCATTTCTGGATTACATTGTGAACAAGCCGCACACTTCCACTGTGCATTGCTCCCTAACACCCTAAACAAGCCCCACAATTCCACTGTGCATTTCTCGATTACATCGTGAACAAGCCCCACAATTCCACTGTGCGTTTCTCCATTGCACCGTGAACAAGCCCCACACTTCCTCTGTGTATTTCTCTATTACACCCCAAACACACCCCACAATTCCACATTGCATTTCTCATTTACACCCTAAACAATCCCCTAAATCACACTTTGCATTTCTCCATTACACCCTAAATCAGCCCCACACTTCCACTGTGCATTTCTCCCTAACACCCTAAACAAGCCCCACAATTCCACATTGCATTTCTCATTTACACCCTGAACAATCCCCACAATTCCAGTGTGCATTTCTCCATTACACTGTGAACAAGCCCCACAATTCCAGTGTGCATTTCTCATTTACACCCTGAACAAGCCCCACAATTCCACATTGCATTTCTCATTTACACCCTGAACAATCCCCACAATTCCACTGTGCATTTCTCCATTACACCCTAAACCAGCCCCACACTTCCACTGTGCATTGCTCGCTAACACCCTGAACAAGCCCCACAATTCCACTGTGCATTTCACATTTACACCCTGAACAATCCCCACACTTCCACTGTGCATTTCTCATTTATACCCTGAACATGCCCCACAATTCCACTGTGCATTTCTCCATTAAAACCTAAACCAGCCCCACACTTCCACTGTGCATTTCTCGCGAACACCCTGAACAAGCCCCACAATTCCACTGTGCATTTCTCATTTACACCCTGAACAAGCCCCACTCTTCCACTGTACATTTCTCATTTATACCCTGAACAAGCCCCACAATTCCACTGTGCATTTCTCGATTACACACTGAACAAGCCCCACAATTCCACTGTGCATTTCTCCCTTACACCCTAAACAATCCCCACACTTCCACTGTGCATTTCTTGATTACATCGTGAACAAGCCCCACACTTCCACTGTGCATTGCTCCCTAACACCCTAAACAAGCCACACAATTCCACTGTGCATTTCTCGATTACATCGTGAACAAGCCGCACACTTCCACTGTGCATTGCTCCCTAACACCTTAAACAAGCCCCACAATTCCACTGTGTTTTTCTCTATTACACCCCAAACACACCCCACAATTCCACATTGCATTTCTCATTTACACCCTAAACAATCCCCTAAATCACACTTTGCATTTCTCCATTACACCCTAAACCAGCCCCACACTTCCACTGTGCATTTCTCCCTAACACCCTAAACAAGCCCCACAATTCCACATTGCATTTCTTATTTACACCCTGAACAATCCCCACAATTCCAGTGTGCATTTCTCCATTACACTGTGAACAAGTCCCACAATTCCAGTGTGCATTTCTCCATTACACTGTGAACAAGCCCGTCACTTCTACTGTGCATTACTCCCTAACACCCTAAACAAGCCCCACAATTCCACATTGCATTTCTCATTTACACCCTGAACAAGCCCCACAATTCCACATTGCATTTCTCATTTACACCCTGAACAATCCCCACAATTCCACTGTGCATTTCTCCATTACACCCTAAACCAGCCCCACACTTCCACTCTGCATTGCTCGCTAACACCCTGAACAAGCCCCAGAATTCCACTGTGCATTTCTAATTTACACGCTGAACAAGCCCCACACTTCCACTGTGCATTTCTCCTTTATATCCTGAACAAGCCCCACAATTCCACTGTGCATTTCTCGATTACACACTGAACAAGCCCCACAATTCCACTGTGCATTTCTCCCTTACACCCTAAACAATCCCCACACTTCCACAGTGCCTTTCTCGATTACATCGTGAACAAGCCCCACACTTCCACTGTGCATTGCTCCCTAACACCCTAAACAAGCCACACAATTCCACTGTGCATTTCTCGATTACATCGTGAACAAGCCGCACACTTCCACTGTGCATTGCTCCCTAACACCCTAAACAAGCCCCACAATTCCACTGTGCATTTCTCGATTACATCGTGAACAAGCCCCACACTTGCACTGTGCGTTTCTCGATTACATCGTGAACAAGCCCTACACTTCCACTGTGCATTGCTCGCTAACACCCTGAACAAGCCCCACAATTCCACTGTGCATTTCTCGATTACATCGTGAACAAGCCCCACAATTCCACTGTGCGTTTCTCCATTGCACCGTTAACAAGCCCCACACTTCCTCTGTGTTTTTCTCTATTACACCCCAAACACACCCCACAATTCCACATTGCATTTCTCATTTACACCCTAAACAATCCCCTAAATCACACTTTGCATTTCTCCATTACACCCTAAATCAGCCCCACACTTCCACTGTGCATTTCTCCCTAACACCCTAAACAAGCCCCACAATTCCACATTGCATTTCTCATTTACACCCTGAACAATCCCCACAATTCCAGTGTGCATTTCTCCATTACACTGTGAACAAGCCCCACAATTCCAGTGTGCATTTCTCCATGACACTTTGAACAAGCCCCTCACTTCTACTGTGCATTACTCCCTTACATCCTAAACAAGCCCCACAATTCCACATTGCATTTCTCATTTACACCCTGAACAAGCCCCACAATTCCACATTGCATTTCTCATTTACACCCTGAACAATCCCCACAATTCCACTGTTCATTTCTCCATTACACCCTAAACCAGCCCCACACTTCCACTGTGCATTGCTCGCTAACACCCTGAACAAGCCCCACAATTCCACTGTGCATTTCACATTTACACCCTGAACAATCCCCACACTTCCACTGTGCATTTCTCATTTATAACCTGAACATGCCCCACAATTCCACTGTGCATTTCTCATTTACACCCTGAACAAGCCCCACACTTCCACTGTGCATTTCTCCTTTATACCCTGAACAAGCCCCACAATTCCACGGTGCATTTCTCCATTACACACTGAACAAGCCCCACAATTCCACTGTGCACTTCTCCCTTACACCCTATACAATCCCCACACTTCCACTGTGCCTTTCTCGATTACATCGTGAACAAGGCCCACACTTCCACTGTGCATTGCTCCCTAACACCCTGAACAATCCCCACAATTCCAGTGTGCATTTCTCCATTACACTGTGAAAAAGCCCCACAATTCCAGTGTGCATTTCTCGATTACATCGTGAACAAGCCGCACACTTCCACTGTGCATTGCTCCCTAACACCCTAAACAAGCCCCACAATTCCACTGTGCAATTCTCCCTAACACCCTAAACAAGTCCCACAATTCAACTCTGTATTTCACCATTACATCGTGAACTAGCCCCAGACTTCCAATGTGAATTTCTCCATTACACCGTGAACAAGCCCCACACTTAGACTGTGCATTTCTCCATTACACCCTGAACAAGCCCCACACTTCCACTGTGGATTTCTCCCTAACACCCCAAACAAGCCCCACAATTCCACTGTGCATTTCTCCCTAACACCCTAAACAAGCCCCACAATTCAAATGTGTATTTCTCCACTACATCGTGAACAAGCCCCAGACTTCCAATGTGCATTTCTCCATTACACCGTGAACAAGCCACACAATTTCACTGTGCATTTCTCCCGGCCACCCCAAACAAGCCCCAAAATTCCACATTGCATTTCTCTTTTACCCTGAACAATCCCCACACTTACACTGTGCATTTCTCCATTACACCCTAAACCAGCCCCACACTTCCACTGTGCATTTCTCCCTAACACCCTAAACAAGCCACACAATTCCACATTGCATTTCTCATTTACACCCTGAACAATCCCCACAATTACAGTGTGCATTTCTCCATTACACTGTGAACAAGCCCCACAATTCCAGTGTGCATTTCTCCATTACACTGTGAACAAGCCCCTCACTTCTACTGTGCATTACTCCCTAACACCCTAAACAAGCCCCACAATTCCACATTGCATTTCTCATTTACACCCTGAACAAGCCCCACAATTCCACATTGCATTTCTCATTTACACCCTGAACAATCCCCACAATTCCACTGTGCATTTCTCCATTACACCCTAAACCAGCCCCACACTTCCACTGTGCATTGCTCGCTAACACCCTGAACAAGCCCCACAATTCCACTGTGCATTTCAAATTTACACGCTGAACAAGCCCCACACTTCCACTGTGCATTTCTCCTTTATACCCTGAACAAGCCCCACAATTCCACTGTGCATTTCTCGATTACACACTGAACAAGCCCCACAATTCCACTGTGCATTTCTCCCTTACACCCTAAACAATCCCCACACTTCCACTTTGCATTTCTCCATTTCATCGTGAACAAGCCGCACACTTCCACTGTGCATTTCTCGCTAACACCGCAAACAAGACCCACAATTCCACTGTGCATTTCCCCGTAAGACCCTAAACAAGCCCCACAATTCCACTGTGTATTTCTCCATTACACCCTAAACCAGTCCCTCCCTTCTACTGTGCATTTCTCCCTAACACCCTAAACAAGCCCCACAATTCCACATTGCATTTCTCATTTACACACTGAACAATCCCCACAATTCCAGTGTGCATTTCTCCATTACACTGTCAACAAGCCCCACAATTCCATTGTGCATTTCTCCATTACACCGTGAACAAGCCCCTCACTTCTACTGTGCATTTCTCCCTAAAACCCTAAACAAGCCGCACAATTCCACATTGCATTTCTCATTTACACCCTGAACAAGCCCCACAATTCCACATTGCATTTCTCATTTACACCCTGAACAAACCCCACACTTCCACTGTGCATTTCTCCCTAACACCCTAAACAAGCCCCACTATTCCACTGTGCATTTCTCCATTAAACCCTAAACCAGCCCCACACTTCCACTGTGCATTTCTCGCGAACACCCTGAACAAGCCCCACAATTCCACTGTGCATTTCTCATTTACACCCTGAACAAGCCCCACTCTTCCACTGTACATTTCTCATTTATACCCTGAACAAGCCCCACAATTCCACTGTGCATTTCTCGATTACACACTGAACAATCCCCACAATTCCACTGTGCATTTCTCCCTTACACCCTAAACAATCCCCACACTTCCACTGTGCATTTCTCGATTACATCGTGAACAAGCCCCACACTTCCACTGTGCATTGCTCCCTAACACCCTAAACAAGCCACACAATTCCACTGTGCATTTCTGGATTACATTGTGAACAAGCCGCACACTTCCACTGTGCATTGCTCCCTAACACCCTAAACAAGCCCCACAATTCCACTGTGCATTTCTCGATTACATCGTGAACAAGCCCCACAATTCCACTGTGCGTTTCTCCATTGCACCGTGAACAAGCCCCACACTTCCTCTGTGTATTTCTCTATTACACCCCAAACACACCCCACAATTCCACATTGCATTTCTCATTTACACCCTAAACAATCCCCTAAATCACACTTTGCATTTCTCCATTACACCCTAAATCAGCCCCACACTTCCACTGTGCATTTCTCCCTAACACCCTAAACAAGCCCCACAATTCCACATTGCATTTCTCATTTACACCCTGAACAATCCCCACAATTCCAGTGTGCATTTCTCCATTACACTGTGAACAAGCCCCACAATTCCAGTGTGCATTTCTCATTTACACCCTGAACAAGCCCCACAATTCCACATTGCATTTCTCATTTACACCCTGAACAATCCCCACAATTCCACTGTGCATTTCTCCATTACACCCTAAACCAGCCCCACACTTCCACTGTGCATTGCTCGCTAACACCCTGAACAAGCCCCACAATTCCACTGTGCATTTCACATTTACACCCTGAACAATCCCCACACTTCCACTGTGCATTTCTCATTTATACCCTGAACATGCCCCACAATTCCACTGTGCATTTCTCCATTAAAACCTAAACCAGCCCCACACTTCCACTGTGCATTTCTCGCGAACACCCTGAACAAGCCCCACAATTCCACTGTGCATTTCTCATTTACACCCTGAACAAGCCCCACTCTTCCACTGTACATTTCTCATTTATACCCTGAACAAGCCCCACAATTCCACTGTGCATTTCTCGATTACACACTGAACAAGCCCCACAATTCCACTGTGCATTTCTCCCTTACACCCTAAACAATCCCCACACTTCCACTGTGCATTTCTTGATTACATCGTGAACAAGCCCCACACTTCCACTGTGCATTGCTCCCTAACACCCTAAACAAGCCACACAATTCCACTGTGCATTTCTCGATTACATCGTGAACAAGCCGCACACTTCCACTGTGCATTGCTCCCTAACACCTTAAACAAGCCCCACAATTCCACTGTGTTTTTCTCTATTACACCCCAAACACACCCCACAATTCCACATTGCATTTCTCATTTACACCCTAAACAATCCCCTAAATCACACTTTGCATTTCTCCATTACACCCTAAACCAGCCCCACACTTCCACTGTGCATTTCTCCCTAACACCCTAAACAAGCCCCACAATTCCACATTGCATTTCTTATTTACACCCTGAACAATCCCCACAATTCCAGTGTGCATTTCTCCATTACACTGTGAACAAGCCCCACAATTCCAGTGTGCATTTCTCCATTACACTGTGAACAAGCCCGTCACTTCTACTGTGCATTACTCCCTAACACCCTAAACAAGCCCCACAATTCCACATTGCATTTCTCATTTACACCCTGAACAAGCCCCACAATTCCACATTGCATTTCTCATTTACACCCTGAACAATCCCCACAATTCCACTGTGCATTTCTCCATTACACCCTAAACCAGCCCCACACTTCCACTCTGCATTGCTCGCTAACACCCTGAACAAGCCCCAGAATTCCACTGTGCATTTCTAATTTACACGCTGAACAAGCCCCACACTTCCACTGTGCATTTCTCCTTTATATCCTGAACAAGCCCCACAATTCCACTGTGCATTTCTCGATTACACACTGAACAAGCCCCACAATTCCACTGTGCATTTCTCCCTTACACCCTAAACAATCCCCACACTTCCACAGTGCCTTTCTCGATTACATCGTGAACAAGCCCCACACTTCCACTGTGCATTGCTCCCTAACACCCTAAACAAGCCACACAATTCCACTGTGCATTTCTCGATTACATCGTGAACAAGCCGCACACTTCCACTGTGCATTGCTCCCTAACACCCTAAACAAGCCCCACAATTCCACTGTGCATTTCTCGATTACATCGTGAACAAGCCCCACACTTGCACTGTGCGTTTCTCGATTACATCGTGAACAAGCCCCACACTTCCACTGTGCATTGCTCGCTAACACCCTGAACAAGCCCCACAATTCCACTGTGCATTTCTCGATTACATCGTGAACAAGCCCCACAATTCCACTGTGCGTTTCTCCATTGCACCGTGAACAAGCCCCACACTTCCTCTGTGTTTTTCTCTATTACACCCCAAACACACCCCACAATTCCACATTGCATTTCTCATTTACACCCTAAACAATCCCCTAAATCACACTTTGCATTTCTCTATTACACCCTAAATAAGCCCCACACTTCCACTGTGCATTTCTCCCTAACACCCTAAACAAGCCCCACAATTCCACATTGCATTTCTCATTTACACCCTGAACAATCCCCACAATTCCAGTGTGCATTTCTCCATTACACTGTGAACAAGCCCCACAATTCCAGTGTGCATTTCTCCATGACACTTTGAACAAGCCCCTCACTTCTACTGTGCATTACTCCCTTACATCCTAAACAAGCCCCACAATTCCACATTGCATTTCTCATTTACACCCTGAACAAGCCCCACAATTCCACATTGCATTTCTCATTTACACCCTGAACAATCCCCACAATTCCACTGTTCATTTCTCCATTACACCCTAAACCAGCCCCACACTTCCACTGTGCATTGCTCGCTAACACCCTGAACAAGCCCCACAATTCCACTGTGCATTTCACATTTACACCCTGAACAATCCCCACACTTCCACTGTGCATTTCTCATTTATAACCTGAACATGCCCCACAATTCCACTGTGCATTTCTCATTTACACCCTGAACAAGCCCCACACTTCCACTGTGCATTTCTCCTTTATACCCTGAACAAGCCCCACAATTCCACGGTGCATTTCTCCATTACACACTGAACAAGCCCCACAATTCCACTGTGCACTTCTCCCTTACACCCTATACAATCCCCACACTTCCACTGTGCCTTTCTCGATTACATCGTGAACAAGGCCCACACTTCCACTGTGCATTGCTCCCTAACACCCTGAACAATCCCCACAATTCCAGTGTGCATTTCTCCATTACACTGTGAAAAAGCCCCACAATTCCAGTGTGCATTTCTCGATTACATCGTGAACAAGCCGCACACTTCCACTGTGCATTGCTCCCTAACACCCTAAACAAGCCCCACAATTCCACTGTGCAATTCTCCCTAACACCCTAAACAAGTCCCACAATTCAACTCTGTATTTCACCATTACATCGTGAACTAGCCCCAGACTTCCAATGTGAATTTCTCCATTACACCGTGAACAAGCCCCACACTTAGACTGTGCATTTCTCCATTACACCCTGAACAAGCCCCACACTTCCACTGTGGATTTCTCCCTAACACCCCAAACAAGCCCCACAATTCCACTGTGCATTTCTCCCTAACACCCTAAACAAGCCCCACAATTCAAATGTGTATTTCTCCACTACATCGTGAACAAGCCCCAGACTTCCAATGTGCATTTCTCCATTACACCGTGAACAAGCCACACAATTTCACTGTGCATTTCTCCCGGCCACCCCAAACAAGCCCCAAAATTCCACATTGCATTTCTCTTTTACCCTGAACAATCCCCACACTTACACTGTGCATTTCTCCATTACACCCTAAACCAGCCCCACACTTCCACTGTGCATTTCTCCCTAACACCCTAAACAAGCCACACAATTCCACATTGCATTTCTCATTTACACCCTGAACAATCCCCACAATTCCAGTGTGCATTTCTCCATTACACTGTGAACAAGCCCCACAATTCCAGTGTGCATTTCTCCATTACACTGTGAACAAGCCCCTCACTTCTACTGTGCATTACTCCCTAACACCCTAAACAAGCCCCACAATTCCACATTGCATTTCTCATTTACACCCTGAACAAGCCCCACAATTCCACATTGCATTTCTCATTTACACCCTGAACAATCCCCACAATTCCACTGTGCATTTCTCCATTACACCCTAAACCAGCCCCACACTTCCACTGTGCATTGCTCGCTAACACCCTGAACAAGCCCCACAATTCCACTGTGCATTTCAAATTTACACGCTGAACAAGCCCCACACTTCCACTGTGCATTTCTCCTTTATACCCTGAACAAGCCCCACAATTCCACTGTGCATTTCTCGATTACACACTGAACAAGCCCCACAATTCCACTGTGCATTTCTCCCTTACACCCTAAACAATCCCCACACTTCCACTTTGCATTTCTCCATTTCATCGTGAACAAGCCGCACACTTCCACTGTGCATTTCTCGCTAACACCGCAAACAAGACCCACAATTCCACTGTGCATTTCCCCGTAAGACCCTAAACAAGCCCCACAATTCCACTGTGTATTTCTCCATTACACCCTAAACCAGTCCCTCCCTTCTACTGTGCATTTCTCCCTAACACCCTAAACAAGCCCCACAATTCCACATTGCATTTCTCATTTACACACTGAACAATCCCCACAATTCCAGTGTGCATTTCTCCATTACACTGTCAACAAGCCCCACAATTCCATTGTGCATTTCTCCATTACACCGTGAACAAGCCCCTCACTTCTACTGTGCATTTCTCCCTAAAACCCTAAACAAGCCGCACAATTCCACATTGCATTTCTCATTTACACCCTGAACAAGCCCCACAATTCCACATTGCATTTCTCATTTACACCCTGAACAAACCCCACACTTCCACTGTGCATTTCTCCCTAACACCCTAAACAAGCCCCACTATTCCACTGTGCATTTCTCCATTAAACCCTAAACCAGCCCCACACTTCCACTGTGCATTTCTCGCGAACACCCTGAACAAGCCCCACAATTCCACTGTGCATTTCTCATTTACACCCTGAACAAGCCCCACTCTTCCACTGTACATTTCTCATTTATACCCTGAACAAGCCCCACAATTCCACTGTGCATTTCTCGATTACACACTGAACAATCCCCACAATTCCACTGTGCATTTCTCCCTTACACCCTAAACAATCCCCACACTTCCACTGTGCATTTCTCGATTACATCGTGAACAAGCCCCACACTTCCACTGTGCATTGCTCCCTAACACCCTAAACAAGCGACACAATTCCACTGTGCATTTCTGGATTACATTGTGAACAAGCCGCACACTTCCACTGTGCATTGCTCCCTAACACCCTAAACAAGCCCCACAATTCCACTGTGCATTTCTCGATTACATCGTGAACAAGCCTCACAATTCCACTGTGCGTTTCTCCATTGCACCGTGAACAAGCCCCACACTTCCTCTGTGTATTTCTCTATTACACCCCAAACACACCCCACAATTCCACATTGCATTTCTCATTTACACCCTAAACAATCCCCTAAATCACACTTTGCATTTCTCCATTATACCCTAAATCAGCCCCACACTTCCACTGTGCATTTCTCCCTAACACCCTAAACAAGCCCCACAATTCCACATTGCATTTCTCATTTACACCCTGAACAAGCCCCACAATTCCACATTGCATTTCTCATTTACACCCTGAACAATCCCCACAATTCCACTGTGCATTTCTCCATTACACCCAAAACCAGCCCCACACATCCACTGTGCATTGCTCGCTAACACCCTGAACAAGCCCCACAATTCCACTGTGCATTTCTAATTTACACGCTGAACAAGCCCCACACTTCCACTGTGCATTTCTCCTTTATACCCTGAACAAGCCCCACAATTCCACTGTGCATTTCTCGATTACACACTGAACAAGCCCCACAATTCCACTGTGCATTTCTCCCTTACACCCTAAACAATCCCCACACTTCCACAGTGCCTTTCTCATTTACACCCTGAACAAACCCCACACTTCCACTGTGCATTTCTCCATAACACCCTAAACAAGCCCCACTATTCCACTGTGCATTTCTCCATTAAACCCTAAACCAGCCCCACACTTCCACTGTGCATTTCTCGCGAACACCCTGAACAAGCCCCACAATTCCACTGTGCATTTCTCGATTACATCGTGAACAAGCCTCACAATTCCACTGTGCGTTTCTCCATTGCACCGTGAACAAGCCCCACACTTCCTCTGTGTATTTCTCTATTACACCCCAAACACACCCCACAATTCCACATTGCATTTCTCATTTACACCCTAAACAATCCCCTAAATCACACTTTGCATTTCTCCATTATACCCTAAATCAGCCCCACACTTCCACTGTGCATTTCTCCCTAACACCCTAAACAAGCCCCACAATTCCACATTGCATTTCTCATTTACACCCTGAACAATCCCCACAATTCCAGTGTGCATTTCTCCATTACACTGTGAACAAGCCCCACAATTCCAGTGTGCATTTCTCCATTACACTGTGAACAAGCCCCTCACTTCTACTGTGCATTACTCCCTAACACCCTAAACAAGCCCCACAATTCCACATTGCATTTCTCATTTACACCCTGAACAAGCCCCACAATTCCACATTGCATTTCTCATTTACACCCTGAACAATCCCCACAATTCCACTGTGCATTTCTCCATTACACCCTAAACCAGCCCCACACTTCCACTGTGCATTGCTCGCTAACACCCTGAACAAGCCCCACAATTCCACTGTGCATTTCAAATTTACACGCTGAACAAGCCCCACACTTCCACTGTGCATTTCTCCTTTATACCCTGAACAAGCCCCACAATTCCACTGTGCATTTCTCGATTACACACTGAACAAGCCCCACAATTCCACTGTGCATTTCTCCCTTACACCCTAAACAATCCCCACACTTCCACAGTGCCTTTCTCATTTACACCCTGAACAAGCCCCACAATTCCACATTGCATTTCTCATTTACACCCTGAACAATCCCCACAATTCCACTGTGCATTTCTCCATTACACCCTAAACCAGCCCCACACTTCCACTGTGCATTGCTCGCTAACACCCTGAACAAGCCCCACAATTCCACTGTGCATTTCAAATTTACACGCTGAACAAGCCCCACACTTCCACTGTGCATTTCTCCTTTATACCCTGAACAAGCCCCACAATTCCACTGTGCATTTCTCGATTACACACTGAACAAGCCCCACAATTCCACTGTGCATTTCTCCCTTACACCCTAAACAATCCCCACACTTCCACTTTGCATTTCTCCATTTCATCGTGAACAAGCCGCACACTTCCACTGTGCATTTCTCGCTAACACCGCAAACAAGACCCACAATTCCACTGTGCATTTCCCCGTAAGACCCTAAACAAGCCCCACAATTCCACTGTGTATTTCTCCATTACACCCTACACCAGTCCCTCCCTTCTACTGTGCATTTCTCCCTAACACCCTAAACAAGCCCCACAATTCCACATTGCATTTCTCATTTACACACTGAACAATCCCCACAATTCCAGTGTGCATTTCTCCATTACACTGTCAACAAGCCCCACAATTCCATTGTGCATTTCTCCATTACACCGTGAACAAGCCCCTCACTTCTACTGTGCATTTCTCCCTAAAACCCTAAACAAGCCGCACAATTCCACATTGCATTTCTCATTTACACCCTGAACAAGCCCCACAATTCCACATTGCATTTCTCATTTACACCCTGAACAAACCCCACACTTCCACTGTGCATTTCTCCCTAACACCCTAAACAAGCCCCACACTTCCACTGTGCATTGCTCGCTAACACCCTGAACAAGCCCCAGAATTCCACTGTGCATTTCTAATTTACACGCTGAACAAGCCCCACACTTCCACTGTGCATTTCTCCTTTATACCCTGAACAAGCCCCACAATTCCACTGTGCATTTCTCGATTACACACTGAACAATCCCCACACTTCCACTGTGCATTGCTCCCTAACACCCTAAACAAGCCACACAATTCCACTGTGCATTTCTCGATTACATCGTGAACAAGCCGCACACTTCCACTGTGCATTGCTCCCTAACACCCTAAACAAGCCCCACAATTCCACTGTGCATTTCTCGATTACATCGTGAACAAGCCCCACACTTGCACTGTGCGTTTCTCGATTACATCGTGAACAAGCCCCACACTTCCACTGTGCATTGCTCCCTAACACCTTAAACAAGCCCCACAATTCCACTGTGTTTTTCTCTATTACACCCCAAACACACCCCACAATTCCACATTGCATTTCTCATTTACACCCTAAACAATCCCCTAAATCACACTTTACATTTCTCCATTACACCCTAAACCAGCCCCACACTTTCACTGTGCATTTCTCCCTAACACCCTAAACAAGCCCCACAATTCCACATTGCATTTCTCATTTACACCCTGAACAATCCCCACAATTCCAGTGTGCATTTCTCCATTACACTGTGAACAAGCCCCACAATTCCAGTGTGCATTTCTCCATTACACTGTGAACAAGCCCCTCACTTCTACTGTGCATTACTCCCTAACACCCTAAACAAGCCCCACAATTCCACATTGCATTTCTCATTTACACCCTGAACAAGCCCCACAATTCCGCATTGCATTTCTCATTTACACCCTGAACAATCCCCACAATTCCACTGTGCATTTCTCCATTATACCCTAAACCAGCCCCACACTTCCACTGTGCATTGCTCGCTAACACCCTGAACAAGCCGCACAATTCCACTGTGCATTTCTAATTTACACGCTGAACAAGCCCCACACTTCCACTGTGCATTTCTCCTTTATACCCAGAACAAGCCCCACAATTCCACTGTGCATTTCTCGATTACACACTGAACAATCCCCACAATTCCACTGTGCATTTCTCCCTTACACCCTAAACAATCCCCACACTTCCACTTTGCATTTCTCCATTACATCGTGAACAAGCCGCACACTTCCACTGTGCATTTCTCGCGAACACCGCAAACAAGACCCACAATTCCACTGTGCATTTCCCCGTAAGACCCTAAACAAGCCCCACAATTCCACTGTGTATTTCTCCATTACAATCTAAACCAGTCCCTCCCTTCTACTGTGCATTTCTCCCTAACACCCTAAACAAGCCCCACAATTCCACATTGCATTTCTCATTTACACACTGAACAATCCCCACAATTCCAGTGTGCATTTCTCCATTACACTGTCAACAAGCCACACAATTCCACTGTGCATTTCTCCATTGCACCGTGAACAAGCCCCTCACTTCCACTGTGCATTGCACCCTAACACCCTAAACAAGCCCCACAATTCCACTGTGCATTTCTCGATTACATCGTGAACAAGCCCCACACTTGCACTGTGAGTTTCTCCATTGCACCGTGAACAAGCCCCACACTTCCTCTGTGTATTTCTCAATTACACCCCAAACACACCCCACAATTCCACATTGCATTTCTCATTTACACCCTAAACAATCCCCACATTCACACTTTGCATTTCTCCATTACACCCTAAACCAGCCCCACACTTCCACTGTGCATTTCTCCCTAACACCCCAAACAAGCCCCACAATTCCTCTGTGCTTTTCTCCCTAACACCCCAAACAAGCCCCACAATTCCACTGTGCATTTCTCCCTAACACCCTAAACAAGTCCCACAATTCAACTCTGTATTTCTCCATTACATCGTGAACTAGCCCCAGACTTCCAATGTGAATTTCTCCATTACACCCTGAACAAGCCCCACACTTCAACTGTGCATTTCTCATTTATACCCTGAACAAGCCCCACAATTCCACTGTGCATTTCTCGATTACACACTGAACAAGCCCCACAATTCCACTGTGCATTTCTCCCTTACACCCTAAACAATCCCCACACTTCCACAGTGCCTTTCTCGATTACATCGTGAACAAGCCCCACACTTCCACTGTGCATTGCTCCCTAACACCCTAAACAAGCCACACAATTCCACTGTGCATTTCTCGATTACATCGTGAACAAGCCGCACACTTCCACTGTGCATTGCTCCCTAACACCCTAAACAAGCCCCACAATTCCACTGTGCATTTCTCGATTACATCGTGAACAAGCCCCACACTTGCACTGTGCGTTTCTCCATTGCACCGTGAACAAGCCCCACACTTCCTCTGTGTATTTCTCTATTACACCCCAAACACACCCCACAATTCCACATTGCATTTCTCATTTACACCCTAAACAATCCCCACATTCACACTTTGCATTTCTCCATTACACCCTAAACCAGCCCCACACATCCACTGTGCATTTCTCCCTAACACCCCAAACAAGCCCCACAATTCCTCTGTGCTTTTCTCCCTAACACCCCAAACAAGCCCCACAATTCCACTGTGCATTTCTCCCTAACACCCTAAACAAGTCCCACAATTCAACTCTGTATTTCTCCATTACATCGTGAAATAGCCCCAGACTTCCAATGTGAATTTCTCCATTACACCCTGAACAAGCCCCACACTTCAACTGTGCATTTCTCATTTATACCCTGAACAAGCCCCACAATTCCACTGTGCATTTCTCATTTACACGCTGAACAAGCCCCACACTTCCACTGTGCATTTCTCCTTTATACCCTGTACAAGCCCCACACTTCCACTGTGCATTTCTCCCTAATACCCCAAACAAGCCCCACAATTCCACTGTGCATTTCTCCCTAACACCCTAAACAAGCACCACAATTCAAATGTGTATTTCTCCATTACATCGTGAACAAGCCCCACACTTCCAATGTGCATTTCTCCATTACACTGTGAACAAGCCCCACAATTCCACTGTGCATTTCTCCCTGCCACCCCAAACAAGCCCCACAATTCCACATTGCATTTCTCTTTTACACCCTGAACAATCCCCACAATTCCACTGTGCATTTCTCCATTACACCATGAACAAGCCCCACAATTCCACTGTGTATTTCTTCCTGACACCGCAAAGAAGCCCCACAATTCCAGTGTGCATTTCTCGCTAACACCCCAAACAAGCCCCACAATTCCACTGTGCATATCCCCGTAAGACCCTAAACAAGCCCCACAATTTCAATGTGTATTTCTCCATTTCACGCTAAACCAGCCCCTCACTTCTACTGTGCATTTCTCCCTAACACCCTAAGCAAGCCCCACAATTCCACATTGCATTTCTCATTTACACCCCAAACAAGCCCCACAATTCCACTGTGCATTTCTCCCTAACACCCCAAACAAGCCCCACAATTCCACTGTGCATTTCTCCCTAACACCCTAAACAAGTCCCACAATTCAACTCTGTATTTCTCCATTACATCGTGAACGAGCCCCAGACTTCCAATGTGAATTTCTCCATTACACCGTGAAAAAGCCCCACACTTCCACTGTGCATTTCTCCATTACACTCTGAACAAGCCCCACACTTCCACTGTGCATTTCTCCCTAACACCCCAAACAAGCCCCACAATTCCACTGTGCATTTCTCCCTAACACCCTAAACAAGCCCCACAATTCCACATCGCATTTCTCTTTTACCCTGAACAGTCCCCACACTTTCACTGTGCATTTCTCCATTACACCCTAAACCAGCCCCACACTTCCACTGTGCATTTCTCCCTAACACCCTAAACAAGCCCCACAATTCCACATTGCATTTCTCATTTACACCCAGAATAATCCCCACAATTCCAGTGTGCATTTCTCCATTACACTGTGAACAAGCCCCACAATTCCAGTGTGCATTTCTCCATTACACTGTGAACAAGCCCCTCACTTCTACTGTGCATTACTCCCTAACACCCCAAACAAGCCCCACAATTCCTCTGTGCTTTTCTCCCTAACACCCCAAACAAGCCCCACAATTCCACTGTGCATTTCTCCCTAACACCCTAAACAAGTCCCACAATTCAACTCTGTATTTCTCCATTACATCGTGAACTAGCCCCAGACTTCCAATGTGAATTTCTCCATTACACCCTGAACAAGCCCCACACTTCAACTGTGCATTTCTCATTTATACCCTGAACAAGCCCCACAATTCCACTGTGCATTTCTCATTTACACGCTGAACAAGCCCCACACTTCCACTGTGCATTTCTCCTTTATACCCTGTACAAGCCCCACACTTCCACTGTGCATTTCTCCCTAATACCCCAAACAAGCCCCACAATTCCACTGTGCATTTCTCCCTAACACCCTAAACAAGCACCACAATTCAAATGTGTATTTCTCCATTACATCGTGAACAAGCCCCACACTTCCAATGTGCATTTCTCCATTACACTGTGAACAAGCCCCACAATTCCACTGTGCATTTCTCCCTGCCACCCCAAACAAGCCCCACAATTCCACATTGCATTTCTCTTTAACACCCCAAACAAGCCCCACAATTCCAGTGTGCATTTCTCCATTACACTGTGAACAAGCCCCTCACTTCTACTGTGCATTACTCCCTAACACCCTAAACAAGCCCCACAATTCCACATTGCATTTCTCATTTACACCTTGAACAAGCCCCACAATTCCACATTGCATTTCTCATTTACACCCTGAACAATCCCCACAATTCCACTGTGCATTTCTCCATTACACCCTAAACCAGCCCCACACTTCCACTGTGCATTGCTCGCTAACACCCTGAACAAGCCCCACAATTCCACTGTGCATTTCTAATTTACACGCTGAACAAGCCCCACACTTCCACTGTGCATTTCTCCTTTATACCCTGAACAAGCCCCACAATTCCACTGTGCATTTCTCGATTACACACTGAACAAGCCCCACAATTCCACTGTGCATTTCTCCCTTACACCCTAAACAATCCCCACACTTCCACTTTGCATTTCTCCATTACATCGTGAACAAGCCGCACACTTCCACTGTGCATTTCTCGCTAACACCGCAAACAAGACCCACAATTCCACTGTGCATTTCCCCGTAAGACCCTAAACAAGCCCCACAATTCAACTGTGTGTTTCTCCATTACACCCTAAACCAGTCCCTCACTTCTACTGTGCATTTCTCCCTAACACCCTAAACAAACCCCACAATTCCACATTGCATTTCTCATTTACACACTGAACAATCCCCACAATTCCAGTGTGCATTTCTCCATTACACTGTCAACAAGCCCCACAATTCCATTGTGCATTTCTCCATTACACCGTGAACAAGCCCCTCACTTCTACTGTGCATTTCTCCCTAAAACCCTAAACAAACCGCACAATTCCACATTGCATTTCTCATTTACACCCTGAACAAGCCCAACAATTCCAGTGTGCATTTCCCCATTACACCGTGATCAAGCCCCACAATTCCACTGTGCATTTCTCCCTGCCACCCCAAACAAGCCCCACAATTCCACGTTGCATTTCTCATTTACACCCTGAACAATCCCCACAATTCCACTGTGCATTTCTCCCTAACACCCCAAACAAGCCCCACAATTCCACTGTGCATTTCTCCCTAACACCCTAAACAAGCCCCACAATTCCACTGTGCATTTCTCCATTACACCGTGAACAAGCCCCACACTTCCACTGTGCATTTCTCATTTACACCCTGAACATGCCCCACAATTCCACTGTGCATTTCTCCATTACACCATGAACAGGCCCCGCAATTCCACTGTGTATTTCACCCTGACACCGCAAAGAAGCCCCACAATTCCACTCTGAATTTCTCCCTAACCCCCTAAACAAGTCCCACAATTCCACTGTGTATTTCTCCATTACATCGTGAACAAGCCCACACTTCCTCTGTGTATTTCTCTATTACACCCCAAACACACCCCACAATTCCACATTGCATTTCTCATTTACACCCTAAACAATCCCCACAATCACACTTTGCATTTCTTCTTTACACCCAAAACCAGCCCCACACTTCCACTGTGCATTTCTCCCTAACACCCCAAACAAGCCCCACAATTCCACTGTGCATTTCTCCCTAACACCCCAAACAAGCCCCACAATTCCACTGTGCATTTCTCCATTACACCCTAAACCAGCCCCTCACTTCTACTGTGCATTTCTCCCTAACACCCTAAACATGCCCCACAATTCTACTTTGCATTTCTCATTTACACCCTGAACAATCCCCACAATTCCAGTGAGCATTTCTCCGTTACACCGTGATCAAGCCCCACAATTCCAGTGTGCATTTCTCCATTACACCGTGATCAAGCCCCACAATTCCACTGTGCATTTCTCCATTACACCGTGAACAAGCCCCACAATTCCACGTTGCATTTCTCATTTACACCCTGAACAATCCCCACAATTCCACTGTGCATTTCTCCATTACACCCTAAACCAGCCCCACACTTCCACTGTGCATTTCTCCCTAACACCCTAAACAAGCCCCACAATTCCACATTGCATTTCTCATTTACACCCTGAACAATCCCCACAATTCCAGTGTGCATTTCTCCATTACACTGTGAACAAGCCCCACAATTCCACTGTGCATTTCTCCCTGCCACCCCAAACAAGCCCCACAATTCCACGTTGCATTTCTCCCTAACACCCCAAACAAGCCCCACAATTCCACTGTGCATTTCTCCCTAACACCCTGAACAAGCCCCACAATTCCACTGTGCATTTCTCCATTACACCGTGAACAAGCCCCACACTTCCACTGTGCATTTCTCATTTACACCCTGAACATGCCCCACAATTCCACTGTGCATTTCTCCATTACACCATGAACAGGCCCACAATTCCACTGTGTATTTCACCCTGACACCGCAAAGAAGCCCCACAATTCCACTGTGCATTTCTCCCTAACACCCCAAACAAGCCCTACAATTCCACTCTGAATTTCTCCCTAACACCCTAAACAAGTCCCACAATTCCACTGTGTATTTCTCCATTACATCGTGAACAAGCCCACACTTCCTCTGTGTATTTCTCTATTACACCCCAAACACACCCCACAATTCCACATTGTATTTCTCATTTACACCCTAAACAATCCCCACAATCACACTTTGCATTTCTTCTTTACACCCTAAACCAGCCCCACACTTCCACTGTGCATTTCTCCCTAAAACCCCAAACAAGCCCTACAATTCCACTCTGCATTTCTCCCAAACACCCCAAACATGCCCCACAATTCCACTGTGCATTTCTCCCTAACACCCTAAACAAGTCCCACAATTCAACTCTGTATTTCTCCATTACATCGTGAACTATCCCCACACTTCCACTGTGCATTTCTCATTTACACCCTGAACATGCCCCACAATTCCTCTGTGCATTTCTCCATTACACCATGAACAAGCCCCACAATTCCACTGTGTATTTCTCCCTGACACCGCAAAGAAGCCCCACAATTCCACTGTGCATTTCTCCCTAACACCCTAAACAAGCCCCACAATTCCACTGTGTATTTCTCCATTACACCCTAAACCAGCCCCTCACTTCCACTGTGCATTTCTCCCTAACACCCTAAACAAGCCCCACAATTCCACATTGCATTTCTCATTTACACCCTGAACAATCCCCACAATTCCAGTGTGCATTTCTCCATTACACTGTGAACAAGCCCCACAATTCCACTGTGCATTTCTCCATTACACCCAAAACCAGCCCAACAATTCCACTGTGCATTTCTCCCTAACACCCTAAACAAGTCCCACAATTCAACTCTGTATTTCTCCATTACACCCTGAACAAGCCCCACACTTCCACTGTGCATTTCTCATTTACACCCTGAACATGCCCCACAATTCCACTGTGCATTTCTCCATTACACCATGAAGAAGCCCAACAATTCCACTGTGTATTTCTCCCTGACACCGCAAAGAAGCCCCACAATTCCACTGTGCATTTCTCCCTAACACCCTAAACAAGTCCCACAATTCCACTGTGTATTTCTCCATTACATAGTGATCAAGCCCACACTTCCTCTGTGTATTTCTCTATTACACCCCAAACACACCCCACAATTCCACATTGCATTTCTCATTTACACCCTAAACAATCCCCACAATCCCACTTTGCATTTCTTCTTTACACCCTAAACCAGCCCCACAGTTCCACTGTGCATTTCTCCCTAACACCCCAAACATGCCCCACAATTCCACTGTGCATTGCTCCCTAACACCCTAAACAAGTCACACAATTCAACTCTGTCTTTCTCCATTACATTGTGAACTAGCCCCACACTTCCACTGTGCATTTCTCATTTACACCCTGAACATACCCCACAATTCCACTGTGCATTTCTCCATTACACCATGAAGAAGCCCCACAATTCCACTGTGTATTTCTCCCTGACACCGCAAAGAAGCCCCACAATTCCACTGTGCATTTCTCCCTAACACCCCAAACATGCCCCACAATTCCACTGTGCATTTCTCCCTAACACCCCAAACAAGCACCACAATTCCACTGTGCATTTCTCCCTAACACCCCAAACATGCCCCACACTTCCACTGTGCATTTCTCATTTACACCCTGAACATGCCCCACAATTCCGCTGTGCATTTCTCCATTACACCATGATCAAGCCCCACAATTCCGCGGTGCATTTCTCCCTAACACCCTGAACAAGCCCCACAATTCAACTCTGTATTTCTCATTACATCGTGAACTAGCCCCACACTTCCACTGTGCATTTCTCCCTAACACCCCAAACAAGCCCGACAATTCCACTGTGCATTTCTACCTAACACCCTAATCAAGCCCCACAATTCCACTGTGTATTTCTCCATTACATCGTGAGCAAGCCCACATTTCCACTGTGCATTTCTCCATTACACCCTAAACCAGCCCCTCACTTCTACTGTGCATTTCTCCCTAACACCCTAAACAAGCCCCACAATTCCACGTTGCATTTCTCATTTACACCCTGAACAATCCCCACAATTCCAGTGAGCATTTCTCCATTCCACCGTGATCAAGCCCCAAAATTCCAGTGTGCATTTCTCCATTACACCGTGATCAAGCCCCACAATTCCACTGTGCATTTCTCCCTGCAACCCCATACAAGCCCCACAATTCCACTGTGCATTTCTCCCTAACACCCTAAACAAGCCCCACAATTCCACTGTGTATTTCTCCATTACATCGTGAACAAGCCCACATTTCCACTGTGCATTTCTCCATTACACCCTAAACCAGCCCCTCACTTCTACTGTGCATTTCTCCCTAACACCCTAAACAAGCCCCACAATTCCACATTGCATTTCTCATTTACACCCTGAACAATCCCCACAATTGCAGTGTGCATTTCTCCATTACACCATGATCAAGCCCCACAATTCCAGTGTGCATTTCTCCATTACACCGTGATCAAGCCCCACAATTCCACTGTGCATTTCTCCCTGCCACCCCAAACAAGCCCCACAATTCCACGTTGCATTTCTCATTTACACCCTGAACAATCCCCACAATTCCACTGTGCATTTCTCCCTAACACCCCAAACAAGCCCCACAATTCCACTGTGCATTTCTCACTAACACCCTAAACAAGCCCCACAATTCCACTGTGCATTTCCCCCTAACACCCTAAACAAGCCCCACAATTCCACTGTGTATTTCTCCATTACATCGTGAGCAAGCCCACATTTCCACTGTGCATTTCTCCATTACACCCTAAACCAGCCCCTCACTTCTACTGTGCATTTCTCCCTAACACCCTAAACAAGTCCCACAATTCCACGTTGCATTTCTCATTTACACCCTGAACAATCCCCACAATTCCAGTGAGCATTTCTCCATTCCACCGTGATCAAGCCCCAAAATTCCAGTGTGCATTTCTCCATTACACCGTGATCAAGCCCCACAATTCCACTGTGCATTTCTCCATTACACCGTGAACAAGCCCCACAATTCCACTGTGCATTTCTCCCTGCAACCCCATACAAGCCCCACAATTCCACTGTGTATTTCTCCATTACATCGTGAACAAGCCCACATTTCCACTGTGCATTTCTCCATTACACCCTAAACCAGCCCCTCACTTCTACTGTGCATTTCTCCCTAACACCCTAAACAAGCCCCACAATTCCACTTTGCATTTCTCATTTACACCCTGAACAATCCCCACAATTGCAGTGTGCATTTCTCCATTACACCATGATCAAGCCCCACAATTCCAGTGTGCATTTCTCCATTACACCGTGATCAAGCCCCACAATTCCACTGTGCATTTCTCCCTGCCACCCCAAACAAGCCCCACAATTCCACGTTGCATTTCTCATTTACACCCTGAACAATCCCCACAATTCCACTGTGCATTTCTCCCTAACACCCCAAACAAGCCCCACAATTCCACTGTGCATTTCTCACTAACACCCTAAACAAGCCCCACAATTCCACTGTGCATTTCCCCCTAACACCCTAAACAAGCCCCACAATTCCACTGTGTATTTCTCCATTACATCGTGAGCAAGCCCACATTTCCACTGTGCATTTCTCCATTACACCCTAAACCAGCCCCTCACTTCTACTGTGCATTTCTCCCTAACACCCTAAACAAGTCCCACAATTCCACGTTGCATTTCTCATTTACACCCTGAACAATCCCCACAATTCCAGTGAGCATTTCTCCATTCCACCGTGATCAAGCCCCAAAATTCCAGTGTGCATTTCTCCATTACACCGTGATCAAGCCCCACAATTCCACTGTGCATTTCTCCATTACACCGTGAACAAGCCCCACAATTCCACTGTGCATTTCTCCCTGCAACCCCATACAAGCCCCACAATTCCACTGTGCATTTCTCCCTAACACCCTAAACAAGCCCCACAATTCCACTGTGTATTTCTCCATTACATCGTGAACAAGCCCACATTTCCACTGTGCATTTCTCCATTACACCCTAAACCAGCCCCTCACTTCTACTGTGCATTTCTCCCTAACACCCTAAACAAGCCCCACAATTCCACTTTGCATTTCTCATTTACACCCTGAACAATCCCCACAATTCCAGTGTGCATTTCTCCATTACACCGTGATCAAGCCCCACAATTCCACTGTGCATTTCTCCCTGCCACCCCAAACAAGCCCCACAATTCCACGTTGCATTTCTCATTTACACCCTGAACAATCCCCACAATTCCACTGTGCATTTCTCCCTAACACCCCAAACAAGCCCCACAATTCCACTGTGCATTTCTCACTAACACCCTAAACAAGCCCCACAATTCCACTGTGCATTTCTCCCTAACACCCTAAACAAGCCCCACAATTCCACTCTGTATTTCTCCATTACATCGTGAGCAAGCCCACATTTCCACTGTGCATTTCTCCATTACACCCTAAACCAGCCCCTCACTTCTACTGTGCATTTCTCCCTAACACCCTAAACAAGCCCCACAATTCCACGTTGCATTTCTCATTTACACCCTGAACAATCCCCACAATTCCAGTGAGCATTTCTCCATTACACCGTGATCAAGCCCCAAAATTCCAGTGTGCATTTCTCCATTACACCGTGATCAAGCCCCACAATTCCACTGTGCATTTCTCCATTACACCGTGAACAAGCCCAACAATTCCACTGTGCATTTCTCCCTGCAACCCTATACAAGCCCCACAATTCCACTGTGCATTTCTCCCTAACACCCTAAACAAGCCCCACAATTCCACTGTGTATTTCTACATTACATTGTGAACAAGCCCACATTTCCACTGTGCATTTCTCCATTACACCGTGAAAAAGCCCCACAATTCCACTGTGCATTTCTCATTTACACCCTGAACATGCCCCACACTTCCACTGTGCATTTCTCATTTACACCCTGAACATGCCCCACATTTCCACTGTGCATTTCTCCATTACACCCTAAACCAGCCCCTCACTTCTACTGTGCATTTCTCCCTAACACCCTAAACAAGTCCCACAATTCCACGTTGCATTTCTCATTTACACCCTGAACAATCCCCACAATTCCAGTGAGCATTTCTCCATTCCACCGTGATCAAGCCCCAAAATTCCAGTGTGCATTTCTCCATTACACCGTGATCAAGCCCCACAATTCCACTGTGCATTTCTCCATTACACCGTGAACAAGCCCCACAATTCCACTGTGCATTTCTCCCTGCAACCCCATACAAGCCCCACAATTCCACTGTGCATTTCTCCCTAACACCCTAAACAAGCCCCACAATTCCACTGTGTATTTCTCCATTACATCGTGAACAAGCCCACATTTCCACTGTGCATTTCTCCATTACACCCTAAACCAGCCCCTCACTTCTACTGTGCATTTCTCCCTAACACCCTAAACAAGCCCCACAATTCCACTTTGCATTTCTCATTTACACCCTGAACAATCCCCACAATTCCAGTGTGCATTTCTCCATTACACCGTGATCAAGCCCCACAATTCCACTGTGCATTTCTCCCTGCCACCCCAAACAAGCCCCACAATTCCACGTTGCATTTCTCATTTACACCCTGAACAATCCCCACAATTCCACTGTGCATTTCTCCCTAACACCCCAAACAAGCCCCACAATTCCACTGTGCATTTCTCACTAACACCCTAAACAAGCCCCACAATTCCACTGTGCATTTCTCCCTAACACCCTAAACAAGCCCCACAATTCCACTCTGTATTTCTCCATTACATCGTGAGCAAGCCCACATTTCCACTGTGCATTTCTCCATTACACCCTAAACCAGCCCCTCACTTCTACTGTGCATTTCTCCCTAACACCCTAAACAAGCCCCACAATTCCACGTTGCATTTCTCATTTACACCCTGAACAATCCCCACAATTCCAGTGAGCATTTCTCCATTACACCGTGATCAAGCCCCAAAATTCCAGTGTGCATTTCTCCATTACACCGTGATCAAGCCCCACAATTCCACTGTGCATTTCTCCATTACACCGTGAACAAGCCCAACAATTCCACTGTGCATTTCTCCCTGCAACCCTATACAAGCCCCACAATTCCACTGTGCATTTCTCCCTAACACCCTAAACAAGCCCCACAATTCCACTGTGTATTTCTACATTACATTGTGAACAAGCCCACATTTCCACTGTGCATTTCTCCATTACACCGTGAAAAAGCCCCACAATTCCACTGTGCATTTCTCATTTACACCCTGAACATGCCCCACACTTCCACTGTGCATTTCTCATTTACACCCTGAACATGCCCCACAATTCCACTGTGCATTTCTCCATTACACCATGAAGAAGCCCAACAATTCCACTGTGTATTTCTCCCTGACACCGCAAAGAAGCCCCACAATTCCACTGTGCATTTCTCCCTAACACCCTAAACAAGTCCCACAATTCCACTGTGTATTTCTCCATTACATAGTGATCAAGCCCACACTTCCTCTGTGTATTTCTCTATTACACCCCAAACACACCCCACAATTCCACATTGCATTTCTCATTTACACCCTAAACAATCCCCACAATCCCACTTTGCATTTCTTCTTTACACCCTAAACCAGCCCCACAGTTCCACTGTGCATTTCTCCCTAACACCCCAAACATGCCCCACAATTCCACTGTGCATTGCTCCCTAACACCCTAAACAAGTCACACAATTCAACTCTGTCTTTCTCCATTACATTGTGAACTAGCCCCACACTTCCACTGTGCATTTCTCATTTACACCCTGAACATACCCCACAATTCCACTGTGCATTTCTCCATTACACCATGAAGAAGCCCCACAATTCCACTGTGTATTTCTCCCTGACACCGCAAAGAAGCCCCACAATTCCACTGTGCATTTCTTCTTAACACCCCAAACATGCCCCACAATTCCACTGTGAATTTCTCCCTAACACCATAAACAAGACCCACAATTCCACTGTGTATTTCTCCATTACATCATGAACAAGCCCACACTTCCTCTGTGTATTTCTCTATTACACCCCAAACACACCCCACAATTCCACATTGCATTTCTCATTTACACCCTAAACAATCCCCACAATCACACTTTGCATTTCTTCTTTACACCCTAAACCAGCCCCATACTTCCACTGTGCATTTCTCCCTAACACCCCAAACAAGCACCACAATTCCACTGTGCATTTCTCCCTAACACCCCAAACATGCCCCACACTTCCACTGTGCATTTCTCATTTACACCCTGAACATGCCCCACAATTCCGCTGTGCATTTCTCCATTACACCATGATCAAGCCCCACAATTCCGCTGTGCATTTCTTCCTAACACCCTGAACAAGCCCCACAATTCAACTCTGTATTTCTCATTACATCGTGAACTAGCCCCACACTTCCACTGTGCATTTCTCCCTAACACCCCAAACAAGCCCGACAATTCCACTGTGCATTTCTACCTAACACCCTAATCAAGCCCCACAATTCCACTGTGTATTTCTCCATTACATCGTGAGCAAGCCCACATTTCCACTGTGCATTTCTCCATTACACCCTAAACCAGCCCCTCACTTCTACTGTGCATTTCTCCCTAACACCCTAAACAAGCCCCACAATTCCACGTTGCATTTCTCATTTACACCCTGAACAATCCCCACAATTCCAGTGAGCATTTCTCCATTCCACCGTGATCAAGCCCCAAAATTCCAGTGTGCATTTCTCCATTACACCGTGATCAAGCCCCACAATTCCACTGTGCATTTCTCCATTACACCGTGAACAAGCCCCACAATTCCACTGTGCATTTCTCCCTGCAACCCCATACAAGCCCCACAATTCCACTGTGCATTTCTCCCTAACACCCTAAACAAGCCCCACAATTCCACTGTGTATTTCTCCATTACGTCGTGAACAAGCCCACATTTCCACTGTGCATTTCTCCATTACACCCTAAACCAGCCCCTCACTTCTACTGTGCATGTCTCCCTAACACCCTAAACAAGCCCCACAATTCCACTTTGCATTTCTCATTTACACCCTGAACAATCCCCACAATTGCAGTGTGCATTTCTCCATTACACCATGATCAAGCCCCACAATTCCAGTGTGCATTTCTCCATTACACCGTGATCAAGCCCCACAATTCCACTGTGCATTTCTCCCTGCCACCCCAAACAAGCCCCACAATTCCACGTTGCATTTCTCATTTACACCCTGAACAATCCCCACAATTCCACTGTGCATTTCTCCCTAACACCCCAAACAAGCCCCACAATTCCACTGTGCATTTCTCACTAACACCCTAAACAAGCCCCACAATTCCACTGTGCATTTCCCCCTAACACCCTAAACAAGCCCCACAATTCCACTGTGTATTTCTCCATTACATCGTGAGCAAGCCCACATTTCCACTGTGCATTTCTCCATTACACCCTAAACCAGCCCCTCACTTCTACTGTGCATTTCTCCCTAACACCCTAAACAAGTCCCACAATTCCACGTTGCATTTCTCATTTACACCCTGAACAATCCCCACAATTCCAGTGAGCATTTCTCCATTCCACCGTGATCAAGCCCCAAAATTCCAGTGTGCATTTCTCCATTACACCGTGATCAAGCCCCACAATTCCACTGTGCATTTCTCCATTACACCGTGAACAAGCCCCACAATTCCACTGTGCATTTCTCCCTGCAACCCCATACAAGCCCCACAATTCCACTGTGCATTTCTCCCTAACACCCTAAACAAGCCCCACAATTCCACTGTGTATTTCTCCATTACATCGTGAACAAGCCCACATTTCCACTGTGCATTTCTCCATTACACCCTAAACCAGCCCCTCACTTCTACTGTGCATTTCTCCCTAACACCCTAAACAAGCCCCACAATTCCACTTTGCATTTCTCATTTACACCCTGAACAATCCCCACAATTCCAGTGTGCATTTCTCCATTACACCGTGATCAAGCCCCACAATTCCACTGTGCATTTCTCCCTGCCACCCCAAACAAGCCCCACAATTCCACGTTGCATTTCTCATTTACACCCTGAACAATCCCCACAATTCCACTGTGCATTTCTCCCTAACACCCCAAACAAGCCCCACAATTCCACTGTGCATTTCTCACTAACACCCTAAACAAGCCCCACAATTCCACTGTGCATTTCTCCCTAACACCCTAAACAAGCCCCACAATTCCACTGTGTATTTCTCCATTACATCGTGAGCAAGCCCACATTTCCACTGTGCATTTCTCCATTACACCCTAAACCAGCCCCTCACTTCTACTGTGCATTTCTCCCTAACACCCTAAACAATCCCCACAATTCCACATTGCATTTCTCATTTACACCGTGAACAAGCCCCACAATTCCACTGTGCATTTCTCCCTGCCACCCCAAACAAGCCCCACAATTCCACATTGCATTTCTCATTTACACCCTGAACAATCCCCACAATTCCACTGTGCATTTCACCATTACACCCTAAACCAGCCCCAAACTTCCACTGTGCATTTCTCCCTAACACCCTAAACAAGCCCCACAATTCCACAGTGCATTTGTCCATTAAACCCTAAACCAGCCCCACACTTCCACTGTGCATTTCTCGCTAACACCCTGAACAAGCCCCACAATTCCACTGTGCATTTCTCATTTACACCCTGAACAAGCCCCACACTTCCACTGTGCATTTCTCATTTATACCCGGAACAAGCCCCACAATTCCACTCTGCATTTCTCATTTACACCCGGAACAAGCCCCACACTTCCACTGTGCATTTCTCGCTAAGACACTGAACAAGCCCCACAATTCCACAATGCATTTCTCATTTACACCCTGAACAAGCCCCACAATTCCACTGTGCATTTTTCCCTTACACCCTAAACAATCCCCACACTTCCACTGTGCATTTCTCAATTACATCGTGAACAAGCCCACATTTCCACTGTGCATTTCTCCATTACACCCTAAACCAGCCCCTCACTTCTACTGTGCATGTCTCCCTAACACCCTAAACAAGCCCCACAATTCCACTTTGCATTTCTCATTTACACCCTGAACAATCCCCACAATTGCAGTGTGCATTTCTCCATTACACCATGATCAAGCCCCACAATTCCAGTGTGCATTTCTCCATTACACCGTGATCAAGCCCCACAATTCCACTGTGCATTTCTCCCTGCCACCCCAAACAAGCCCCACAATTCCACGTTGCATTTCTCATTTACACCCTGAACAATCCCAACAATTCCACTGTGCATTTCTCCCTAACACCCCAAACAAGCCCCACAATTCCACTGTGCATTTCTCACTAACACCCTAAACAAGCCCCACAATTCCACTGTGCATTTCCCCCTAACACCCTAAACAAGCCCCACAATTCCACTGTGTATTTCTCCATTACATCGTGAGCAAGCCCACATTTCCACTGTGCATTTCTCCATTACACCCTAAACCAGCCCCTCACTTCTACTGTGCATTTCTCCCTAACACCCTAAACAAGTCCCACAATTCCACGTTGCATTTCTCATTTACACCCTGAACAATCCCCACAATTCCAGTGAGCATTTCTCCATTCCACCGTGATCAAGCCCCAAAATTCCAGTGTGCATTTCTCCATTACACCGTGATCAAGCCCCACAATTCCACTGTGCATTTCTCCATTACACCGTGAACAAGCCCCACAATTCCACTGTGCATTTCTCCCTGCAACCCCATACAAGCCCCACAATTCCACTGTGCATTTCTCCCTAACACCCTAAACAAGCCCCACAATTCCACTGTGTATTTCTCCATTACATCGTGAACAAGCCCACATTTCCACTGTGCATTTCTCCATTACACCCTAAACCAGCCCCTCACTTCTACTGTGCATTTCTCCCTAACACCCTAAACAAGCCCCACAATTCCACTTTGCATTTCTCATTTACACCCTGAACAATCCCCACAATTCCAGTGTGCATTTCTCCATTACACCGTGATCAAGCCCCACAATTCCACTGTGCATTTCTCCCTGCCACCCCAAACAAGCCCCACAATTCCACGTTGCATTTCTCATTTACACCCTGAACAATCCCCACAATTCCACTGTGCATTTCTCCCTAACACCCCAAACAAGCCCCACAATTCCACTGTGCATTTCTCACTAACACCCTAAACAAGCCCCACAATTCCACTGTGCATTTCTCCCTAACACCCTAAACAAGCCCCACAATTCCACTGTGTATTTCTCCATTACATCGTGAGCAAGCCCACATTTCCACTGTGCATTTCTCCATTACACCCTAAACCAGCCCCTCACTTCTACTGTGCATTTCTCCCTAACACCCTAAACAATCCCCACAATTCCACATTGCATTTCTCATTTACACCGTGAACAAGCCCCACAATTCCACTGTGCATTTCTCCCTGCCACCCCAAACAAGCCCCACAATTCCACATTGCATTTCTCATTTACACCCTGAACAATCCCCACAATTCCACTGTGCATTTCACCATTACACCCTAAACCAGCCCCAAACTTCCACTGTGCATTTCTCCCTAACACCCTAAACAAGCCCCACAATTCCACAGTGCATTTGTCCATTAAACCCTAAACCAGCCCCACACTTCCACTGTGCATTTCTCGCTAACACCCTGAACAAGCCCCACAATTCCACTGTGCATTTCTCATTTACACCCTGAACAAGCCCCACACTTCCACTGTGCATTTCTCATTTATACCCGGAACAAGCCCCACAATTCCACTCTGCATTTCTCATTTACACCCGGAACAAGCCCCACACTTCCACTGTGCATTTCTCGCTAAGACACTGAACAAGCCCCACAATTCCACAATGCATTTCTCATTTACACCCTGAACAAGCCCCACAATTCCACTGTGCATTTTTCCCTTACACCCTAAACAATCCCCACACTTCCACTGTGCATTTCTCAATTACATCGTGAACAAGCCCCACAGTTCCACTGTGCATTTCCCCATAACACCCTAAACAAGCCCAACAATTCCACTGTGTATTTCTCCATTTCACCGTGAACAAGCCCCACAATTCCAATGTGCATTTCTCAATTACATCGTGAACAAGCCCACATTTCCACTGTGCATTTCTCCATTACACCCTAAACCAGCCCCTCACTTCTACTGTGCATGTCTCCCTAACACCCTAAACAAGCCCCACAATTCCACTTTGCATTTCTCATTTACACCCTGAACAATCCCCACAATTGCAGTGTGCATTTCTCCATTACACCATGATCAAGCCCCACAATTCCAGTGTGCATTTCTCCATTACACCGTGATCAAGCCCCACAATTCCACTGTGCATTTCTCCCTGCCACCCCAAACAAGCCCCACAATTCCACGTTGCATTTCTCATTTACACCCTGAACAATCCCAACAATTCCACTGTGCATTTCTCCCTAACACCCCAAACAAGCCCCACAATTCCACTGTGCATTTCTCACTAACACCCTAAACAAGCCCCACAATTCCACTGTGCATTTCCCCCTAACACCCTAAACAAGCCCCACAATTCCACTGTGTATTTCTCCATTACATCGTGAGCAAGCCCACATTTCCACTGTGCATTTCTCCATTACACCCTAAACCAGCCCCTCACTTCTACTGTGCATTTCTCCCTAACACCCTAAACAAGTCCCACAATTCCACGTTGCATTTCTCATTTACACCCTGAACAATCCCCACAATTCCAGTGAGCATTTCTCCATTCCACCGTGATCAAGCCCCAAAATTCCAGTGTGCATTTCTCCATTACACCGTGATCAAGCCCCACAATTCCACTGTGCATTTCTCCATTACACCGTGAACAAGCCCCACAATTCCACTGTGCATTTCTCCCTGCAACCCCATACAAGCCCCACAATTCCACTGTGCATTTCTCCCTAACACCCTAAACAAGCCCCACAATTCCACTGTGTATTTCTCCATTACATCGTGAACAAGCCCACATTTCCACTGTGCATTTCTCCATTACACCCTAAACCAGCCCCTCACTTCTACTGTGCATTTCTCCCTAACACCCTAAACAAGCCCCACAATTCCACTTTGCATTTCTCATTTACACCCTGAACAATCCCCACAATTCCAGTGTGCATTTCTCCATTACACCGTGATCAAGCCCCACAATTCCACTGTGCATTTCTCCCTGCCACCCCAAACAAGCCCCACAATTCCACGTTGCATTTCTCATTTACACCCTGAACAATCCCCACAATTCCACTGTGCATTTCTCCCTAACACCCCAAACAAGCCCCACAATTCCACTGTGCATTTCTCACTAACACCCTAAACAAGCCCCACAATTCCACTGTGCATTTCTCCCTAACACCCTAAACAAGCCCCACAATTCCACTGTGTATTTCTCCATTACATCGTGAGCAAGCCCACATTTCCACTGTGCATTTCTCCATTACACCCTAAACCAGCCCCTCACTTCTACTGTGCATTTCTCCCTAACACCCTAAACAATCCCCACAATTCCACATTGCATTTCTCATTTACACCGTGAACAAGCCCCACAATTCCACTGTGCATTTCTCCCTGCCACCCCAAACAAGCCCCACAATTCCACATTGCATTTCTCATTTACACCCTGAACAATCCCCACAATTCCACTGTGCATTTCACCATTACACCCTAAACCAGCCCCAAACTTCCACTGTGCATTTCTCCCTAACACCCTAAACAAGCCCCACAATTCCACAGTGCATTTGTCCATTAAACCCTAAACCAGCCCCACACTTCCACTGTGCATTTCTCGCTAACACCCTGAACAAGCCCCACAATTCCACTGTGCATTTCTCATTTACACCCTGAACAAGCCCCACACTTCCACTGTGCATTTCTCATTTATACCCGGAACAAGCCCCACAATTCCACTCTGCATTTCTCATTTACACCCGGAACAAGCCCCACACTTCCACTGTGCATTTCTCGCTAAGACACTGAACAAGCCCCACAATTCCACAATGCATTTCTCATTTACACCCTGAACAAGCCCCACAATTCCACTGTGCATTTTTCCCTTACACCCTAAACAATCCCCACACTTCCACTGTGCATTTCTCAATTACATCGTGAACAAGCCCCACAGTTCCACTGTGCATTTCCCCATAACACCCTAAACAAGCCCAACAATTCCACTGTGTATTTCTCCATTTCACCGTGAACAAGCCCCACAATTCCAATGTGCATTTCTCCCTAACACCCTAAACAAGCCCCACAATTCCACATTGCATTTCTCAGTTACACCCTGAACAATCCCCACAATTCCTCTGTGCATTTCTCCATTACACCGTGAACAAGTCCCACAATTCCACTGTGCATTTCTCCATTACACCGTGAACAAGCCCCACAATTCCACTGTGCATTTCTCGATTACATCGTGAACAAGCCGCACACTTCCACTGTGCATTTCTCCCTAACACCCTAAACAAGCCCCACAATTCCACTGTGCATTTCTCGATTACATCGTGAACAAGCCCCACATTTGGACTGTGCATTTCTCCCTGACACCCTGAACAAGCCCCACATTTCCACTGTGCATTTCTCCCTGACACCCTAAACAAGCCCCACAATTCCTCTGTGCATTTCTCTATTACATCGTGAACAAGCCCCACAATTCCACTGTGCATTTCTCCCTTACACCCTGAACATGTCCCACAATTCCACTGTGCATTTCTCGATTACATCGTGATCAAGCCCCACACTTCCACTGTGCATTGCTCCCTAACACCCTAAACAAGCCCCACATTTCCACTGTGCATTTCTCTCTTACACCCTAAACAATCCCCACACTTCCACTGTGCATTTCTCGATTACATCGTGAACAAGCCCCACACTTCCACTGTGCATTTCTCGATTACATCGTGAACAAGCCCCACACTTCCACTGTGCATTGCTCCCTAACACCCTAAACAAGCCCCACATTTCCACTGTGCATTTCTCTCTTACACCCTAAACAATCCCCACACTTCCAATGTGCATTTCTCGATTACACCGTGAACAAGTCCCACAATTCCACTGTGCATATCTCCATTACACCGTGAACAAGCCCCACAATACCACTGTGCATTTCTCGATTACATCGTGAACAAGCCCCACACTTCCACTGTGCATTGCTCCCTAACACGCTAAACAAGCCCCACACTTCCACTGTGCATTGCTCCCTAACACGCTAAACAAGCCCCACATTTCCACTGTGCATTTCTCTCTTTCACCCTAAACAATCCCTGCTCTTCCACTGTGCATTTCTCGATTACATCGTGAACAAGCCCCACACTTCCACTGTGCATTTCTCGATTACATCGTGAACAAGACCCACACTTCCACTGTGCATTTCTCCCTAACACCCTAAACAATCCCCACAATTCCACTGTGCATTTCTCGATTACATCGTGAACAAGCCGCACACTTCCACTGTGCATTTCTCCCTAACACCCTAAACAAGCCCCACAATTCCACTGTGCATTTCTCGATTACATCATGAACAAGCCCCATGCTTCCACTGTGCATTGCTCCCTTACACCGTAAACAAGCCCCACAATTCCACTGTGCATTTCTCGATTACATCGTGAACAAGCCCCACATTTGGACTGTGCATTTCTCCCTGACACCCTGAACAAGCCCCACAATTCCACTGTGCATTTCTCCCTTACACCCTGAACATGTCCCACAATTCCACTGTGCATTTCTCGATTACATCGTGATCAAGCCCCACACTTCCACTGTGCATTGCTCCCTAACACCCTAAACAAGCCCCACATTTCCACTGTGCATTTCTCTCTTACACCCTAAACAATCCCCACACTTCCACTGTGCATTTCTCGATTACATCGTGAACAAGCCCCACACTTCCACTGTGCATTTCTCGATTACATCGTGAACAAGCCCCACAGTTCCACTGTGCATTTCCCCATAACACCCTAAACAAGCCCAACAATTCCACTGTGTATTTCTCCATTTCACCGTGAACAAGCCCCACAATTCCACTGTGCATTTCTCAGTTACACCCTGAACAATCCCCACAATTCCTCTGTGCATTTCTCCATTACACCGTGAACAAGTCCCACAATTCCACTGTGCATTTCTCCATTACACCGTGAACAAGCCCCACAATTCCACTGTGCATTTCTCGATTACATCGTGAACAAGCCGCACACTTCCACTGTGCATTTCTCCCTAACACCCTAAACAAGCCCCACAATTCCACTGTGCATTTCTCGATTACATCGTGAACAAGCCCCACATTTGGACTGTGCATTTCTCCCTGACACCCTGAACAAGCCCCACATTTCCACTGTGCATTTCTCCCTGACACCCTAAACAAGCCCCACAATTCCTCTGTGCATTTCTCTATTACATCGTGAACAAGCCCCACAATTCCACTGTGCATTTCTCCCTTACACCCTGAACATGTCCCACAATTCCACTGTGCATTTCTCGATTACATCGTGATCAAGCCCCACACTTCCACTGTGCATTGCTCCCTAACACCCTAAACAAGCCCCACATTTCCACTGTGCATTTCTCTCTTACACCCTAAACAATCCCCACACTTCCACTGTGCATTTCTCGATTACATCGTGAACAAGCCCCACACTTCCACTGTGCATTTCTCGATTACATCGTGAACAAGCCCCACACTTCCACTGTGCATTGCTCCCTAACACCCTAAACAAGCCCCACATTTCCACTGTGCATTTCTCTCTTACACCCTAAACAATCCCCACACTTCCAATGTGCATTTCTCGATTACATCGTGAACAAGCCCCACATTTGGACTGTGCATTTCTCCCTGACACCCTGAACAAGCCCCACATTTCCACTGTGCATTTCTCCCTGACACCCTAAACAAGCCCCACAATTCCTCTGTGCATTTCTCTATTACATCGTGAACAAGCCCCACAATTCCACTGTGCATTTCTCCCTTACACCCTGAACATGTCCCACAATTCCACTGTGCATTTCTCGATTACATCGTGATCAAGCCCCACACTTCCACTGTGCATTGCTCCCTAACACCCTAAACAAGCCCCACATTTCCACTGTGCATTTCTCTCTTACACCCTAAACAATCCCCACACTTCCACTGTGCATTTCTCGATTACATCGTGAACAAGCCCCACACTTCCACTGTGCATTTCTCGATTACATCGTGAACAAGCCCCACACTTCCACTGTGCATTGCTCCCTAACACCCTAAACAAGCCCCACATTTCCACTGTGCATTTCTCTCTTACACCCTAAACAATCCCCACACTTCCAATGTGCATTTCTCGATTACACCGTGAACAAGTCCCACAATTCCACTGTGCATATCTCCATTACACCGTGAACAAGCCCCACAATACCACTGTGCATTTCTCGATTACATCGTGAACAAGCCCCACACTTCCACTGTGCATTGCTCCCTAACACGCTAAACAAGCCCCACACTTCCACTGTGCATTGCTCCCTAACACGCTAAACAAGCCCCACATTTCCACTGTGCATTTCTCTCTTTCACCCTAAACAATCCCTGCTCTTCCACTGTGCATTTCTCGATTACATCGTGAACAAGCCCCACACTTCCACTGTGCATTTCTCGATTACATCGTGAACAAGACCCACACTTCCACTGTGCATTTCTCCCTAACACCCTAAACAATCCCCACAATTCCACTGTGCATTTCTCGATTACATCGTGAACAAGCCGCACACTTCCACTGTGCATTTCTCCCTAACACCCTAAACAAGCCCCACAATTCCACTGTGCATTTCTCGATTACATCATGAACAAGCCCCATGCTTCCACTGTGCATTGCTCCCTTACACCGTAAACAAGCCCCACAATTCCACTGTGCATTTCTCGATTACATCGTGAACAAGCCCCACATTTGGACTGTGCATTTCTCCCTGACACCCTGAACAAGCCCCACAATTCCACTGTGCATTTCTCCCTTACACCCTGAACATGTCCCACAATTCCACTGTGCATTTCTCGATTACATCGTGATCAAGCCCCACACTTCCACTGTGCATTGCTCCCTAACACCCTAAACAAGCCCCACATTTCCACTGTGCATTTCTCTCTTACACCCTAAACAATCCCCACACTTCCACTGTGCATTTCTCGATTACATCGTGAACAAGCCCCACACTTCCACTGTGCATTTCTCGATTACATCGTGAACAAGCCCCACAGTTCCACTGTGCATTTCCCCATAACACCCTAAACAAGCCCAACAATTCCACTGTGTATTTCTCCATTTCACCGTGAACAAGCCCCACAATTCCACTGTGCATTTCTCAGTTACACCCTGAACAATCCCCACAATTCCTCTGTGCATTTCTCCATTACACCGTGAACAAGTCCCACAATTCCACTGTGCATTTCTCCATTACACCGTGAACAAGCCCCACAATTCCACTGTGCATTTCTCGATTACATCGTGAACAAGCCGCACACTTCCACTGTGCATTTCTCCCTAACACCCTAAACAAGCCCCACAATTCCACTGTGCATTTCTCGATTACATCGTGAACAAGCCCCACATTTGGACTGTGCATTTCTCCCTGACACCCTGAACAAGCCCCACATTTCCACTGTGCATTTCTCCCTGACACCCTAAACAAGCCCCACAATTCCTCTGTGCATTTCTCTATTACATCGTGAACAAGCCCCACAATTCCACTGTGCATTTCTCCCTTACACCCTGAACATGTCCCACAATTCCACTGTGCATTTCTCGATTACATCGTGATCAAGCCCCACACTTCCACTGTGCATTGCTCCCTAACACCCTAAACAAGCCCCACATTTCCACTGTGCATTTCTCTCTTACACCCTAAACAATCCCCACACTTCCACTGTGCATTTCTCGATTACATCGTGAACAAGCCCCACACTTCCACTGTGCATTTCTCGATTACATCGTGAACAAGCCCCACACTTCCACTGTGCATTGCTCCCTAACACCCTAAACAAGCCCCACATTTCCACTGTGCATTTCTCTCTTACACCCTAAACAATCCCCACACTTCCAATGTGCATTTCTCGATTACACCGTGAACAAGTCCCACAATTCCACTGTGCATATCTCCATTACACCGTGAACAAGCCCCACAATACCACTGTGCATTTCTCGATTACATCGTGAACAAGCCCCACACTTCCACTGTGCATTGCTCCCTAACACGCTAAACAAGCCCCACACTTCCACTGTGCATTGCTCCCTAACACGCTAAACAAGCCCCACATTTCCACTGTGCATTTCTCTCTTTCACCCTAAACAATCCCTGCTCTTCCACTGTGCATTTCTCGATTACATCGTGAACAAGCCCCACACTTCCACTGTGCATTTCTCGATTACATCGTGAACAAGACCCACACTTCCACTGTGCATTTCTCCCTAACACCCTAAACAATCCCCACAATTCCACTGTGCATTTCTCGATTACATCGTGAACAAGCCGCACACTTCCACTGTGCATTTCTCCCTAACACCCTAAACAAGCCCCACAATTCCACTGTGCATTTCTCGATTACATCATGAACAAGCCCCATGCTTCCACTGTGCATTGCTCCCTTACACCGTAAACAAGCCCCACAATTCCACTGTGCATTTCTCGATTACATCGTGAACAAGCCCCACATTTGGACTGTGCATTTCTCCCTGACACCCTGAACAAGCCCCACAATTCCACTGTGCATTTCTCCCTTACACCCTGAACATGTCCCACAATTCCACTGTGCATTTCTCGATTACATCGTGATCAAGCCCCACACTTCCACTGTGCATTGCTCCCTAACACCCTAAACAAGCCCCACATTTCCACTGTGCATTTCTCTCTTACACCCTAAACAATCCCCACACTTCCACTGTGCATTTCTCGATTACATCGTGAACAAGCCCCACACTTCCACTGTGCATTTCTCGATTACATCGTGAACAAGCCCCACACTTCCACTGTGCATTGCTCCCTAACACCCTAAACAAGCCCCACATTTCCACTGTGCATTTCTCTCTTACACCCTAAACAATCCCCACACTTCCAATGTGCATTTCTCGATTACATCGTGAACAAGCCCCACACTTGCACTGTGCATTTCTCCATTACACCGTGAACAAGCCCCACACTTCCTCTGTGTATTTCTCTATTACACCCCAAACACGCCCCACAATTCCACATTGCATTTCTCATTTACACCCTAAACAATCCCCACAATCACACTTTGCATTTCTCCATTACACCCTAAACCAGCCCCACACTTGCACTGTGCATTTCTCCCTAACACCCCAAACAAGCCCCACAATTCCACTGTGTATTTCTCCATTACATCGTGAACAAGCCCACATTTCCACTGTGCATTTCTCCATTACACCCTAAACCAGCCCCTCACTTCTACTGTGCATTTCTCCCTAACACCCTAAACAAGCCCCACAATTCCACTTTGCATTTCTCATTTACACCCTGAACAATCCCCACAATTCCAGTGTGCATTTCTCCATTACACCGTGATCAAGCCCCACAATTCCACTGTGCATTTCTCCCTGCCACCCCAAACAAGCCCCACAATTCCACGTTGCATTTCTCATTTACACCCTGAACAATCCCCACAATTCCACTGTGCATTTCTCCCTAACACCCCAAACAAGCCCCACAATTCCACTGTGCATTTCTCACTAACACCCTAAACAAGCCCCACAATTCCACTGTGCATTTCTCCCTAACACCCTAAACAAGCCCCACAATTCCACTGTGTATTTCTCCATTACATCGTGAGCAAGCCCACATTTCCACTGTGCATTTCTCCATTACACCCTAAACCAGCCCCTCACTTCTACTGTGCATTTCTCCCTAACACCCTAAACAATCCCCACAATTCCACATTGCATTTCTCATTTACACCGTGAACAAGCCCCACAATTCCACTGTGCATTTCTCCCTGCCACCCCAAACAAGCCCCACAATTCCACATTGCATTTCTCATTTACACCCTGAACAATCCCCACAATTCCACTGTGCATTTCACCATTACACCCTAAACCAGCCCCAAACTTCCACTGTGCATTTCTCCCTAACACCCTAAACAAGCCCCACAATTCCACAGTGCATTTGTCCATTAAACCCTAAACCAGCCCCACACTTCCACTGTGCATTTCTCGCTAACACCCTGAACAAGCCCCACAATTCCACTGTGCATTTCTCATTTACACCCTGAACAAGCCCCACACTTCCACTGTGCATTTCTCATTTATACCCGGAACAAGCCCCACAATTCCACTCTGCATTTCTCATTTACACCCGGAACAAGCCCCACACTTCCACTGTGCATTTCTCGCTAAGACACTGAACAAGCCCCACAATTCCACAATGCATTTCTCATTTACACCCTGAACAAGCCCCACAATTCCACTGTGCATTTTTCCCTTACACCCTAAACAATCCCCACACTTCCACTGTGCATTTCTCAATTACATCGTGAACAAGCCCCACAGTTCCACTGTGCATTTCCCCATAACACCCTAAACAAGCCCAACAATTCCACTGTGTATTTCTCCATTTCACCGTGAACAAGCCCCACAATTCCAATGTGCATTTCTCCCTAACACCCTAAACAAGCCCCACAATTCCACATTGCATTTCTCAGTTACACCCTGAACAATCCCCACAATTCCTCTGTGCATTTCTCCATTACACCGTGAACAAGTCCCACAATTCCACTGTGCATTTCTCCATTACACCGTGAACAAGCCCCACAATTCCACTGTGCATTTCTCGATTACATCGTGAACAAGCCGCACACTTCCACTGTGCATTTCTCCCTAACACCCTAAACAAGCCCCACAATTCCACTGTGCATTTCTCGATTACATCGTGAACAAGCCCCACATTTGGACTGTGCATTTCTCCCTGACACCCTGAACAAGCCCCACATTTCCACTGTGCATTTCTCCCTGACACCCTAAACAAGCCCCACAATTCCTCTGTGCATTTCTCTATTACATCGTGAACAAGCCCCACAATTCCACTGTGCATTTCTCCCTTACACCCTGAACATGTCCCACAATTCCACTGTGCATTTCTCGATTACATCGTGATCAAGCCCCACACTTCCACTGTGCATTGCTCCCTAACACCCTAAACAAGCCCCACATTTCCACTGTGCATTTCTCTCTTACACCCTAAACAATCCCCACACTTCCACTGTGCATTTCTCGATTACATCGTGAACAAGCCCCACACTTCCACTGTGCATTTCTCGATTACATCGTGAACAAGCCCCACACTTCCACTGTGCATTGCTCCCTAACACCCTAAACAAGCCCCACATTTCCACTGTGCATTTCTCTCTTACACCCTAAACAATCCCCACACTTCCAATGTGCATTTCTCGATTACACCGTGAACAAGTCCCACAATTCCACTGTGCATATCTCCATTACACCGTGAACAAGCCCCACAATACCACTGTGCATTTCTCGATTACATCGTGAACAAGCCCCACACTTCCACTGTGCATTGCTCCCTAACACGCTAAACAAGCCCCACACTTCCACTGTGCATTGCTCCCTAACACGCTAAACAAGCCCCACATTTCCACTGTGCATTTCTCTCTTTCACCCTAAACAATCCCTGCTCTTCCACTGTGCATTTCTCGATTACATCGTGAACAAGCCCCACACTTCCACTGTGCATTTCTCGATTACATCGTGAACAAGACCCACACTTCCACTGTGCATTTCTCCCTAACACCCTAAACAATCCCCACAATTCCACTGTGCATTTCTCGATTACATCGTGAACAAGCCGCACACTTCCACTGTGCATTTCTCCCTAACACCCTAAACAAGCCCCACAATTCCACTGTGCATTTCTCGATTACATCATGAACAAGCCCCATGCTTCCACTGTGCATTGCTCCCTTACACCGTAAACAAGCCCCACAATTCCACTGTGCATTTCTCGATTACATCGTGAACAAGCCCCACATTTGGACTGTGCATTTCTCCCTGACACCCTGAACAAGCCCCACAATTCCACTGTGCATTTCTCCCTTACACCCTGAACATGTCCCACAATTCCACTGTGCATTTCTCGATTACATCGTGATCAAGCCCCACACTTCCACTGTGCATTGCTCCCTAACACCCTAAACAAGCCCCACATTTCCACTGTGCATTTCTCTCTTACACCCTAAACAATCCCCACACTTCCACTGTGCATTTCTCGATTACATCGTGAACAAGCCCCACACTTCCACTGTGCATTTCTCGATTACATCGTGAACAAGCCCCACAGTTCCACTGTGCATTTCCCCATAACACCCTAAACAAGCCCAACAATTCCACTGTGTATTTCTCCATTTCACCGTGAACAAGCCCCACAATTCCACTGTGCATTTCTCAGTTACACCCTGAACAATCCCCACAATTCCTCTGTGCATTTCTCCATTACACCGTGAACAAGTCCCACAATTCCACTGTGCATTTCTCCATTACACCGTGAACAAGCCCCACAATTCCACTGTGCATTTCTCGATTACATCGTGAACAAGCCGCACACTTCCACTGTGCATTTCTCCCTAACACCCTAAACAAGCCCCACAATTCCACTGTGCATTTCTCGATTACATCGTGAACAAGCCCCACATTTGGACTGTGCATTTCTCCCTGACACCCTGAACAAGCCCCACATTTCCACTGTGCATTTCTCCCTGACACCCTAAACAAGCCCCACAATTCCTCTGTGCATTTCTCCCTTACACCCTGAACATGTCCCACAATTCCACTGTGCATTTCTCGATTACATCGTGAACAAGCCCCACAATTCCACTGTGCATTTCTCCCTTACACCCTGAACATGTCCCACAATTCCACTGTGCATTTCTCGATTACATCGTGATCAAGCCCCACACTTCCACTGTGCATTGCTCCCTAACACCCTAAACAAGCCCCACATTTCCACTGTGCATTTCTCTCTTACACCCTAAACAATCCCCACACTTCCACTGTGCATTTCTCGATTACATCGTGAACAAGCCCCACACTTCCACTGTGCATTTCTCGATTACATCGTGAACAAGCCCCACACTTCCACTGTGCATTGCTCCCTAACACCCTAAACAAGCCCCACATTTCCACTGTGCATTTCTCTCTTACACCCTAAACAATCCCCACACTTCCAATGTGCATTTCTCGATTACACCGTGAACAAGTCCCACAATTCCACTGTGCATATCTCCATTACACCGTGAACAAGCCCCACAATACCACTGTGCATTTCTCGATTACATCGTGAACAAGCCCCACACTTCCACTGTGCATTGCTCCCTAACACGCTAAACAAGCCCCACACTTCCACTGTGCATTGCTCCCTAACACGCTAAACAAGCCCCACATTTCCACTGTGCATTTCTCTCTTTCACCCTAAACAATCCCTGCTCTTCCACTGTGCATTTCTCGATTACATCGTGAACAAGCCCCACACTTCCACTGTGCATTTCTCGATTACATCGTGAACAAGACCCACACTTCCACTGTGCATTTCTCCCTAACACCCTAAACAATCCCCACAATTCCACTGTGCATTTCTCGATTACATCGTGAACAAGCCGCACACTTCCACTGTGCATTTCTCCCTAACACCCTAAACAAGCCCCACAATTCCACTGTGCATTTCTCGATTACATCATGAACAAGCCCCATGCTTCCACTGTGCATTGCTCCCTTACACCGTAAACAAGCCCCACAATTCCACTGTGCATTTCTCGATTACATCGTGAACAAGCCCCACATTTGGACTGTGCATTTCTCCCTGACACCCTGAACAAGCCCCACAATTCCACTGTGCATTTCTCCCTTACACCCTGAACATGTCCCACAATTCCACTGTGCATTTCTCGATTACATCGTGATCAAGCCCCACACTTCCACTGTGCATTGCTCCCTAACACCCTAAACAAGCCCCACATTTCCACTGTGCATTTCTCTCTTACACCCTAAACAATCCCCACACTTCCACTGTGCATTTCTCGATTACATCGTGAACAAGCCCCACACTTCCACTGTGCATTTCTCGATTACATCGTGAACAAGCCCCACACTTCCACTGTGCATTGCTCCCTAACACCCTAAACAAGCCCCACATTTCCACTGTGCATTTCTCTCTTACACCCTAAACAATCCCCACACTTCCAATGTGCATTTCTCGATTACATCGTGAACAAGCCCCACACTTGCACTGTGCATTTCTCCATTACACCGTGAACAAGCCCCACACTTCCTCTGTGTATTTCTCTATTACACCCCAAACACGCCCCACAATTCCACATTGCATTTCTCATTTACACCCTAAACAATCCCCACAATCACACTTTGCATTTCTCCATTACACCCTAAACCAGCCCCACACTTGCACTGTGCATTTCTCCCTAACACCCCAAACAAGCCCCACAATTCCACTGTGCATTTCTCCCTAACACCCTAAACAAGCCCCACAATTCAACTGTGTATTTCTCCATTACATCGTGAACAAGCCCCAGACTTCCAATGTGCATTTCTCCATTACACCGTGAACAAGCCCCACAATTCCACTGTGCAATTCTTCCTGCCACCCCAAACAAGCCCCACAATTCCACATTGCATTTCTCCATTACACCCTGAACATGCCCCACAATTCCACTGTGCATTTCTCCAATACACCATGAACAAGCCCCACAATTCCACTGTGTATTTCTCCATTACACCCTAAACCAGCCCCTCACTTCTACTGTGCATTTCTCCCTAACACCCTAAACAAGCCACACAATTCCACATTGCATTTCTCCATTACACTGTGAACAAGCCCCACAATTCCACTGTGCATTTCTCCCTGCCACCCCAAACAAGCCCCACAATTCCACATTGCATTTCTCATTTACACCATGAACAAGCCCCACAATTCCACTGTGTATTTCTCCATTACACCCTAAACCAGCCCCTCACTTCTACTGTGCATTTCTCCCTAACACCCTAAACAAGCCACACAATTCCACATTGCATTTCTCCATTACACTGTGAACAAGCCCCACAATTCCACTGTGCATTTCTCCCTGCCACCCCAAACAAGCCCCACAATTCCACATTGCATTTCTCATTTACACCGTGAACAAGCCCCACAATTCCACTGTGCATTTCTCCATTACACCGTGAACAAGCCCCACAATTCCACTGTGCATTTCTCCATTACACCCTGAACAAGCCCCACAATTCCACATTGCATTTCTCATTTACACCCCAAACAAGCCCCACAATTCCACATTGCATTTCTCTTTTACACCCTGAACAATCCCCACACTTAAACTGTGCATTTCTCCATTACACCCTGAACATTCCCCACAATTCCGCTGTGCATTTCTCCAATACACAATGAACAAGCCCGACAATTCCACTGTGCATTTCTCCCTTACACCGTGAACAAGCCCCACAATTCCACTGTGTATTTCTCCATTACACCCTAAACCATCCCCTCACTTCTACTGTGCATTTCTCCCTAACACCCTAAACAATCCCCACAATTCCACATTGCATTTCTCATTTACACCGTGAACAAGCCCCACAATTCCACTGTGCATTTCTCCCTGCCACCCCAAACAAGCCCCACAATTCCACATTGCATTTCTCATTTACACGCTGAACAATCCCCACAATTCCACTGTGCATTTCACCATTACACCCTAAACCAGCCCCAAACTTCCACTGTGCATTTCTCCCTAACACCCTAAACAAGCCCCACAATTCCACAGTGCATTTGTCCATTAAACCCTAAACCAGCCCCACACTTCCACTGTGCATTTCTCGCTAACACCCTGAACAAGCCCCACAATTCCACTGTGCATTTCTCATTTACACCCTGAACAAGCCCCACACTTCCACTGTGCATTTCTCATTTATACCCTGAACAAGCCCCACAATTCCACTCTGCATTTCTCATTTACACCCGGAACAAGCCCCACACTTCCACTGTGCATTTCTCGCTAAGACCCTGAACAAGCCCCACAATTCCACAATGCATTTCTCATTTACACCCTGAACAAGCCCCACAATTCCACTGTGCATTTTTCCCTTACACCCTAAACAATCCCCACACTTCCACTGTGCATTTCTCAATTACATCGTGAACAAGCCCCACAGTTCCACTGTGCATTTCCCCATAACACCCTAAACAAGCCCAACAATTCCACTGTGTATTTCTCCATTTCACCGTGAACAAGCCCCACAATTCCACTGTGCATTTCTCCCTAACACCCTAAACAAGCCCCACAATTCCACATTGCATTTCTCAGTTACACCCTGAACAATCCCCACAATTCCTCTGTGCATTTCTCCATTACACCGTGAACAAGCCCCACAATTCCACTGTGCATTTCTCGATTACATCGTGAACAAGCCGCACACTTCCACTGTGCATTTCTCCCTAACACCCTAAACAAGCCCCACAATTCCACTGTGCATTTCTCGATTACATCGTGAACAAGCCCCACATTTGGACTGTGCATTTCTCCCTGACACCCTGAACAAGCCCCACATTTCCACTGTGCATTTCTCCCTGACACCCTAAACAAGCCCCACAATTCCTCTGTGCATTTCTCTATTACATCGTGAACAAGCCCCACAATTCCACTGTGCATTTCTCCCTTACACCCTGAACATGTCCCACAATTCCACTGTGCATTTCTCATTTACACCCTGAACAAGCCCCACATTTCCACTGTGCATTTCTCCCTGACACCCTAAACAAGCCCCACAATTCCTCTGTGCATTTCTCTATTACATCGTGAACAAGCCCCACAATTCCACTGTGCATTTCTCCCTTACACCCTGAACATGTCCCACAATTCCACTGTGCATTTCTCCCTTACACCCTGAACATGTCCCACAATTCCACTGTGCATTTCTCGATTACATCGTGATCAAGCCCCACACTTCCACTGTGCATTGCTCCCTAACACCCTAAACAAGCCCCACATTTCCACTGTGCATTTCTCTCTTACACCCTAAACAATCCCCACACTTCCACTGTGCATTTCTCGATTACATCGTGAACAAGCCCCACACTTCCACTGTGCATTTCTCGATTACATCGTGAACAAGCCCCACACTTCCACTGTGCATTGCTCCCTAACACCCTAAACAAGCCCCACATTTCCACTGTGCATTTCTCTCTTACACCCTAAACAATCCCCACACTTCCAATGTGCATTTCTCGATTACACCGTGAACAAGTCCCACAATTCCACTGTGCATATCTCCATTACACCGTGAACAAGCCCCACAATACCACTGTGCATTTCTCGACTACATCGTGAACAAGCCCCACACTTCCACTGTGCATTGCTCCCTAACACGCTAAACAAGCCCCACACTTCCACTGTGCATTGCTCCCTAACACGCTAAACAAGCCCCACATTTCCACTGTGCATTTCTCTCTTTCACCCTAAACAATCCCTGCTCTTCCACTGTGCATTTCTCGATTACATCGTGAACAAGCCCCACACTTCCACTGTGCATTTCTCGATTACATCGTGAACAAGACCCACACTTCCACTGTGCATTTCTCCCTAACACCCTAAACAATCCCCACAATTCCACTGTGCATTTCTCGATTACATCGTGAACAAGCCGCACACTTCCACTGTGCATTTCTCCCTAACACCCTAAACAAGCCCCACAATTCCACTGTGCATTTCTCGATTACATCGTGAACAAGCCCCACATTTGGACTGTGCATTTCTCCCTGACACCCTGAACAAGCCCCACAATTCCACTGTGCATTTCTCCCTGACACCCTGAACAAGCCCCACAATTCCACTGTGCATTTCTCCCTTACACCCTGAACATGTCCCACAATTCCACTGTGCATTTCTCGATTACATCGTGATCAAGCCCCACACTTCCACTGTGCATTGCTCCCTAACACCCTAAACAAGCCCCACATTTCCACTGTGCATTTCTCTCTTACACCCTAAACAATCCCCACACTTCCACTGTGCATTTCTCGATTACATCGTGAACAAGCCCCACACTTCCACTGTGCATTTCTCGATTACATCGTGAACAAGCCCCACACTTCCACTGTGCATTGCTCCCTAACACCCTAAACAAGCCCCACATTTCCACTGTGCATTTCTCTCTTACACCCTAAACAATCCCCACACTTCCAATGTGCATTTCTCGATTACATCGTGAACAAGCCCCACACTTGCACTGTGCATTTCTCCATTACACCGTGAACAAGCCCCACACTTCCTCTGTGTATTTCTCTATTACACCCCAAACACGCCCCACAATTCCACATTGCATTTCTCATTTACACCCTAAACAATCCCCACAATCACACTTTGCATTTCTCCATTACACCCTAAACCAGCCCCACACTTGCACTGTGCATTTCTCCCTAACACCCCAAACAAGCCCCACAATTCCACTGTGCATTTCTCCCTAACACCCTAAACAAGCCCCACAATTCAACTGTGTATTTCTCCATTACATCGTGAACAAGCCCCAGACTTCCAATGTGCATTTCTCCATTACACCGTGAACAAGCCCCACAATTCCACTGTGCAATTCTTCCTGCCACCCCAAACAAGCCCCACAATTCCACATTGCATTTCTCCATTACACCCTGAACATGCCCCACAATTCCACTGTGCATTTCTCCAATACACCATGAACAAGCCCCACAATTCCACTGTGTATTTCTCCATTACACCCTAAACCAGCCCCTCACTTCTACTGTGCATTTCTCCCTAACACCCTAAACAAGCCACACAATTCCACATTGCATTTCTCCATTACACTGTGAACAAGCCCCACAATTCCACTGTGCATTTCTCCCTGCCACCCCAAACAAGCCCCACAATTCCACATTGCATTTCTCATTTACACCATGAACAAGCCCCACAATTCCACTGTGTATTTCTCCATTACACCCTAAACCAGCCCCTCACTTCTACTGTGCATTTCTCCCTAACACCCTAAACAAGCCACACAATTCCACATTGCATTTCTCCATTACACTGTGAACAAGCCCCACAATTCCACTGTGCATTTCTCCCTGCCACCCCAAACAAGCCCCACAATTCCACATTGCATTTCTCATTTACACCGTGAACAAGCCCCACAATTCCACTGTGCATTTCTCCATTACACCGTGAACAAGCCCCACAATTCCACTGTGCATTTCTCCATTACACCCTGAACAAGCCCCACAATTCCACATTGCATTTCTCATTTACACCCTGAACAATCCCCACAATTCCACTGTGCATTTCTCCATTACACCCTAAACCAGCCCCACACTTCCACCGTGCATTTCTCCCTAACACCCTAAACAAGCCCCACAATTCCACAGTGCATTTCTCCATTAAACCCTAAACCAGCCCCACACTTCCACTGTGCATTTCTCGCTAACACCATGAACAAGCCCCACAATTCCACTGTGCATTTCCCCGTAACACCCTAAACAAGCCCTACAATTCCACTGTGTATTTCTCCATTACACCCTAAACCAGCCCCTCACTTCTACTGTGCATTTCTCCCTAACACCCTAAACAAGCCCCACAATTCCACATTGCATTTCTCATTTACACCGTGAACAAGCCCCACAATTCCAGTGTGCATTTCTCCATTACACTGTGAACAAGCCCCACAATTCCACTGTGCATTTCTCCCTGCCACCCCAAACAAGCCCCACAATTCCACATTGCATTTCTCATTTACACCCTGAACAATCCCCACAATTCCACTGTGCATTTCTCCATTACACCCTAAACCAGCCCCACACTTCCACTGTACATTTCTCCCTAACACCCTAAACAATCCCCACACTTCCACTGTGCATTTCTCGATTACATCGTGAACAATCCCCACACTTCCACTGTGCATTGCTCCCTTACACCCTAAACAAGCCACACAATTCCACTGTGCATTTCTCGATTACATCGTGAACAAGCCCCACATTTCCACTGTGCATTTCTCCCTGACACCCTGAACAAGCCCCACACTTCCACTGTGCATTGCTCCCTAACACTCTAAACAAGCCCCACATTTCCACTGTGCATTTCTTTCTTACACCCACACTTCCACTTTGCATTTCTCGATTACATTGTGAACAAGCCCACATTTCCACTGTGCATTTCTCCCTGACACCCTAAACAAGCCCCACAATTCCTCTGTACATTTGTCTATTACATCGTGAACAAGCTCCTCACTTCCACTGTGAATTTCTCCCTAACACCCTAAACAAGCCCCACAATTCCACTGTGCATTTCTCGATTACATCGTGAACAAGCCCCACAGTTCCACTGTGCATTTCCCCATAACACCCTAAACAAGCCCAACAATTCCACTGTGTATTTCTCCATTTCACCGTGAACAAGCCCCACAATTCCACTGTGCATTTCTCCCTAACACCCTAAACAAGCCCCACAATTCCACATTGCATTTCTCAGTTACACCCTGAACAATCCCCACAATTCCTCTGTGCATTTCTCCATTACACCGTGAACAAGTCCCACAATTCCACTGTGCATTTCTCTCTTACACCCTATACAATCCCCGCTCTTCCACTGTGCATTTCTCGATTACATCGTGAACAAGACCCACACTTCCACTGTGCATTTCTCCCTAACACCCTAAACAATCCCCACAATTCCACTGTGCATTTCTCGATTACATCGTGAACAAGCCGCACACTTCCACTGTGCATTTCTCCCTAACACCCTAAACAAGCCCCACAATTCCACTGTGCATTTCTCGATTACATCATGAACAAGCCCCATGCTTCCACTGTGCATTGCTCCCTTACACTGTAAACAAGCCCCACAATTCCACTGTGCATTTCTCGATTACATCGTGAACAAGCCCCACATTTGGACTGTGCATTTCTCCCTGACACCCTGAACAAGCCCCACATTTCCACTTTGCATTTCTCCCTGACACCCTAAACAAGCCCCACAATTCCTCTGTGCATTTCTCTATTACATCGTGAACAAGCCCCACAATTCCACTGTGCATTTCTCCCTTACACCCTGAACATGTCCCACAATTCCACTGTGCATTTCTCGATTACATCGTGATCAAGCCCCACACTTCCACTGTGCATTGCTCCCTAACACCCTAAACAAGCCCCACATTTCCACTGTGCATTTCTCTCTTACACCCTAAACAATCCCCACACTTCCACTGTGCATTTCTCGATTACATCGTGAACAAGCCCCACACTTCCACTGTGCATTTCTCGATTACATCGTGAACAAGCCCCACACTTCCACTGTGCATTGCTCCCTAACACCCTAAACAAGCCCCACATTCCACTGTGCATTTCTCTCTTACACCCTAAACAATCCCCACACTTCCAATGTGCATTTCTCGATTACATCGTGAACAAGCCCCACATTTCCACTGTGCATTTCTCCCTGACACCCTGAACAAGCCCCACACTTCCACTGTGCATTGCTCCCTAACACTCTAAACAAGCCCCACACTTCCACTGTGCATTTCTCCCTGACACCCTAAACAAGCCCCACAATTCCTCTGTACATTTGTCTATTACATCGTGAACAAGCCCCTCACTTCCACTGTGCATTTCTCCCTAACACCCTAAACAAGCCCCACAATTCCACTGTGCATTTCTCGATTACATCATGAACAAGCCCCACAATTCCACTGTGCATTTCCCCATAACACCCTAAACAAGCCCAACAATTCCACTGTGTATTTCTCCATTACACCGTGAACAAGCCCCACAATTCCACTGTGCATTTCTCCCTTACACCCTGAACATGTCCCACAATTCCACTGTGCATTTCTCCCTGACACCCTGAACAAGCCTTACACTTCCACTGTGCATTGCTCCCTAACACCCTAAACAAGCCCCACATTTCCACTGTGCATTTCTCTCTTACACCCTAAACAATCCCCACACTTCCACTGTGCATTTCTCGATTACATCGTGAACAAGCCCCACACTTCCACTGTGCATTTCTCGATTACATCGTGAACAAGCCCCACACTTCCACTGTGCATTGCTCCCTAACACCCTAAACAAGCCCCACATTCCACTGTGCATTTCTCTCTTACACCCTAAACAATCCCCACACTTCCAATGTGCATTTCTCGATTACATCGTGAACAAGCCCCACATTTCCACTGTGCATTTCTCCCTGACACCCTGAACAAGCCCCACACTTCCACTGTGCATTGCTCCCTAACACTCTAAACAAGCCCCACACTTCCACTGTGCATTTCTCCCTGACACCCTAAACAAGCCCCACAATTCCTCTGTACATTTGTCTATTACATCGTGAACAAGCCCCTCACTTCCACTGTGCATTTCTCCCTAACACCCTAAACAAGCCCCACAATTCCACTGTGCATTTCTCGATTACATCATGAACAAGCCCCACAATTCCACTGTGCATTTCCCCATAACACCCTAAACAAGCCCAACAATTCCACTGTGTATTTCTCCATTACACCGTGAACAAGCCCCACAATTCCACTGTGCATTTCTCCCTGACACCCTAAACAAGCCCCACATTTCCACATTGCATTTCTGATGCACCATCAATAACTCACGCCGAGACTTAGGAAGTGAGATATCGGCTTTTATTGACTGAAGAACAACATTACATCCTGGGGGAATGAGGGAGAGCAGCAGGCCACAGTCGCCTTTATACAGGGGTCTGTGGGAGGAGCCACAGGGGTAGTCAGCAGGGTCTTGGGAGGAGCCACAGGAGCAGTCAGACAGGTATATATAGTTCACCACATTCACCCCCCCTTTGTTTAAAAAAATTCCCAAGCATATTTACAGGTTAAGTCGATCAGGTGGTCGAATCGTTCGCTGCGATCTACGTAGCTCCGGCTGCAATTGCACAGGAGCCGGAGGTGATGACGGCACAGGTGCCGGAGGTGGTGTGTGCTCCGAAGGCGGAGAGTGGGTTAATTCTGTCCCAACAGGAGGTGTCAGGGACCCCTCGCGTGTGAGCGAGGGCCCTGGAACAGACGCATACGGAGTCTGTGTGGGGCACGGTGCGTGCGGAGTCACCTCGGGTACAGGGTGCATAGTTACCGGGGACTGCTCGGGGTAGTGGTCTGCTGCCCCGGCGGGCGCCAGGTCGCGGACAGAGACCGTGTCCTCCCGCCCATCAGGCAAGACCACGTAGGCATACTGGGGATTAGCATGCAGGAGGTGAACCTTCTCGACCAGTGGTGAGTACTTATTACTCCTCGCATGTTTACGCAGCAGCACTGGCCCCGGGGACGTCAGCCAAACTGGCAGGGTGGTCCCAGTGACAGACTTCCTGGGAAAAGAGAATAAGCGTTCGTGAGGGGTGGCATTAGTGGACGTACACAACAGGGAGCGGATAGAGTGGAGTGCCTCAGGGAGGACCTCCTGCCATCGAGAGACCGGCAACCCTTGTGACTTAAGGGCTAAAAGTATGGCCTTCCACACCGTGGCATTCTCCCTCTCCACCTGGCCATTCCCCCGGGGATTATAACTCGTGGTGCGACTAGTAGCTATGCCCCTAGCAAGCAGGAACCGGCGCAACTCGTCACTCATAAAGGAGGACCCTCTATCACTGTGGACATAGCAGGGATATCCGAACAGTGTGAAGAGCTGGCGCAGGACTTTTATGACCGACGTGGTAGTAGTGTCGGGGCAGGGAACGGCAAAGGGGAATCGCGAGTACTCGTCAATAATACTGAGAAAGTAGACATTGCGGTCGGTGGAGGGAAGGGGGCCCTTAAAGTCAATACTCAGTCGCTCAAAAGGGCGGGTGGCCTTGACAAGCTGCGCAGTGTCAGGACGGTAGAAGTGCGGTTTGCACTCAGCGCAGATCTGGCAGTCCCTGGTCATCGTCCGGATGTCCTCCAGGGAGTACGGCAGGTTCCGGGCTTTAATGAAGTGATAAAACCGGGTGACCCCCGGGTGGCAAAGTTGGGCATGAAGGGCATACAGCTGGTCGAGCTGGGCACTAGCACACGGTCCCCGGGATAGGGCATCAGACGGTTCATTGAGCCTGCCAGGCCGGTACAGGATATCGTAAGTATAGGTGGAGAGTTCTATTCTCCATCGCAAAATTTTATCATTTTTGATTTTGCCCCGCTGTTGGCTGCTGAACATGAACGCAACCGAGCGCTGGTCGGTCAGCAAGGTGAACCTTCTGCCGGCGAGATAGTGCCTCCAGTGCCGAATAGCTTCCACTATGGCTTGGGCTTCTTTCTCCACCGTGGAGTGCCGAAGTTCAGAGCCTTGAAGGGTACGAGAAAAAAACGCCACTGGCCTGCCTTCTTGATTGAGGGTAGCAGCCAGCGCGACGTCAGAGGCATCACTCTCTACTTGGAAGGGAATGGTCTCGTCTACCGCATGCATCGTTGCTTTGGCAATGTCCCCTTTAATGCAGCTGAAGGCCGCGCGGGCCTCGGCAGAGAGGGGAAAGGTGGTAGACTTGACCAGGGGGCGGGCCTTGTCTGCGTAATGGGGAACCCATTGGGCGTAATAGGAAAAAAAACCCAGGCACCGCCGGAGGGCCTTGAGAGTAGTGGGAAGAGGGAGTTCTAACAGGGGGCGCATACGGTCGGGGTCGGGGCCAATGACCCCGTTCTCCACGACATACCCAAGGATAGCGAGTCGTGTGGTTCTGAACACACCCTTGTCCTTGTTATAAGTGAGGTTCAAAGCATCGGCCACCTGGAAAAAACGTTGGAGGTTGGCGTCATGGTCTGACCAGTCGCGACCACAGATGGTGATGTTATCTAGATAGGGAAATGTGGCCGTCAGTTTGTACTGGTCCACCATCCGGTCCATCTCCCTCTGGAAGACTGAGACCCCATTTGTGACACCAAATGGGACGCGCAGAAAGTGATAGAGCCTGCCACCCGCCTCGAAGGCGGTGTAGGGGCGGTCCTCTGGGCGGATGGGGAGCTGGTGATAAGCGGATTTCAGATCAATTGTCGAGTACACCTTGTACTGAGCTATCTGGTTGACCATATCCGCGATGCGGGGTAGGGGGTATGCGTCAAGCTGCGTGAATCTATTGATGGTCTGGCTGTAGTCCACAACCATCCTATTTTTCTGCCCAGTCCGAACAACGACCACCTGGGACCGCCATGGGCTTGTGCTTGGCTCAATGATCCCCTCCCTGAGCAGCCGCTGCACCTCTGAATGAATAAAGGCCCTGTCCCCCGCACTGTACCTCCTACTTTTAGTTGCCACAGGTTTACAGTCGGGGGTCAGGTTGGTGAACAGCGATGGGGGAGGGATCTTGAGGGTGGAGAGGTTGCAAATAGTGTCAGCAGCACAGCTATCGGCATGGTGCTGGGCGGGATGTGGGGTTCGGGGTGTATGTGCGTGTGGTAACGGAGTATATGGCGAAGTCCCACCAAACTGAGGATTCCTGACAGTGAGTGGTGGGTGGGGCCCGTCATATGCCATAGTCACACTTTCGAGATGGCTCTGGAAGTCCAGCCCCAATAGCACAGGTGTGCACAGTCGAGGCATGACCAGTAGCGCAAAGTTCCGATACTCTGTGCCCTGCACCACCAATGTCACTACACAACCCACCCGGATGTCTGTGGAATGCGACCCTGAAGCCAAGGTGATCTTCTGACGGACCGGCCGTGTCACGAGTCCGCAGCGTTTTACTGTGGCCGGGTGAATAAAACTCTCAGTGCTGCCCGTGTCAAACAGGCAGCTAGTCCTGTGGCCCTCCACCAGGATGTCCATCATCGACCTTGCGAGCTGGTGCGGAGCGCTTTGGTCGAGGGTCACGGAAGTCAGCGTTGAACGGGGCGTGTCGGGGGCGGGGCCTGGTGACGCCGGCAAAGATGGCCGCTCACATCCGGGCATGCAAGACGGCGAGGCGGGGGCGGGGCCTGGTGACGCCGGCAAAGATGGCCGCTCACATCCGGGCATGCAAGATGGCGGCTCCCAGGTCGCACACGGGTAGGTAGGGGCGGGGCCAGGTGACGCCGGCAAAGATGGTTGTCCACATCCGGTCATGCAAAATGGCGGCCCCCAGGTCTCAGACGCGGCGCTGCTCGACCCCGGGCGCGGTTTAGATTTACAGACCTTGGCGAAATGGCCCTTCTTCCCACAGCTGGAACAAGTCGCTTCGCGCGCCGGACAGCTTTCCCGGGCATGTTTCCGAAGCCCACAAAAGTAACAGAGTTTCGTACCTGGCGAATTCGTGGGGTTTGAGATACCGCGACTGGCTGCGGCGTTGGCGAATTCGCTCGGAACCGGGGAATCGCGCGGCTGGACTTCTTCGGCGTACAGTTGCGCAGCCTCTATCGAATCGGCCGTCTCTATCGCGGAGCGTAAGGTAAGATCAGCTTTTTCCAGCAGCCGCTGGCGGATACACACTGACCGAACCCCAGTCACAAAAGCGTCTCGGGCCAAGAGTTCCTTATGCTGTTCCGCTGTGAGCGCTTTGCAGTCACAGTCCCGCGCGAGTATCAGTAACTCGCGAAGAAATTCAGCAGTCGACTCCGTAGGCCGCTGTTTTCGCGTGGCCAAGCGGTGCCGTGCATAAACTGGATTTACTGGCCGCAGGTACTGTCTTCGGAGGGCGGCAAGCGCCTCCTCGTAGGTGGATATGTCCCTGATGAACGAATAAACTTTTGGGGCGACCCTCGAGAAGAGAAGTTTGAGCCGAACAGCCGAGTCGGTGGCACGAACCTCCTCTAAGTACGATTGGAAGCACACCAGCCAGTGGTCAAAGGCAAGAGCTGCTCCAGGGTCTCGGGGGTCCAAGTCTAGGCGTTCTGGGCGTAAAGCGGTTTCCATGTTGTAACTTTCAGTCAATAAAATTGATGCACCATCAATAACTCACGCCGAGACTTAGGAAGTGAGATATCGGCTTTTATTGACTGAAGAACAACACTACATCCTGGGGAAAATGAGGGAGAGCAGCAGGAAACAGTCGCCTTTATACAGGGGTCTGTGGGAGGAGCCACAGGGGTAGTCAGCAGGGTCTTGGGAGGAGCCACAGGAGCAGTCAGACAGGTATATCTAGTTCACCACAATTTCTCATTTACACCCTGAACAATCCCCACAATTCCACTGTGCATTTCTCCATTACACCGTGAACAAGTCCCACAATTCCACTGTGCATATCTCCATTACACCGTGAACAAGCCCCACAATACCACTGTGCATTTCTCGATTACATCGTGAACAAGCCCCACACTTCCACTGTGCATTGCTCCCTAACACGCTAAACAAGCCCCACATTTCCACTGTGCATTTCTCTCTTTCACCCTAAACAATCCCTGCTCTTCCACTGTGCATTTCTCGATTACATCGTGAACAAGCCCCACACTTCCACTGTGCATTGCTCCCTAACACGCTAAACAAGCCCCACACTTCCACTGTGCATTGCTCCCTAACACGCTAAACAAGCCCCACATTTCCACTGTGCATTTCTCTCTTTCACCCTAAACAATCCCTGCTCTTCCACTGTGCATTTCTCGATTACATCGTGAACAAGCCCCACACTTCCACTGTGCATTTCTCGATTACATCGTGAACAAGACCCACACTTCCACTGTGCATTTCTCCCTAACACCCTAAACAATCCCCACAATTCCACTGTGCATTTCTCCATTACACCGTGAACAAGTCCCACAATTCCACTGTGCATATCTCCATTACACCGTGAACAAGCCCAACATTACCACTGTGCATTTCTCGATTACATCGTGAACAAGCCCCACACTTCCACTGTGCATTGCTCCCTAACACGCTAAACAAGCCCCACACTTCCACTGTGCATTGCTCCCTAACACGCTAAACAAGCCCCACATTTCCACTGTGCATTTCTCTCTTTCACCCTAAACAATCCCTGCTCTTCCACTGTGCATTTCTCGATTACATCGTGAACAAGCCCCACACTTCCACTGTGCATTTCTCGATTACATCGTGAACAAGACCCACACTTCCACTGTGCATTTCTCCCTAACACCCTAAACAATCCCCACAATTCCACTGTGCATTTCTCGATTACATCGTGAACAAGCCGCACACTTCCACTGTGCATTTCTCCCTAACACCCTAAACAAGCCCCACAATTCCACTGTGCATTTCTCGATTACATCGTGAACAAGCCCCACATTTGGACTGTGCATTTCTCCCTGACACCCTGAACAAGCCCCACATTTCCACTGTGCATTTCTCCCTGACACCCTAAACAAGCCCCACAATTCCTCTGTGCATTTCTCTATTACATCGTGAACAAGCCCCACAATTCCACTGTGCATTTCTCCCTTACACCCTGAACATGTCCCACAATTCCACTGTGCATTTCTCGATTACATCGTGATCAAGCCCCACACTTCCACTGTGCATTGCTCCCTAACACCCTAAACAAGCCCCACATTTCCACTGTGCATTTCTCTCTTACACCCTAAACAATCCCCACACTTCCACTGTGCATTTCTCGATTACATCGTGAACAAGCCCCACACTTCCACTGTGCATTTCTCGATTACATCGTGAACAAGCCCCACACTTCCACTGTGCATTGCTCCCTAACACGCTAAACAAGCCCCACACTTCCACTGTGCATTGCTCCCTAACACGCTAAACAAGCCCCACATTTCCACTGTGCATTTCTCTCTTTCACCCTAAACAATCCCTGCTCTTCCACTGTGCATTTCTCGATTACATCGTGAACAAGCCCCACACTTCCACTGTGCATTTCTCGATTACATCGTGAACAAGACCCACACTTCCACTGTGCATTTCTCCCTAACACCCTAAACAATCCCCACAATTCCACTGTGCATTTCTCGATTACATCGTGAACAAGCCGCACACTTCCACTGTGCATTTCTCCCTAACACCCTAAACAAGCCCCACAATTCCACTGTGCATTTCTCGATTACATCGTGAACAAGCCCCACATTTGGACTGTGCATTTCTCCCTGACACCCTGAACAAGCCCCACATTTCCACTGTGCATTTCTCCCTGACACCCTAAACAAGCCCCACAATTCCTCTGTGCATTTCTCTATTACATCGTGAACAAGCCCCACAATTCCACTGTGCATTTCTCCCTTACACCCTGAACATGTCCCACAATTCCACTGTGCATTTCTCGATTACATCGTGATCAAGCCCCACACTTCCACTGTGCATTGCTCCCTAACACCCTAAACAAGCCCCACATTTCCACTGTGCATTTCTCTCTTACACCCTAAACAATCCCCACACTTCCACTGTGCATTTCTCGATTACATCGTGAACAAGCCCCACACTTCCACTGTGCATTTCTCGATTACATCGTGAACAAGCCCCACACTTCCACTGTGCATTGCTCCCTAACACCCTAAACAAGCCCCACATTTCCACTGTGCATTTCTCTCTTACACCCTAAACAATCCCCACACTTCCAATGTGCATTTCTCGATTACACCGTGAACAAGTCCCACAATTCCACTGTGCATATCTCCATTACACCCTAAACAAGCCCCACAATTCCACTGTGCATTTCTCGATTACATCATGAACAAGCCCCATGCTTCCACTGTGCATTGCTCCCTTACACCGTAAACAAGCCCCACAATACCACTGTGCATTTCTCGATTACATCGTGAACAAGCCCCACACTTCCACTGTGCATTGCTCCCTAACACGCTAAACAAGCCCCACACTTCCACTGTGCATTGCTCCCTAACACGCTAAACAAGCCCCACATTTCCACTGTGCATTTCTCTCTTTCACCCTAAACAATCCCTGCTCTTCCACTGTGCATTTCTCGATTACATCGTGAACAAGCCGCACACTTCCACTGTGCATTTCTCCCTAACACCCTAAACAAGCCCCACAATTCCACTGTGCATTTCTCGATTACATCATGAACAAGCCCCATGCTTCCACTGTGCATTGCTCCCTTACACCGTAAACAAGCACCACAATTCCACTGTGCATTTCTCGATTACATCGTGAACAAGCCCCACATTTGGACTGTGCATTTCTCCCTGACACCCTGAACAAGCCCCACATTTCCACTGTGCATTTCTCCCTGACACCCTAAACAAGCCCCACAATTCCTCTGTGCATTTCTCTATTACATCGTGAACAAGCCCCACAATTCCACTGTGCATTTCTCCCTTACACCCTGAACATGTCCCACAATTCCACTGTGCATTTCTCGATTACATCGTGATCAAGCCCCACACTTCCACTGTGCATTGCTCCCTAACACCCTAAACAAGCCCCACATTTCCACTGTGCATTTCTCTCTTACACCCTAAACAATCCCCACACTTCCACTGTGCATTTCTCGATTACATCGTGAACAAGCCCCACACTTCCACTGTGCATTTCTCGATTACATCGTGAACAAGCCCCACACTTCCACTGTGCATTGCTCCCTAACACCCTAAACAAGCCCCACATTTCCACTGTGCATTTCTCTCTTACACCCTAAACAATCCCCACACTTCCAATGTGCATTTCTCGATTACACCGTGAACAAGTCCCACAATTCCACTGTGCATATCTCCATTACACCCTAAACAAGCCCCACAATTCCACTGTGCATTTCTCGATTACATCATGAACAAGCCCCATGCTTCCACTGTGCATTGCTCCCTTACACCGTAAACAAGCCCCACAATACCACTGTGCATTTCTCGATTACATCGTGAACAAGCCCCACACTTCCACTGTGCATTGCTCCCTAACACGCTAAACAAGCCCCACACTTCCACTGTGCATTGCTCCCTAACACGCTAAACAAGCCCCACATTTCCACTGTGCATTTCTCTCTTTCACCCTAAACAATCCCTGCTCTTCCACTGTGCATTTCTCGATTACATCGTGAACAAGCCGCACACTTCCACTGTGCATTTCTCCCTAACACCCTAAACAAGCCCCACAATTCCACTGTGCATTTCTCGATTACATCATGAACAAGCCCCATGCTTCCACTGTGCATTGCTCCCTTACACCGTAAACAAGCCCCACAATTCCACTGTGCATTTCTCGATTACATCGTGAACAAGCCCCACATTTGGACTGTGCATTTCTCCCTGACACCCTGAACAAGCCCCACATTTCCACTGTGCATTTCTCCCTGACACCCTAAACAAGCCCCACAATTCCTCTGTGCATTTCTCTATTACATCGTGAACAAGCCCCACAATTCCACTGTGCATTTCTCCCTTACACCCTGAACATGTCCCACAATTCCACTGTGCATTTCTCGATTACATCATGATCAAGCCCCACACTTCCACTGTGCATTGCTCCCTAACACCCTAAACAAGCCCCACATTTCCACTGTGCATTTCTCTCTTACACCCTAAACAATCCCCACACTTCCACTGTGCATTTCTCGATTACATCGTGAACAAGCCCCACACTTCCACTGTGCATTTCTCGATTACATCGTGAACAAGCCCCACACTTCCACTGTGCATTGCTCCCTAACACCCTAAACAAGCCCCACATTTCCACTGTGCATTTCTCTCTTACACCCTAAACAATCCCCACACTTGCACTGTGCATTTCTCGATTACATCGTGAACAAGCCCCACACTTGCACTGTGCATTTCTCCATTACACCGTGAACAAGCCCCACACTTCCTCTGTGTATTTCTCTATTACACCCCAAACACGCCCCACAATTCCACATTGCATTTCTCATTTACACCCTAAACAATCCCCACAATCACACTTTGCATTTCTCCATTACACCCTAAACCAGCCCCACACTTGCACTGTGCATTTCTCCCTAACACCCCAAACAAGCCCCACAATTCCACTGTGCATTTCTCCCTAACACCCTAAACAAGCCCCACAATTCAACTGTGTATTTCTCCATTACATCGTGAACAAGCCCCAGACTTCCAATGTGCATTTCTCCATTACACCGTGAACAAGCCCCACAATTCCACTGTGCATTTCTTCCTGCCACCACAAACAAGCCCCACAATTCCACATTGCATTTCTCTTTTACACCCTGAACAAACCCACACTTACACTGTGCATTTCTCCATTACACCCTAAACCAGCCCCACACTTCCACTGTGCATTTCTCCATTACACCCTGAACATGCCCCACAATTCCACTGTGCATTTCTCCAATACACCATGAACAAGCCCCACAATTCCACTGTGTATTTCTCCATTACACCCTAAACCAGCCCCTCACTTCTACTGTGCATTTCTCCCTAACACCCTAAACAAGCCACACAATTCCACATTGCATTTCTCCATTACACTGTGAACAAGCCCCACAATTCCACTGTGCATTTCTCCCTGCCACCCCAAACAAGCCCCACAATTCCACATTGCATTTCTCATTTACACCGTGAACAAGCCCCACAATTCCACTGTGCATTTCTCCATTACACCGTGAACAAGCCCCACAATTCCACTGTGCATTTCTCCATTACACCCTGAACAAGCCCCACAATTCCACATTGCATTTCTCATTTACACCCTGAACAATCCCCACAATTCCACTGTGCATTTCTCCATTACACCCTAAACCAGCCCCACACTTCCACCGTGCATTTCTCCCTAACACCCTAAACAAGCCCCACAATTCCACAGTGCATTTCTCCATTAAACCCTAAACCAGCCCCACACTTCCACTGTGCATTTCTCGCTAACACCCTGAACAAGCCCCACAATTCCACTGTGCATTTCCCCGTAACACCCTAAACAAGCCCCACAATTCCACTGTGTATTTCTCCATTACACCCTAAACCAGCCCCTCACTTCTACTGTGCATTTCTCCCTAACACCCTAAACAAGCCCCACAATTCCACATTGCATTTCTCATTTACACCGTGAACAAGCCCCACAATTCCACTGTGCATTTCTCCATTACACTGTGAACAAGCCCCACAATTCCACTGTGCATTTCTCCCTGCCACCCCAAACAAGCCCCACAATTCCACATTGCATTTCTCATTTACACCCTGAACAATCCCCACAATTCCACTGTGCATTTCTCCATTACACCCTAAACCAGCCCCACACTTCCACTGTGCATTTCTCCCTAACACCCTAAACAAGCCCCACAATTCCACAGTGCATTTCTCCATTAAACCCTAAACCAGCCCCACACTTCCACTGTGCATTTCTCGCTAACACCCTGATCAAGCCCCACGATTCCACTGTGCATTTCTCATTTACACCCTGAACAAGCCCCACACTTCCACTGTGCATTTCTCATTTATACCCTGAACAAGCCCCACAATTCCACTCTGCATTTCTCATTTACACCCTGAACAAGCCCCACATTTCCACTGTGCATTTCTCCTTTATACCCTGAACAAGCCCCACAATTCCACTGTGCATTTCTCGATTACACACTGAACAAGCCCCACAATTCCACTGTGCATTGCTCTCTAACACCCTAAACAAGCCCCACAATTCCACTGTGCATTTCTCCCTTACACCCTGAACAAGCCCCACAATTCCACTGTGCCTTTCTCCATTACACCATGAACAAGCCCCACAATTCCACTGTGCATTTCCCATTTACACCCTGAACAATCCCCACAATTCCACTGTGCATTTCTCGATTACATCGTGAACAAGCCGCACACTTCCACTGTGCATTGCTCCCTATCGCCCTAAACAAGCCCCACAATTCCACTGTGCATTTCTCGATTACATCGTGAACAAGCCCCACACTTCCACTGTGCATTTCTCCATTACACCATGAACAAGCCCCACACTTCCTCTGTGTATTTCTCTATTACACCCCAAACACGCCCCACAATTCCACATTGCATTTCTCATTCCCACCCTAAACAATACCCACAATCACACTTTGCATTTCTCCATTACACCCTAAACCAGCCCCACACTTCCACTGTGCATTTCTCGATTACATCGTGAACAAGCCCCACACTTCCACTGTGCATTTCTCGATTACATCGTGAACAAGCCCCACACTTCCACTGTGCATTGCTCCCTAACACCCTAAACAAGCCCCACATTTCCACTGTGCATTTCTCTCTTACACCCTAAACAATCCCCACACTTCCAATGTGCATTTCTCGATTACACCGTGAACAAGTCCCACAATTCCACTGTGCATATCTCCATTACACCGTGAACAAGCCCCACAATACCACTGTGCATTTCTCGATTACATCGTGAACAAGCCCCACACTTGCACTGTGCATTGCTCCCTAACACGCTAAACAAGCCCCACACTTCCACTGTGCATTGCTCCCTAACACGCTAAACAAGCCCCACATTTCCACTGTGCATTTCTCTCTTTCACCCTAAACAATCCCTGCTCTTCCACTGTGCATTTCTCGATTACATCGTGAACAAGCCCCACACTTCCACTGTGCATTTCTCGATTACATCGTGAACAAGACCCACACTTCCACTGTGCATTTCTCCCTAACACCCTAAACAATCCCCACAATTCCACTGTGCATTTCTCGATTACATCGTGAACAAGCCGCACACTTCCACTGTGCATTTCTCCCTAACACCCTAAACAAGCCCCACAATTCCACTGTGCATTTCTCGATTACATCATGAACAAGCCCCATGCTTCCACTGTGCATTGCTCCCTTACACCGTATACAAGCCCCACAATTCCACTGTGCATTTCTCGATTACATCGTGAACAAGCCCCACATTTGGACTGTGCATTTCTCCCTGACACCCTGAACAAGCCCCACATTTCCACTGTGCATTTCTCCCTGACACCCTAAACAAGCCCCACAATTCCTCTGTGCATTTCTCTATTACATCGTGAACAAGCCCCACAATTCCACTGTGCATTTCTCCCTTACACCCTGAACATGTCCCACAATTCCACTGTGCATTTCTCGATTACATCGTGATCAAGCCCCACACTTCCACTGTGCATTGCTCACTAACACCCTAAACAAGCCCCACATTTCCACTGTGCATTTCTCTCTTACACCCTAAACAATCCCCACAATCACACTTTGCATTTCTCCATTACACCCTAAACCAGCCCCACACTTGCACTGTGCATTTCTCCCTAACACCCCAAACAAGCCCCACAATTCCACTGTGCATTTCTCCCTAACACCCTAAACAAGCCCCACAATTCAACTGTGTATTTCTCCATTACATCGTGAACAAGCCCCAGACTTCCAATGTGCATTTCTCCATTACACCGTGAACAAGCCCCACAATTCCACTGTGCATTTCTTCCTGCCACCCCAAACAAGCCCCACAATTCCACATTGCATTTCTCTTTTACACCCTGAACAAACCCACACTTACACTGTGCATTTCTCCATTACACCCTAAACCAGCCCCACACTTCCTCTGTGCATTTCTCCATTACACCCTGAACATGCCCCACAATTCCACTGTGCATTTCTCCAATACACCATGAACAAGCCCCACAATTCCACTGTGTATTTCTCCATTACACCCTAAACCAGCCCCTCACTTCTACTGTGCATTTCTCCCTAACACCCTAAACAAGCCACACAATTCCACATTGCATTTCTCCATTACACTGTGAACAAGCCCCACAATTCCACTGTGCATTTCTCCCTGCCACCCCAAACAAGCCCCACAATTCCACATTGCATTTCTCATTTACACCGTGAACAAGCCCCACAATTCCACTGTGCATTTCTCCATTACACCGTGAACAAGCCCCACAATTCCACTGTGCATTTCTCCATTACACCCTGAACAAGCCCCACAATTCCACATTGCATTTCTCATTTACACCCTGAACAATCCCCACAATTCCACTGTGCATTTCTCCATTACACCCTAAACCAGCCCCACACTTCCACCGTGCATTTCTCCCTAACACCCTAAACAAGCCCCACAATTCCACAGTGCATTTCTCCATTAAACCCTAAACCAGCCCCACACTTCCACTGTGCATTTCTCGCTAACACCCTGAACAAGCCCCACAATTCCACTGTGCATTTCCCCGTAACACCCTAAACAAGCCCCACAATTCCACTGTGTATTTCTCCATTACACCCTAAACCAGCCCCTCACTTCTACTGTGCATTTCTCCCTAACACCCTAAACAAGCCCCACAATTCCACATTGCATTTCTCATTTACACCGTGAACAAGCCCCACAATTCCACTGTGCATTTCTCCATTACACTGTGAACAAGCCCCACAATTCCACTGTGCATTTCTCCCTGCCACCCCAAACAAGCCCCACAATTCCACATTGCATTTCTCATTTACACCCTGAACAATCCCCACAATTCCACTGTGCATTTCTCCATTACACCCTAAACCAGCCCCACACTTCCACTGTGCATTTCTCCCTAACACCCTAAACAAGCCCCACAATTCCACAGTGCATTTCTCCATTAAACCCTAAACCAGCCCCTCACTTCCACTGTGCATTTCTCGCTAACACCCTGATCAAGCCCCACGATTCCACTGTGCATTTCTCATTTACACCCTGAACAAGCCCCACACTTCCACTGTGCATTTCTCATTTATACCCTGAACAAGCCCCACAATTCCACTCTGCATTTCTCATTTACACCCTGAACAAGCCCCACATTTCCACTGTGCATTTCTCCTTTATACCCTGAACAAGCCCCACAATTCCACTGTGCATTTCTCGATTACACACTGAACAAGCCCCACAATTCCACTGTGCATTGCTCTCTAACACCCTAAACAAGCCCCACAATTCCACTGTGCATTTCTCCCTTACACCCTGAACAAGCCCCACAATTCCACTGTGCCTTTCTCCATTACACCATGAACAAGCCCCACAATTCCACTGTGCATTTCCCATTTACACCCTGAACAATCCCCACAATTCCACTGTGCATTTCTCGATTACATCGTGAACAAGCCGCACACTTCCACTGTGCATTGCTCCCTATCGCCCTAAACAAGCCCCACAATTCCACTGTGCATTTCTCGATTACATCGTGAACAAGCCCCACACTTCCACTGTGCATTTCTCCATTACACCATGAACAAGCCCCACACTTCCTCTGTGTATTTCTCTATTACACCCCAAACACGCCCCACAATTCCACATTGCATTTCTCATTCCCACCCTAAACAATACCCACAATCACACTTTGCATTTCTCCATTACACCCTAAACCAGCCCCACACTTCCACTGTGCATTTCTCGATTACATCGTGAACAAGCCCCACACTTCCACTGTGCATTTCTCGATTACATCGTGAACAAGCCCCACACTTCCACTGTGCATTGCTCCCTAACACCCTAAACAAGCCCCACATTTCCACTGTGCATTTCTCTCTTACACCCTAAACAATCCCCACACTTCCAATGTGCATTTCTCGATTACACCGTGAACAAGTCCCACAATTCCACTGTGCATATCTCCATTACACCGTGAACAAGCCCCACAATACCACTGTGCATTTCTCGATTACATTGTGAACAAGCCCCACACTTGCACTGTGCATTGCTCCCTAACACGCTAAACAAGCCCCACACTTCCACTGTGCATTGCTCCCTAACACGCTAAACAAGCCCCACATTTCCACTGTGCATTTCTCTCTTTCACCCTAAACAATCCCTGCTCTTCCACTGTGCATTTCTCGATTACATCGTGAACAAGCCCCACACTTCCACTGTGCATTTCTCGATTACATCGTGAACAAGACCCACACTTCCACTGTGCATTTCTCCCTAACACCCTAAACAATCCCCACAATTCCACTGTGCATTTCTCGATTACATCGTGAACAAGCCGCACACTTCCACTGTGCATTTCTCCCTAACACCCTAAACAAGCCCCACAATTCCACTGTGCATTTCTCGATTACATCATGAACAAGCCCCATGCTTCCACTGTGCATTGCTCCCTTACACCGTAAACAAGCCCCACAATTCCACTGTGCATTTCTCGATTACATCGTGAACAAGCCCCACATTTGGACTGTGCATTTCTCCCTGACACCCTGAACAAGCCCCACATTTCCACTGTGCATTTCTCCCTGAAACCCTAAACAAGCCCCACAATTCCTCTGTGCATTTCTCTATTACATCGTGAACAAGCCCCACAATTCCACTGTGCATTTCTCCCTTACACCCTGAACATGTCCCACAATTCCACTGTGCATTTCTCGATTACATCGTGATCAAGCCCCACACTTCCACTGTGCATTGCTCACTAACACCCTAAACAAGCCCCACATTTCCACTGTGCATTTCTCTCTTACACCCTAAACAATCCCCACAATCACACTTTGCATTTCTCCATTACACCCTAAACCAGCCCCACACTTGCACTGTGCATTTCTCCCTAACACCCCAAACAAGCCCCACAATTCCACTGTGCATTTCTCCCTAACACCCCAAACAAGCCCCACAATTCCACTGTGCATTTCTCCCTAACACCCTAAACAAGCCCCACAATTCAACTGTGTATTTCTCCATTACATCGTGAACAAGCCCCAGACTTCCAATGTGCATTTCTCCATTACACCGTGAACAAGCCCCACAATTCCACTGTGCATTTCTTCCTGCCACCCCAAACAAGCCCCACAATTCCACATTGCATTTCTCTTTTTTACACCCTGAACAAACCCACACTTACACTGTGCATTTCTCCATTACACCCTAAACCAGCCCCACACTTCCTCTGTGCATTTCTCCATTACACCCTGAACATGCCCCACAATTCCACTGTGCATTTCTCCAATACACCATGAACAAGCCCCACAATTCCACTGTGTATTTCTCCATTACACCCTAAACCAGCCCCTCACTTCTACTGTGCATTTCTCCCTAACACCCTAAACAAGCCACACAATTCCACATTGCATTTCTCCATTACACTGTGAACAAGCCCCACAATTCCACTGTGCATTTCTCCCTGCCACCCCAAACAAGCCCCACAATTCCACATTGCATTTCTCATTTACACCGTGAACAAGCCCCACAATTCCACTGTGCATTTCTCCATTACACCGTGAACAAGCCCCACAATTCCACTGTGCATTTCTCCATTACACCCTGAACAAGCCCCACAATTCCACATTGCATTTCACATTTACACCCTGAACAATCCCCACAATTCCACTGTGCATTTCTCCATTACAGCCTAAACCAGCCCCACACTTCCACCGTGCATTTCTCCCTAACACCCTAAACAAGCCCCACAATTCCACAGTGCATTTCTCCATTAAACCCTAAACCAGCCCCACACTTCCACTGTGCATTTCTCGCTAACACCCTGAACAAGCCCCACAATTCCACTGTGCATTTCCCCGTAACACCCTAAACAAGCCCCACAATTCCACTGTGTATTTCTCCATTACACCCTAAACCAGCCCCTCACTTCTACTGTGCATTTCTCCCTAACACCCTAAACAAGCCCCACAATTCCACATTGCATTTCTCATTTACACCGTGAACAAGCCCCACAATTCCACTGTGCATTTCTCCATTACACTGTGAACAAGCCCCACAATTCCACTGTGCATTTCTCCCTGCCACCCCAAACAAGCCCCACAATTCCACATTCCATTTCTCATTTACACCCTGAACAATCCCCACAATTCCACTGTGCATTTCTCCATTACTCCCTAAACCAGCCCCACACTTCCACTGTGCATTTCTCCCTAACACCCTAAACAAGCCCCACAATTCCACAGTGCATTTCTCCATTAAACCCTATACCAGCCCCACACTTCCACTGTGCATTTCTCGCTAACACCCTGATCAAGCCCCACAATTCCACTGTGCATTTCTTATTTACACCCTGAACAAGCCCCACACTTCCACTGTGCATTTCTCATTTATACCCTGAACAAGCCCCACAATTCCACTCTGCATTTCTCATTTACACCCTGAACAAGCCCCACATTTCCACTGTGCATTTCTCCTTTATACCCTGAACAAGCCCCACAATTCCACTGTGCATTTCTCGATTACACACTGAACAAGCCCCACAATTCCACTGTGCATTGCTCTCTAACACCCTAAACAAGCCCCACAATTCCACTGTGCCTTTCTCCATTACACCATGAACAAGCCCCACAATTCCACTGTGCATTTGTCGATTACATCGTGAACAAGCCCCACACTTCCACTGTGCATTTGTCGATTACATCTTGAACAAGCCCCACACTTCCACTGTGCATTGCTCCCTAACACCCTAAACAAGCCTCACATTTCCACTGTGCATTTCTCTCTTACACCCTAAACAATCCCCACACTTCCAATGTGCATTTCTCGATTACACCGTGAACAAGTCCCACAATTCCACTGTGCATATCTCCATTACACCGTGAACAAGCCCCACAATACCACTGTGCATTTCTCGATTACATCGTGAACAAGCCCCACACTTGCACTGTGCATTGCTCCCTAACACGCTAAACAAGCCCCACAATTCCACTGTGCATTTCTCGATTACATCGTGAACAAGCCCCACACTTCCACTGTGCATTTCTCCATTACACCATGAACAAGCCCCACACTTCCTCTGTGTATTTCTCTATTACACCCCAAACACGCCCCACAATTCCACATTGCATTTCTCATTTCCACCCTAAACAATACCCACAATCACACTTTGCATTTCTCCATTACACCCTAAACCAGCCCCACACTTCCACTGTGCATTTCTCGATTACATCGTGAACAAGCCCCACACTTCCACTGTGCATTTCTCGATTACATCGTGAACAAGCCCCACACTTCCACTGTGCATTGCTCCCTAACACCCTAAACAAGCCCCACATTTCCACTGTGCATTTCTCTCTTACACCCTAAACAATCCCCACACTTCCAATGTGCATTTCTCGATTACACCGTGAACAAGTCCCACAATTCCACTGTGCATATCTCCATTACACCGTGAACAAGCCCCACAATACCACTGTGCATTTCTCGATTACATCGTGAACAAGCCCCACACTTGCACTGTGCATTGCTCCCTAACACGCTAAACAAGCCCCACATTTCCACTGTGCATTTTCTCTTACACCCTAAACAATCCCCACACTTCCAATGTGCATTTCTCGATTACATCGTGAACAAGCCCCACACTTGCACTGTGCATTTCTCCATTACACCGTGAACAAGCCCCACACTTCCTCTGTGTATTTCTCTATTACACCCCAAACACGCCCCACAATTCCACATTGCATTTCTCATTTACACCCTAAACAATCCCCACAATCACACTTTGCATTTCTCCATTACACCCTAAACCAGCCCCACACTTGCACTGTGCATTTCTCCCTAACGCCCCAAACAAGCCCCACAATTCCACTGTGCATTTCTCCCTAACACCCTAAACAAGCCCCACAATTCAACTGTGTATTTCTCAATTACATCGTGAACAAGCCCCAGACTTCCAATGTGCATTTCTCCATTACACCGTGAACAAGCCCCACAATTCCACTGTGCATTTCTTCCTGCCACCCCAAACAAGCCCCACAATTCCACATTGCATTTCTCTTTTACACCCTGAACAAACCCACAATTACACTGTGCATTTCTCCATTACACCCTAAACCAGCCCCACACTTCCTCTGTGCATTTCTCCATTACACCCTGAACATGCCCCACAATTCCACTGTGCATTTCTCCAATACACCATGAACAAGCCCCACAATTCCACTGTGTATTTCTCCATTACACCCTAAACCAGCCCCTCACTTCTACTGTGCATTTCTCCCTAACACCCTAAACAAGCCACACAATTCCACATTGCATTTCTCCATTACACTGTGAACAAGCCCCACAATTCCACTGTGCATTTCTCCCTGCCACCCCAAACAAGCCCCACAATTCCACATTGCATTTCTCATTTACACCGTGAACAAGCCCCACAATTCCACTGTGCATTTCTCCATTACACCGTGAACAAGCCCCACAATTCCACTGTGCATTTCTCCATTACACCCTGAACAAGCCCCACAATTCCACATTGCATTTCTCATTTACACCCTGAACAATCCCCACAATTCCACTGTGCATTTCTCCATTACACCCTAAACAAGCCCCACACTTCCACCGTGCATTTCTCCCTAACACCCTAAACAAGCCCCACAATTCCACAGTGCATTTCTCCATTAAACCCTAAACCAGCCCCACACTTCCACTGTGCATTTCTCGCTAACACCCTGATCAAGCCCCACAATTCCACTGTGCATTTCCCCGTAACACCCTAAACAAGCCCCACAATTCCACTGTGTATTTCTCCATTACACCCTAAACCAGCCCCTCACTTCTACTGTGCATTTCTCCCTAACACCCTAAACAAGCCCCACAATTCCACATTGCATTTCTCATTTACAACGTGAACAAGCCCCACAATTCCACTGTGCATTTCTCCATTACACTGTGAACAAGCCCCACAATTCCACTGTGCATTTCTCCCTGCCACCCCAAACAAGCCCCACAATTCCACATTGCATTTCTCATTTACACCCTGAACAATCCCCACAATTCCACTGTGCATTTCTCCATTACACCCTAAACCAGCCCCACACTTCCACTGTGCATTTCTCCCTAACACCCTAAACAAGCCCCACAATTCCACAGTGCATTTCTCCATTAAACCCTAAACCAGCCCCACACTTCCACTGTGCATTTCTCGCTAACACCCTGATCAAGCCCCACAATTCCACTGTGCATTTCTCATTTACACCCTGAACAAGCCCCACACTTCCACTGTGCATTTCTCATTTATACCCTGAACAAGCCCCACAATTCCACTCTGCATTTCTCATTTACACCCTGAACAAGCCCCACATTTCCACTGTGCATTTCTCCTTTATACCCTGAACAAGCCCCACAATTCCACTGTGCATTTCTCGATTACACACTGAACAAGCCCCACAATTCCACTGTGCATTGCTCTCTAACACCCTAAACAAGCCCCACAATTCCACTGTGCATTTCTCCCTTACACCCTGAACAAGCCCCACAATTCCACTGTGCCTTTCTCCATTACACCATGAACAAGCCCCACAATTCCACTGTGCATTTCCCATTTACACCCTGAACAAGCCCCACAATTCCACTGTGCATTTCTCGATTACATCGTGAACAAGCCGCACACTTCCACTGTGCATTGCTCCCTATCGCCCTAAACAAGCCCCACAATTCCACTGTGCATTTCTCGATTACATCGTGAACAAGCCCCACACTTCCACTGTGCATTTCTCCATTACACCATGAACAAGCCCCACACTTCCTCTGTGTATTTCTCTATTACACCTCAAACACGCCCCACAATTCCACATTGCATTTCTCATTTCCACCCTAAACAATACCCACAATCACACTTTGCATTTCTCCATTACACCCTTAACCAGCCCCACACTTCCACTGTGCATTTCTCGATTACATCGTGAACAAGCCCCACACTTCCACTGTGCATTTGTCGATTACATCGTGAACAAGCCCCACACTTCCACTGTGCATTGCTCCCTAACACCCTAAACAAGCCCCACATTTCCACTGTGCATTTCTCTCTTACACCCTAAACAATCCCCACACTTCCAATGTGCATTTCTCGATTACACCGTGAACAAGTCCCACAATTCCACTGTGCATATCTCCATTACACCGTGAACAAGCCCCACAATACCACTGTGCATTTCTCGATTACATCGTGAACAAGCCCCACACTTGCACTGTGCATTGCTCCCTAACACGCTAAACAAGCCCCACAATTCCACTGTGCATTTCTCGATTACATCGTGAACAAGCCCCACACTTCCACTGTGCATTTCTCCATTACACCATGAACAAGCCCCACACTTCCTCTGTGTATTTCTCTATTACACCCCAAACACGCCCCACAATTCCACATTGCATTTCTCATTTCCACCCTAAACAATACCCACAATCACACTTTGCATTTCTCCATTACACCCTAAACCAGCCCCACACTTCCACTGTGCATTTCTCGATTACATCGTGAACAAGCCCCACACTTCCACTGTGCATTTCTTGATTACACCGTGAACAAGCCCCACACTTCCACTGTGCATTGCTCCCTAACACGCTAAACAAGCCCCACATTTCCACTCTGCATTTCTCTCTTTCACCCTAAACAATCCCTGCTCTTCCACTGTGCATTTCTCGATTACATCGTGAACAAGCCCCACACTTCCACTGTGCATTTCTCGATTACATCGTGAACAAGCCCCACACTTCCACTGTGCATTTCTCGATTACATCGTGAACAAGCCCCACATTTGGACTGTGCATTTCTCCCTGACACCCTGAACAAGCCCCACATTTCCACTGTGCATTTCTCCCTGACACCCTAAACAAGCCCCACAATTCCTCTGTGCATTTCTCTATTACATCGTGAACAAGCCCCACAATTCCACTGTGCATTTCTCCCTTACACCCTGAACATGTCCCACAATTCCACTGTGCATTTCTCGATTACATCGTGATCAAGCCCCACACTTCCACTGTGCATTGCTCCCTAACACCCTAAACAAGCCCCACATTTCCACTGTGCATTTCTCTCTTACACCCTAAACAATCCCCACACTTCCACTGTGCATTTCTAGATTACATCGTGAACAAGCCCCACACTTCCACTGTGCATTTCTCGATTACATCGTGAACAAGCCCCACACTTCCACTGTGCATTGCTCCCTAACACCCTAAACAAGCCCCACATTTCCACTGTGCATTTCTCTCTTACACCCTAAACAATCCCCACACTTCCACTGTGCATTTCTCGATTACATCGTGAACAAGCCCCACACTTCCACTGTGCATTTCTCCATTACACCATGAACAAGCCCCACACTTCCTCTGTGTATTTCTCTATTACACCCCAAACACGCCCCACAATTCCACATTGCATTTCTCATTTCCACCCTAAACAATACCCACAATCACACTTTGCATTTCTCCATTACACCCTTAACCAGCCCCACACTTCCACTGTGCATTTCTCGATTACATCGTGAACAAGCCCCACACTTCCACTGTGCATTTGTCGATTACATCGTGAACAAGCCCCACACTTCCACTGTGCATTGCTCCCTAACACCCTAAACAAGCCCCACATTTCCACTGTGCATTTCTCTCTTACACCCTAAACAATCCCCACACTTCCAATGTGCATTTCTCGATTACACCGTGAACAAGTCCCACAATTCCACTGTGCATATCTCCATTACACCGTGAACAAGCCCCACAATACCACTGTGCATTTCTCGATTACATCGTGAACAAGCCCCACACTTGCACTGTGCATTGCTCCCTAACACGCTAAACAAGCCCCACAATTCCACTGTGCATTTCTCGATTACATCGTGAACAAGCCCCACACTTCCACTGTGCATTTCTCCATTACACCATGAACAAGCCCCACACTTCCTCTGTGTATTTCTCTATTACACCCCAAACACGCCCCACAATTCCACATTGCATTTCTCATTTCCACCCTAAACAATACCCACAATCACACTTTGCATTTCTCCATTACACCCTAAACCAGCCCCACACTTCCACTGTGCATTTCTCGATTACATCGTGAACAAGCCCCACACTTCCACTGTGCATTTCTCGATTACATCGTGAACAAGCCCCACACTTCCACTGTGCATTGCTCCCTAACACCCTAAACAAGCCCCACATTTCCACTGTGCATTTCTCTCTTACACCCTAAACAATCCCCACACTTCCAATGTGCATTTCTCGATTACACCGTGAACAAGTCCCACAATTCCACTGTGCATATCTCCATTACACCGTGAACAAGCCCCACAATACCACTGTGCATTTCTCGATTACATCGTGAACAAGCCGCACACTTCCACTGTGCATTGCTCCCTATCGCCCTAAACAAGCCCCACAATTCCACTGTGCATTTCTCGATTACATCGTGAACAAGCCCCACACTTCCACTGTGCATTTCTCCATTACACCATGAACAAGCCCCACACTTCCTCTGTGTATTTCTCTATTACACCTCAAACACGCCCCACAATTCCACATTGCATTTCTCATTTCCACCCTAAACAATACCCACAATCACACTTTGCATTTCTCCATTACACCCTTAACCAGCCCCACACTTCCACTGTGCATTTCTCGATTACATCGTGAACAAGCCCCACACTTCCACTGTGCATTTGTCGATTACATCGTGAACAAGCCCCACACTTCCACTGTGCATTTGTCGATTACATCGTGAACAAGCCCCACACTTCCACTGTGCATTGCTCCCTAACACCCTAAACAAGCCCCACATTTCCACTGTGCATTTCTCTCTTACACCCTAAACAAGCCCCACAATTCCACTGTGCATTTCTCGATTACATCGTGAACAAGCCCCACACTTCCACTGTGCATTTCTCGATTACATCGTGAACAAGCCCCACATTTGGACTGTGCATTTCTCCCTGACACCCTGAACAAGCCCCACATTTCCACTGTGCATTTCTCCCTGACACCCTAAACAAGCCCCACAATTCCTCTGTGCATTTCTCTATTACATCGTGAACAAGCCCCACAATTCCACTGTGCATTTCTCCCTTACACCCTGAACATGTCCCACAATTCCACTGTGCATTTCTCGATTACATCGTGATCAAGCCCCACACTTCCACTGTGCATTGCTCCCTAACACCCTAAACAAGCCCCACATTTCCACTGTGCATTTCTCTCTTACACCCTAAACAATCCCCACACTTCCACTGTGCATTTCTAGATTACATCGTGAACAAGCCCCACACTTCCACTGTGCATTTCTCGATTACATCGTGAACAAGCCCCACACTTCCACTGTGCATTGCTCCCTAACACCCTAAACAAGCCCCACATTTCCACTGTGCATTTCTCTCTTACACCCTAAACAATCCCCACACTTCCACTGTGCATTTCTCGATTACATCGTGAACAAGCCCCACACTTCCACTGTGCATTTCTCCATTACACCATGAACAAGCCCCACACTTCCTCTGTGTATTTCTCTATTACACCCCAAACACGCCCCACAATTCCACATTGCATTTCTCATTTCCACCCTAAACAATACCCACAATCACACTTTGCATTTCTCCATTACACCCTTAACCAGCCCCACACTTCCACTGTGCATTTCTCGATTACATCGTGAACAAGCCCCACACTTCCACTGTGCATTTGTCGATTACATCGTGAACAAGCCCCACACTTCCACTGTGCATTGCTCCCTAACACCCTAAACAAGCCCCACATTTCCACTGTGCATTTCTCTCTTACACCCTAAACAATCCCCACACTTCCAATGTGCATTTCTCGATTACACCGTGAACAAGTCCCACAATTCCACTGTGCATATCTCCATTACACCGTGAACAAGCCCCACAATACCACTGTGCATTTCTCGATTACATCGTGAACAAGCCCCACACTTGCACTGTGCATTGCTCCCTAACACGCTAAACAAGCCCCACAATTCCACTGTGCATTTCTCGATTACATCGTGAACAAGCCCCACACTTCCACTGTGCATTTCTCCATTACACCATGAACAAGCCCCACACTTCCTCTGTGTATTTCTCTATTACACCCCAAACACGCCCCACAATTCCACATTGCATTTCTCATTTCCACCCTAAACAATACCCACAATCACACTTTGCATTTCTCCATTACACCCTAAACCAGCCCCACACTTCCACTGTGCATTTCTCGATTACATCGTGAACAAGCCCCACACTTCCACTGTGCATTTCTCGATTACATCGTGAACAAGCCCCACACTTCCACTGTGCATTGCTCCCTAACACCCTAAACAAGCCCCACATTTCCACTGTGCATTTCTCTCTTACACCCTAAACAATCCCCACACTTCCAATGTGCATTTCTCGATTACACCGTGAACAAGTCCCACAATTCCACTGTGCATATCTCCATTACACCGTGAACAAGCCCCACAATACCACTGTGCATTTCTCGATTACATCGTGAACAAGCCGCACACTTCCACTGTGCATTGCTCCCTATCGCCCTAAACAAGCCCCACAATTCCACTGTGCATTTCTCGATTACATCGTGAACAAGCCCCACACTTCCACTGTGCATTTCTCCATTACACCATGAACAAGCCCCACACTTCCTCTGTGTATTTCTCTATTACACCTCAAACACGCCCCACAATTCCACATTGCATTTCTCATTTCCACCCTAAACAATACCCACAATCACACTTTGCATTTCTCCATTACACCCTTAACCAGCCCCACACTTCCACTGTGCATTTCTCGATTACATCGTGAACAAGCCCCACACTTCCACTGTGCATTTGTCGATTACATCGTGAACAAGCCCCACACTTCCACTGTGCATTGCTCCCTAACACCCTAAACAAGCCCCACATTTCCACTGTGCATTTCTCTCTTACACCCTAAACAATCCCCACACTTCCAATGTGCATTTCTCGATTACACCGTGAACAAGTCCCACAATTCCACTGTGCATATCTCCATTACACCGTGAACAAGCCCCACAATACCACTGTGCATTTCTCTATTACATCGTGAACAAGCCCCACACTTGCACTGTGCATTGCTCCCTAACACCCTAAACAAGCCCCACATTTCCACTGTGCATTTCTCTCTTACACCCTAAACAATCCCCACACTTCCACTGTGCATTTCTAGATTACATCGTGAACAAGCCCCACACTTCCACTGTGCATTTCTCGATTACATCGTGAACAAGCCCCACACTTCCACTGTGCATTGCTCCCTAACACCCTAAACAAGCCCCACATTTCCACTGTGCATTTCTCTCTTACACCCTAAACAATCCCCACACTTCCACTGTGCATTTCTCGATTACATCGTGAACAAGCCCCACACTTCCACTGTGCATTTCTCCATTACACCATGAACAAGCCCCACACTTCCTCTGTGTATTTCTCTATTACACCCCAAACACGCCCCACAATTCCACATTGCATTTCTCATTTCCACCCTAAACAATACCCACAATCACACTTTGCATTTCTCCATTACACCCTTAACCAGCCCCACACTTCCACTGTGCATTTCTCGATTACATCGTGAACAAGCCCCACACTTCCACTGTGCATTTGTCGATTACATCGTGAACAAGCCCCACACTTCCACTGTGCATTGCTCCCTAACACCCTAAACAAGCCCCACATTTCCACTGTGCATTTCTCTCTTACACCCTAAACAATCCCCACACTTCCAATGTGCATTTCTCGATTACACCGTGAACAAGTCCCACAATTCCACTGTGCATATCTCCATTACACCGTGAACAAGCCCCACAATACCACTGTGCATTTCTCGATTACATCGTGAACAAGCCCCACACTTGCACTGTGCATTGCTCCCTAACACGCTAAACAAGCCCCACAATTCCACTGTGCATTTCTCGATTACATCGTGAACAAGCCCCACACTTCCACTGTGCATTTCTCCATTACACCATGAACAAGCCCCACACTTCCTCTGTGTATTTCTCTATTACACCCCAAACACGCCCCACAATTCCACATTGCATTTCTCATTTCCACCCTAAACAATACCCACAATCACACTTTGCATTTCTCCATTACACCCTAAACCAGCCCCACACTTCCACTGTGCATTTCTCGATTACATCGTGAACAAGCCCCACACTTCCACTGTGCATTTCTCGCTAACACCCTGATCAAGCCCCACAATTCCACTGTGCATTTCTCATTTACACCCTGAACAAGCCCCACACTTCCACTGTGCATTTCTCATTTATACCCTGAACAAGCCCCACAATTCCACTCTGCATTTCTCATTTACACCCTGAACAAGCCCCACATTTCCACTGTGCATTTCTCCTTTATACCCTGAACAAGCCCCACAATTCCACTGTGCATTTCTCGATTACACACTGAACAAGCCCCACAATTCCACTGTGCATTGCTCTCTAACACCCTAAACAAGCCCCACAATTCCACTGTGCATTTCTCCCTTACACCCTGAACAAGCCCCACAATTCCACTGTGCCTTTCTCCATTACACCATGAACAAGCCCCACAATTCCACTGTGCATTTCCCATTTACACCCTGAACAAGCCCCACAATTCCACTGTGCATTTCTCGATTACATCGTGAACAAGCCGCACACTTCCACTGTGCATTGCTCCCTATCGCCCTAAACAAGCCCCACAATTCCACTGTGCATTTCTCGATTACATCGTGAACAAGCCCCACACTTCCACTGTGCATTTCTCCATTACACCATGAACAAGCCCCACACTTCCTCTGTGTATTTCTCTATTACACCTCAAACACGCCCCACAATTCCACATTGCATTTCTCATTTCCACCCTAAACAATACCCACAATCACACTTTGCATTTCTCCATTACACCCTTAACCAGCCCCACACTTCCACTGTGCATTTCTCGATTACATCGTGAACAAGCCCCACACTTCCACTGTGCATTTGTCGATTACATCGTGAACAAGCCCCACACTTCCACTGTGCATTGCTCCCTAACACCCTAAACAAGCCCCACATTTCCACTGTGCATTTCTCTCTTACACCCTAAACAATCCCCACACTTCCAATGTGCATTTCTCGATTACACCGTGAACAAGTCCCACAATTCCACTGTGCATATCTCCATTACACCGTGAACAAGCCCCACAATACCACTGTGCATTTCTCGATTACATCGTGAACAAGCCCCACACTTGCACTGTGCATTGCTCCCTAACACGCTAAACAAGCCCCACAATTCCACTGTGCATTTCTCGATTACATCGTGAACAAGCCCCACACTTCCACTGTGCATTTCTCCATTACACCATGAACAAGCCCCACACTTCCTCTGTGTATTTCTCTATTACACCCCAAACACGCCCCACAATTCCACATTGCATTTCTCATTTCCACCCTAAACAATACCCACAATCACACTTTGCATTTCTCCATTACACCCTAAACCAGCCCCACACTTCCACTGTGCATTTCTCGATTACATCGTGAACAAGCCCCACACTTCCACTGTGCATTTCTTGATTACACCGTGAACAAGCCCCACACTTCCACTGTGCATTGCTCCCTAACACGCTAAACAAGCCCCACATTTCCACTCTGCATTTCTCTCTTTCACCCTAAACAATCCCTGCTCTTCCACTGTGCATTTCTCGATTACATCGTGAACAAGCCCCACACTTCCACTGTGCATTTCTCGATTACATCGTGAACAAGCCCCACACTTCCACTGTGCATTTCTCGATTACATCGTGAACAAGCCCCACATTTGGACTGTGCATTTCTCCCTGACACCCTGAACAAGCCCCACATTTCCACTGTGCATTTCTCCCTGACACCCTAAACAAGCCCCACAATTCCTCTGTGCATTTCTCTATTACATCGTGAACAAGCCCCACAATTCCACTGTGCATTTCTCCCTTACACCCTGAACATGTCCCACAATTCCACTGTGCATTTCTCGATTACATCGTGATCAAGCCCCACACTTCCACTGTGCATTGCTCCCTAACACCCTAAACAAGCCCCACATTTCCACTGTGCATTTCTCTCTTACACCCTAAACAATCCCCACACTTCCACTGTGCATTTCTAGATTACATCGTGAACAAGCCCCACACTTCCACTGTGCATTTCTCGATTACATCGTGAACAAGCCCCACACTTCCACTGTGCATTGCTCCCTAACACCCTAAACAAGCCCCACATTTCCACTGTGCATTTCTCTCTTACACCCTAAACAATCCCCACACTTCCACTGTGCATTTCTCGATTACATCGTGAACAAGCCCCACACTTCCACTGTGCATTTCTCCATTACACCATGAACAAGCCCCACACTTCCTCTGTGTATTTCTCTATTACACCCCAAACACGCCCCACAATTCCACATTGCATTTCTCATTTCCACCCTAAACAATACCCACAATCACACTTTGCATTTCTCCATTACACCCTTAACCAGCCCCACACTTCCACTGTGCATTTCTCGATTACATCGTGAACAAGCCCCACACTTCCACTGTGCATTTGTCGATTACATCGTGAACAAGCCCCACACTTCCACTGTGCATTGCTCCCTAACACCCTAAACAAGCCCCACATTTCCACTGTGCATTTCTCTCTTACACCCTAAACAATCCCCACACTTCCAATGTGCATTTCTCGATTACACCGTGAACAAGTCCCACAATTCCACTGTGCATATCTCCATTACACCGTGAACAAGCCCCACAATACCACTGTGCATTTCTCGATTACATCGTGAACAAGCCCCACACTTGCACTGTGCATTGCTCCCTAACACGCTAAACAAGCCCCACAATTCCACTGTGCATTTCTCGATTACATCGTGAACAAGCCCCACACTTCCACTGTGCATTTCTCCATTACACCATGAACAAGCCCCACACTTCCTCTGTGTATTTCTCTATTACACCCCAAACACGCCCCACAATTCCACATTGCATTTCTCATTTCCACCCTAAACAATACCCACAATCACACTTTGCATTTCTCCATTACACCCTAAACCAGCCCCACACTTCCACTGTGCATTTCTCGATTACATCGTGAACAAGCCCCACACTTCCACTGTGCATTTCTCGATTACATCGTGAACAAGCCCCACACTTCCACTGTGCATTGCTCCCTAACACCCTAAACAAGCCCCACATTTCCACTGTGCATTTCTCTCTTACACCCTAAACAATCCCCACACTTCCAATGTGCATTTCTCGATTACACCGTGAACAAGTCCCACAATTCCACTGTGCATATCTCCATTACACCGTGAACAAGCCCCACAATACCACTGTGCATTTCTCGATTACATCGTGAACAAGCCGCACACTTCCACTGTGCATTGCTCCCTATCGCCCTAAACAAGCCCCACAATTCCACTGTGCATTTCTCGATTACATCGTGAACAAGCCCCACACTTCCACTGTGCATTTCTCCATTACACCATGAACAAGCCCCACACTTCCTCTGTGTATTTCTCTATTACACCTCAAACACGCCCCACAATTCCACATTGCATTTCTCATTTCCACCCTAAACAATACCCACAATCACACTTTGCATTTCTCCATTACACCCTTAACCAGCCCCACACTTCCACTGTGCATTTCTCGATTACATCGTGAACAAGCCCCACACTTCCACTGTGCATTTGTCGATTACATCGTGAACAAGCCCCACACTTCCACTGTGCATTTGTCGATTACATCGTGAACAAGCCCCACACTTCCACTGTGCATTGCTCCCTAACACCCTAAACAAGCCCCACATTTCCACTGTGCATTTCTCTCTTACACCCTAAACAAGCCCCACAATTCCACTGTGCATTTCTCGATTACATCGTGAACAAGCCCCACACTTCCACTGTGCATTTCTCGATTACATCGTGAACAAGCCCCACATTTGGACTGTGCATTTCTCCCTGACACCCTGAACAAGCCCCACATTTCCACTGTGCATTTCTCCCTGACACCCTAAACAAGCCCCACAATTCCTCTGTGCATTTCTCTATTACATCGTGAACAAGCCCCACAATTCCACTGTGCATTTCTCCCTTACACCCTGAACATGTCCCACAATTCCACTGTGCATTTCTCGATTACATCGTGATCAAGCCCCACACTTCCACTGTGCATTGCTCCCTAACACCCTAAACAAGCCCCACATTTCCACTGTGCATTTCTCTCTTACACCCTAAACAATCCCCACACTTCCACTGTGCATTTCTAGATTACATCGTGAACAAGCCCCACACTTCCACTGTGCATTTCTCGATTACATCGTGAACAAGCCCCACACTTCCACTGTGCATTGCTCCCTAACACCCTAAACAAGCCCCACATTTCCACTGTGCATTTCTCTCTTACACCCTAAACAATCCCCACACTTCCACTGTGCATTTCTCGATTACATCGTGAACAAGCCCCACACTTCCACTGTGCATTTCTCCATTACACCATGAACAAGCCCCACACTTCCTCTGTGTATTTCTCTATTACACCCCAAACACGCCCCACAATTCCACATTGCATTTCTCATTTCCACCCTAAACAATACCCACAATCACACTTTGCATTTCTCCATTACACCCTTAACCAGCCCCACACTTCCACTGTGCATTTCTCGATTACATCGTGAACAAGCCCCACACTTCCACTGTGCATTTGTCGATTACATCGTGAACAAGCCCCACACTTCCACTGTGCATTGCTCCCTAACACCCTAAACAAGCCCCACATTTCCACTGTGCATTTCTCTCTTACACCCTAAACAATCCCCACACTTCCAATGTGCATTTCTCGATTACACCGTGAACAAGTCCCACAATTCCACTGTGCATATCTCCATTACACCGTGAACAAGCCCCACAATACCACTGTGCATTTCTCGATTACATCGTGAACAAGCCCCACACTTGCACTGTGCATTGCTCCCTAACACGCTAAACAAGCCCCACAATTCCACTGTGCATTTCTCGATTACATCGTGAACAAGCCCCACACTTCCACTGTGCATTTCTCCATTACACCATGAACAAGCCCCACACTTCCTCTGTGTATTTCTCTATTACACCCCAAACACGCCCCACAATTCCACATTGCATTTCTCATTTCCACCCTAAACAATACCCACAATCACACTTTGCATTTCTCCATTACACCCTAAACCAGCCCCACACTTCCACTGTGCATTTCTCGATTACATCGTGAACAAGCCCCACACTTCCACTGTGCATTTCTCGATTACATCGTGAACAAGCCCCACACTTCCACTGTGCATTGCTCCCTAACACCCTAAACAAGCCCCACATTTCCACTGTGCATTTCTCTCTTACACCCTAAACAATCCCCACACTTCCAATGTGCATTTCTCGATTACACCGTGAACAAGTCCCACAATTCCACTGTGCATATCTCCATTACACCGTGAACAAGCCCCACAATACCACTGTGCATTTCTCGATTACATCGTGAACAAGCCGCACACTTCCACTGTGCATTGCTCCCTATCGCCCTAAACAAGCCCCACAATTCCACTGTGCATTTCTCGATTACATCGTGAACAAGCCCCACACTTCCACTGTGCATTTCTCCATTACACCATGAACAAGCCCCACACTTCCTCTGTGTATTTCTCTATTACACCTCAAACACGCCCCACAATTCCACATTGCATTTCTCATTTCCACCCTAAACAATACCCACAATCACACTTTGCATTTCTCCATTACACCCTTAACCAGCCCCACACTTCCACTGTGCATTTCTCGATTACATCGTGAACAAGCCCCACACTTCCACTGTGCATTTGTCGATTACATCGTGAACAAGCCCCACACTTCCACTGTGCATTGCTCCCTAACACCCTAAACAAGCCCCACATTTCCACTGTGCATTTCTCTCTTACACCCTAAACAATCCCCACACTTCCAATGTGCATTTCTCGATTACACCGTGAACAAGTCCCACAATTCCACTGTGCATATCTCCATTACACCGTGAACAAGCCCCACAATACCACTGTGCATTTCTCTATTACATCGTGAACAAGCCCCACACTTGCACTGTGCATTGCTCCCTAACACCCTAAACAAGCCCCACATTTCCACTGTGCATTTCTCTCTTACACCCTAAACAATCCCCACACTTCCACTGTGCATTTCTAGATTACATCGTGAACAAGCCCCACACTTCCACTGTGCATTTCTCGATTACATCGTGAACAAGCCCCACACTTCCACTGTGCATTGCTCCCTAACACCCTAAACAAGCCCCACATTTCCACTGTGCATTTCTCTCTTACACCCTAAACAATCCCCACACTTCCACTGTGCATTTCTCGATTACATCGTGAACAAGCCCCACACTTCCACTGTGCATTTCTCCATTACACCATGAACAAGCCCCACACTTCCTCTGTGTATTTCTCTATTACACCCCAAACACGCCCCACAATTCCACATTGCATTTCTCATTTCCACCCTAAACAATACCCACAATCACACTTTGCATTTCTCCATTACACCCTTAACCAGCCCCACACTTCCACTGTGCATTTCTCGATTACATCGTGAACAAGCCCCACACTTCCACTGTGCATTTGTCGATTACATCGTGAACAAGCCCCACACTTCCACTGTGCATTGCTCCCTAACACCCTAAACAAGCCCCACATTTCCACTGTGCATTTCTCTCTTACACCCTAAACAATCCCCACACTTCCAATGTGCATTTCTCGATTACACCGTGAACAAGTCCCACAATTCCACTGTGCATATCTCCATTACACCGTGAACAAGCCCCACAATACCACTGTGCATTTCTCGATTACATCGTGAACAAGCCCCACACTTGCACTGTGCATTGCTCCCTAACACGCTAAACAAGCCCCACAATTCCACTGTGCATTTCTCGATTACATCGTGAACAAGCCCCACACTTCCACTGTGCATTTCTCCATTACACCATGAACAAGCCCCACACTTCCTCTGTGTATTTCTCTATTACACCCCAAACACGCCCCACAATTCCACATTGCATTTCTCATTTCCACCCTAAACAATACCCACAATCACACTTTGCATTTCTCCATTACACCCTAAACCAGCCCCACACTTCCACTGTGCATTTCTCGATTACATCGTGAACAAGCCCCACACTTCCACTGTGCATTTCTCGATTACATCGTGAACAAGCCCCACACTTCCACTGTGCATTGCTCCCTAACACCCTAAACAAGCCCCACATTTCCACTGTGCATTTCTCTCTTACACCCTAAACAATCCCCACACTTCCAATGTGCATTTCTCGATTACACCGTGAACAAGTCCCACAATTCCACTGTGCATATCTCCATTACACCGTGAACAAGCCCCACAATACCACTGTGCATTTCTCGATTACATCGTGAACAAGCCGCACACTTCCACTGTGCATTGCTCCCTATCGCCCTAAACAAGCCCCACAATTCCACTGTGCATTTCTCGATTACATCGTGAACAAGCCCCACACTTCCACTGTGCATTTCTCCATTACACCATGAACAAGCCCCACACTTCCTCTGTGTATTTCTCTATTACACCTCAAACACGCCCCACAATTCCACATTGCATTTCTCATTTCCACCCTAAACAATACCCACAATCACACTTTGCATTTCTCCATTACACCCTTAACCAGCCCCACACTTCCACTGTGCATTTCTCGATTACATCGTGAACAAGCCCCACACTTCCACTGTGCATTTGTCGATTACATCGTGAACAAGCCCCACACTTCCACTGTGCATTGCTCCCTAACACCCTAAACAAGCCCCACATTTCCACTGTGCATTTCTCTCTTACACCCTAAACAATCCCCACACTTCCAATGTGCATTTCTCGATTACACCGTGAACAAGTCCCACAATTCCACTGTGCATATCTCCATTACACCGTGAACAAGCCCCACAATACCACTGTGCATTTCTCGATTACATCGTGAACAAGCCCCACACTTGCACTGTGCATTGCTCCCTAACACGCTAAACAAGCCCCACAATTCCACTGTGCATTTCTCGATTACATCGTGAACAAGCCCCACACTTCCACTGTGCATTTCTCCATTACACCATGAACAAGCCCCACACTTCCTCTGTGTATTTCTCTATTACACCCCAAACACGCCCCACAATTCCACATTGCATTTCTCATTTCCACCCTAAACAATACCCACAATCACACTTTGCATTTCTCCATTACACCCTAAACCAGCCCCACACTTCCACTGTGCATTTCTCGATTACATCGTGAACAAGCCCCACACTTCCACTGTGCATTTCTTGATTACACCGTGAACAAGCCCCACACTTCCACTGTGCATTGCTCCCTAACACGCTAAACAAGCCCCACATTTCCACTGTGCATTTCTCTCTTTCACCCTAAACAATCCCTGCTCTTCCACTGTGCATTTCTCGATTACATCGTGAACAAGCCCCACACTTCCACTGTGCATTTCTCGATTACATCGTGAACAAGCCCCACACTTCCACTGTGCATTTCTCGATTACATCGTGAACAAGCCCCACATTTGGACTGTGCATTTCTCCCTGACACCCTGAACAAGCCCCACATTTCCACTGTGCATTTCTCCCTGACACCCTAAACAAGCCCCACAATTCCTCTGTGCATTTCTCTATTACATCGTGAACAAGCCCCACACTTCCACTGTGCATTGCTCCCTAACACCCTAAACAAGCCCCACATTTCCACTGTGCATTTCTCTCTTACACCCTAAACAATCCCCACACTTCCACTGTGCATTTCTAGATTACATCGTGAACAAGCCCCACACTTCCACTGTGCATTTCTCGATTACATCGTGAACAAGCCCCACACTTCCACTGTGCATTGCTCCCTAACACCCTAAACAAGCCCCACATTTCCACTGTGCATTTCTCTCTTACACCCTAAACAATCCCCACACTTCCACTGTGCATTTCTCGATTACATCGTGAACAAGCCCCACACTTCCACTGTGCATTTCTCCATTACACCATGAACAAGCCCCACACTTCCTCTGTGTATTTCTCTATTACACCCCAAACACGCCCCACAATTCCACATTGCATTTCTCATTTCCACCCTAAACAATACCCACAATCACACTTTGCATTTCTCCATTACACCCTTAACCAGCCCCACACTTCCACTGTGCATTTCTCGATTACATCGTGAACAAGCCCCACACTTCCACTGTGCATTTGTCGATTACATCGTGAACAAGCCCCACACTTCCACTGTGCATTGCTCCCTAACACCCTAAACAAGCCCCACATTTCCACTGTGCATTTCTCTCTTACACCCTAAACAATCCCCACACTTCCAATGTGCATTTCTCGATTACACCGTGAACAAGTCCCACAATTCCACTGTGCATATCTCCATTACACCGTGAACAAGCCCCACAATACCACTGTGCATTTCTCGATTACATCGTGAACAAGCCCCACACTTGCACTGTGCATTGCTCCCTAACACGCTAAACAAGCCCCACAATTCCACTGTGCATTTCTCGATTACATCGTGAACAAGCCCCACACTTCCACTGTGCATTTCTCCATTACACCATGAACAAGCCCCACACTTCCTCTGTGTATTTCTCTATTACACCCCAAACACGCCCCACAATTCCACATTGCATTTCTCATTTCCACCCTAAACAATACCCACAATCACACTTTGCATTTCTCCATTACACCCTAAACCAGCCCCACACTTCCACTGTGCATTTCTCGATTACATCGTGAACAAGCCCCACACTTCCACTGTGCATTTCTCGATTACATCGTGAACAAGCCCCACACTTCCACTGTGCATTGCTCCCTAACACCCTAAACAAGCCCCACATTTCCACTGTGCATTTCTCTCTTACACCCTAAACAATCCCCACACTTCCAATGTGCATTTCTCGATTACACCGTGAACAAGTCCCACAATTCCACTGTGCATATCTCCATTACACCGTGAACAAGCCCCACAATACCACTGTGCATTTCTCGATTACATCGTGAACAAGCCGCACACTTCCACTGTGCATTGCTCCCTATCGCCCTAAACAAGCCCCACAATTCCACTGTGCATTTCTCGATTACATCGTGAACAAGCCCCACACTTCCACTGTGCATTTCTCCATTACACCATGAACAAGCCCCACACTTCCTCTGTGTATTTCTCTATTACACCTCAAACACGCCCCACAATTCCACATTGCATTTCTCATTTCCACCCTAAACAATACCCACAATCACACTTTGCATTTCTCCATTACACCCTTAACCAGCCCCACACTTCCACTGTGCATTTCTCGATTACATCGTGAACAAGCCCCACACTTCCACTGTGCATTTGTCGATTACATCGTGAACAAGCCCCACACTTCCACTGTGCATTGCTCCCTAACACCCTAAACAAGCCCCACATTTCCACTGTGCATTTCTCTCTTACACCCTAAACAATCCCCACACTTCCAATGTGCATTTCTCGATTACACCGTGAACAAGTCCCACAATTCCACTGTGCATATCTCCATTACACCGTGAACAAGCCCCACAATACCACTGTGCATTTCTCGATTACATCGTGAACAAGCCCCACACTTGCACTGTGCATTGCTCCCTAACACGCTAAACAAGCCCCACAATTCCACTGTGCATTTCTCGATTACATCGTGAACAAGCCCCACACTTCCACTGTGCATTTCTCCATTACACCATGAACAAGCCCCACACTTCCTCTGTGTATTTCTCTATTACACCCCAAACACGCCCCACAATTCCACATTGCATTTCTCATTTCCACCCTAAACAATACCCACAATCACACTTTGCATTTCTCCATTACACCCTAAACCAGCCCCACACTTCCACTGTGCATTTCTCGATTACATCGTGAACAAGCCCCACACTTCCACTGTGCATTTCTTGATTACACCGTGAACAAGCCCCACACTTCCACTGTGCATTGCTCCCTAACACGCTAAACAAGCCCCACATTTCCACTGTGCATTTCTCTCTTTCACCCTAAACAATCCCTGCTCTTCCACTGTGCATTTCTCGATTACATCGTGAACAAGCCCCACACTTCCACTGTGCATTTCTCGATTACATCGTGAACAAGCCCCACACTTCCACTGTGCATTTCTCGATTACATCGTGAACAAGCCCCACATTTGGACTGTGCATTTCTCCCTGACACCCTGAACAAGCCCCACATTTCCACTGTGCATTTCTCCCTGACACCCTAAACAAGCCCCACAATTCCTCTGTGCATTTCTCTATTACATCGTGAACAAGCCCCACACTTCCACTGTGCATTGCTCCCTAACACCCTAAACAAGCCCCACATTTCCACTGTGCATTTCTCTCTTACACCCTAAACAATCCCCACACTTCCACTGTGCATTTCTAGATTACATCGTGAACAAGCCCCACACTTCCACTGTGCATTTCTCGATTACATCGTGAACAAGCCCCACACTTCCACTGTGCATTGCTCCCTAACACCCTAAACAAGCCCCACATTTCCACTGTGCATTTCTCTCTTACACCCTAAACAATCCCCACACTTCCACTGTGCATTTCTCGATTACATCGTGAACAAGCCCCACACTTCCACTGTGCATTTCTCCATTACACCATGAACAAGCCCCACACTTCCTCTGTGTATTTCTCTATTACACCCCAAACACGCCCCACAATTCCACATTGCATTTCTCATTTCCACCCTAAACAATACCCACAATCACACTTTGCATTTCTCCATTACACCCTTAACCAGCCCCACACTTCCACTGTGCATTTCTCGATTACATCGTGAACAAGCCCCACACTTCCACTGTGCATTTGTCGATTACATCGTGAACAAGCCCCACACTTCCACTGTGCATTGCTCCCTAACACCCTAAACAAGCCCCACATTTCCACTGTGCATTTCTCTCTTACACCCTAAACAATCCCCACACTTCCAATGTGCATTTCTCGATTACACCGTGAACAAGTCCCACAATTCCACTGTGCATATCTCCATTACACCGTGAACAAGCCCCACAATACCACTGTGCATTTCTCGATTACATCGTGAACAAGCCCCACACTTGCACTGTGCATTGCTCCCTAACACGCTAAACAAGCCCCACAATTCCACTGTGCATTTCTCGATTACATCGTGAACAAGCCCCACACTTCCACTGTGCATTTCTCCATTACACCATGAACAAGCCCCACACTTCCTCTGTGTATTTCTCTATTACACCCCAAACACGCCCCACAATTCCACATTGCATTTCTCATTTCCACCCTAAACAATACCCACAATCACACTTTGCATTTCTCCATTACACCCTAAACCAGCCCCACACTTCCACTGTGCATTTCTCGATTACATCGTGAACAAGCCCCACACTTCCACTGTGCATTTCTCGATTACATCGTGAACAAGCCCCACACTTCCACTGTGCATTGCTCCCTAACACCCTAAACAAGCCCCACATTTCCACTGTGCATTTCTCTCTTACACCCTAAACAATCCCCACACTTCCAATGTGCATTTCTCGATTACACCGTGAACAAGTCCCACAATTCCACTGTGCATATCTCCATTACACCGTGAACAAGCCCCACAATACCACTGTGCATTTCTCGATTACATCGTGAACAAGCCGCACACTTCCACTGTGCATTGCTCCCTATCGCCCTAAACAAGCCCCACAATTCCACTGTGCATTTCTCGATTACATCGTGAACAAGCCCCACACTTCCACTGTGCA